>NC_136425.1:32657500-33257500 GCF_052625555.1 Lactuca saligna | reverse complement strand
ATAATATTAAAAGTTAATGATTATATATATATATATATATATATATGTATATGTATAAGAGTAAAGTCAATCTTACCGTTAGTAGGCCTCATTCATGAAGCCAATCTCTAAAAGGGGGGGGGGGGGTATAAGGTTACTGCCTATAAAATAACAGTTTAATGGGTTTCCACTCTCACCCACGGCTTCCTTGACTGGTGGAGGGTCGTTAGCCGAACAGGTAGGAAAGAACTATAATTCTCCCTTCATTAAAAATATAATGATAAATACTAAGTAACTAAACACTTATAAATTCCCAATCTTAGTTACTTAGGAAAATGTGAAATGGTGCTAACCCATGAAATTACACTTTGCACCTTTGTTAAGTCGTTAGTGGAGCGTGTGTGGTAAACCGACACACTAACATGGGACTGACAATGTGTGGAAAAGGATGACTTAAGTGGAAATGATGGAAAAAGGAATAGAACTGGAAATGATTAAGCAAATTGTCGAGGACAATCTGAGGTTTACCAAAGATTGGTTGCTCATGGACAATTGGAAGTATAGAGTAAGGACCATATTGACATATTTTGAAAAGAGGCAACTCTTGTTCAAAAGTGATGGTCAAAATGGGAATATGGAATTGTTTCCATAGGTGGAAGTTATTCTTTGAATCTGTGTAAGATTAAGGAACTTAATGCAAAGAAGGATGTTCAAAGGAATGTACTTTAAATTTGAGACTTCATTTCCATGGAATTGCTTTCCATTGGAATACTTTGTAATGTCTGTTGCCAAGTCTTTGTGACTTCTGTGCATAGTCATTACAAGGGAATCATTGCATATAAGTTTAGAATCTAACAGATTACAGTAAATGGCAAGAGTTTGGTATTCTTACATTTACAATAGGGATTAGGATTGTGAAATGAGCATCATTGGAGTCGTGTTCAATTGATCTATTTCACAAAAGAAAAGACCATATGTAAACATAGTGTGCATACTTGGAGTATGGCATAGCTATTGTTTGGACGAACATAGTGTGCATGTTTGGTGCATGGCATGACTATTGTTCCAATTCAAGTATTAAGTTGATAAAATCGAAACATTGAATAATGAGTAATCAATATGGTGCTTAGATAAAAGGTGTTTTTATTTACTCTCAAAGTGTTGGGGCCATATAGGATTAGTATTATTCTTGTGTTTCACTTTGCATGTTTTGACTTCCAGAATAATTAAGTTATTCAAACCATCCATAGTCGGTCATATGTTGGAAGTAGATATGAATTAAGGCTGTCATGAATCTGGCTTGTAAGATTTGTCTAAGGTGCATTAGACATAGCAATGGTTGCTACAACATTCATGAGTGCTCAGAAGTTCTGAGTATTGGATTCAACCCACGATCATTTGAATCACTCCATGGATTTTATCACGAGTGAATCATGAGACGATAATATCTTATATTCTTCAAACCTAGAGATATGAGTTGTTACTATGAGTTGGTTGTACATTGATTGCACGAAAACGCATTCGGTAACTCGATGTTATAAAACGTGCCTTTGTGTATGATTCAACAAGTAGTAGAACAATCCATATGAGTCAAATTTATCCATTCCTTTTACCTTCGGGATAAAAGCGATATATGTGGGCCCCTTGATGATTTGGTGATGACAAAATGTAAGTGCTCGGCCGGGCCTGGACTGATTTGATTTGTTCAATTATTCATTAGTCATAAATCGGAAATCGGGAAACATCAAATGGACAGAGAGAATGATTACAATCCATGTCTCAGTCCATATGATATCTAGAGTGGAGGAATATATGATCTCTTATCTAATGGACATGTCGTATATTTGTTTAGAGTTCGACAACGGCTTTAAGAGCTACGATTGCTAGTCGGGTTTTGGAGTCATACGCAATAATAGTTTTATACTTATCCTAGTGGGAGACTGTTGGATTAGGTGTCTAAGCCCATAACTATTATTGATATGTATTCGACCCGAGAGTAGCATGGTTCATTTGGGTTGCATATCAACAGGACAATTTGTTAGGA
Organism: Lactuca saligna; assembly: GCF_052625555.1. Taxonomy (NCBI): domain Eukaryota; kingdom Viridiplantae; phylum Streptophyta; class Magnoliopsida; order Asterales; family Asteraceae; genus Lactuca; species Lactuca saligna. Next base: position 33,255,477 of record NC_136425.1, on the reverse strand, counting down.
TGGACTTTTGAGTGAAGAGGTTATATATGATTTATTAATATATTATAAGTTCTAATATATTAATATGAAATCATATGTTTTAATTAGTATTGATCAAGAATTAATTTGGAATTAATTTAGTAATCAAAAGAGACTGATTAAAACTATGGGGACTAATCATGGTAATTAGTTATATTTATATGTGTTGGGATTATGATCCATGTTGGACCAAGTTTATGTATGGATACATATGGAGTTGGGCCACATGAACCATGGATCATAAAATCCATGGATATGGGTTTGGGTTATACCCATGACTTTTAGAATTCAACACATAAAATACATATGTTATGACCTAAGAGTGCCACCTTTTTAGAGTGTGTGCATGTTCTTGGAGCTCATGAAGGTTTTAGAGTGCATGGAGATTCTCTCTCAAGTCCCACCATTGTCCTTGATGTGTTGTGACTTTATTTGAGGCTTCCACACTATTAGGGCTAAGTTCTTAAGGCCAAATACATCAAGACCTCCATCCACACAAAAAGGTATGTTACACTATCTAGCATTTTATGTAGTTTGTATGACAATTGCATGCTAGCTATAGGTTCAATACCTTGGAAACCATTTGCATGTATAATTAGTGAAAACATAGATCCAAGGTATTTAGGGTTGTATGTGCACCATAGGATGTTGTATTATACCAAAACCCAAAAACAATACCTTCCATGTGTCTCAGCTTCGGAAGTGTGTTGTTGACAAGTCCGCAGTTGTTTAATTGGATGACATTCAAGTGGATGGGAGCCTGAATTATGTCGAGAAGTCGGTCGTCATCTTAGATAGGAAGACGAAGGGTCTTCGGAATAAAGAAGTGAAGTTGGTAAAGGTCCAATGGCAACACCGGAAGGGCTCCGAATGTACTTGGGATCCAGAGGAGGAGATGCGGGAGCAGTATCCCGAACTGTTTGTAACTACGAACTTCGAGGACGAAGTGTAGTTCAAGTGGGGGAGAGTTGTAACACTCGAAATCTGGTATGTCTTGAAACTCTCAAGAAAACTACATTTTTGAATGATTGGTCCTTTGAGTACGTTGGGCGTACTTAAGTGTATGCTTAGCGTACTATGCATGGATGACCGCGGGGGAAACTGGACGTACGCTGGGCGTACCAGAAGTATGCTTGGCGTACGTGCCAGAGATCCAAAACCCTAATTCTCGGACAAGAGGCCTATTTAAATGACCTTAAGTCCCTTGGACTTAACCCTAGTGAGCCTCCACAACCTTAGAACGTCCTTACACTCCAAAGAACCTTATGAGACACTTTTGAGCTTTAAAAAGTGCATTTGTGGCCCTTTTAGTGTTCATTTAAAAAAGAAAAGGTGGTTAAACAAGCTTGGAATGAGTTGGTGCTTCAAGATCCTGCATCATAGTTATCTTGCAAAGCTTGTGGAGGTAAAGAGCTTGGGTCTTTCACCTTAAATCTTTAGATCTAGCTAGGGTTTCTTGTTTTGTCCCTTTAGTTGGTCTTGGACCCTTTTCTTGTGAGTTGAGCAACTCCAAAGGATGGAGATGACAGATCTGAGGTCCCTTAGTCTTTTTCTAGCATAAAAATGGAGTCTTGATGGGAGTTTTGACCTCATGCATTGTTGGGTTTTAAGCATTCTAACATTCCTATGGTGTACATGCAACCCAATAAACCTTGGGTCTATGTTTTCTCTATTATACATGAAAATATCAAATATTCCAAGGTTTCATCCTAACTAGCATATTATGAAGCACCTGTACTACAAAGTTCTAGTTAGATGACATACCTTTTGATGTAGCTTGATATCTTCAAGCTTTAAGAGCTTAGCCCCAATAGTGTGGAAGCCTCTAGTGGAATCACAAATCACCAAAACACCTTGGAAAACCTTTAGAGAATATGGATACTTGGCTCACACTTATGAAATCGATTATTACCCTCTTTAGTGTATCCACACTAGCCACTAGCACAATTTCATGAACCATAAGACCCTTTATATAGTGTGGAGGATTAGGGTTAAACCCTAATACCCATGACCTTTCATTTCCTAGGATCCATGGGTTAAATCTCCATGAGCTATCCATGAAGACTTAGCCGAACCTAAATGAATTTGGCCTACTACACACACACACACACATATATATATATATATATATATATATATATATATATATATATATATATCTAAGAGTCCATATTTAATTAGTTCCTTTTGATCACTGAATTAATTATAAATTAATTCTTGATCAATACTAATTAAATAATATGATTATATATTAATATATTGGAACTTATAATATATTAATAAAAATCATAAGCATGCTATTCTCAAAGGATTATCCATATAAATTGTGTCGGTGAAGTGCAACCCAAATGGACCATGCCGAGTTGGGTCAAGTACATAGCAAATATAGTTATGGACTTAGACATTAATCCAACATGCATGGGTTAAAAGCTTCAAAAAGGTCTTAATGAGGATGTTGGGATCATATGGGTCATGCAAAGGCATAAAGTTGCCAAATTTATGCCATAGGTCGTCTTAATAGGCCTAGATCTGACTTCTAGATGTAAAGGAATCGAGCATTAAGCACTTAATGGAAAAAGGTGCTTAATCTGTTAGTATGCCAGGCGTAAATCTGCGTACACCGCACGCAAGTCCCCGAGCTCAGTACACTGCACGTACCAGGGAGGTATGCTGAGCGTACGCATTGCAGATGGGCTCGAATCTGTTTTGGTCCTTTGAGCCTTTGGGCCTCATGTGGTTATTGGACTAGGTTGCATTCTATGAATTATGGACCTTTTTATCTGTTAAGGGTCATGGACATATAGGTTGGGCCTTAATGGGCCAAGAGGCCTATTAATGATCTTGGACTTGGACTTCAGGCCCATTACCAAGGAAAGGATATTTGGGCCTCATAGAAGGGTTTGGAGTTGGGTTTTCATTTGAATATTAAAGTCCTAATATTAAGTAATATTGATATCCAATACGGGAGGTTGCGGACTGTTAGGAGAGCAGCTTGTGTATTCAGCAGACAGATGTGAGTCTTCTCACCATACCAATGGGTCTAAGGCACCATGGCCGACCCATTTAATGATAGTTGATATACTTGGGTGTAGAGTCATGTAGTATGATTTTGTGATAATATGTGGTAGAGACAGCCTCTATGGCAAGCAGTAGAGATAGCCTTCTGGGCTAGGGTAGAGGTGGCTATTATAGCCGCGGAAGAGATGACTGCAAGATTGATGGTAGAGATAATGGTAGAGATAGTCGTAGGGCTAGTGGTAGAGATAACTTGGTAGCTAAGATGGTATGCGATATGTTGTAGAGTTAGCTCATATGGCTGAGATGATATATGTTATGTGGCTTATGTGTGTGGGCATGCTCAGGGGAACTCACTAAGCTTTCAAGCTTACCGTTTGTGGTTTTGTTTCAGGTACTTCTGAGCCCAAGGGCAAGGTCAAGGTGTGATGGATGGTGTGCACTCTTTCTCTTTTTCACTGATATGTCTTAGGGACACTCTGATGTTTTATTTTAAATAAAATTGTAATGAACATGAATTTGAAAACAATTATGATTGGGATTTCATGACTTATGCAAAAGTGGTTGACTGTTTTAAAATGAAAATTTTATTTGAAAATTTAGGTCGTTACAATAGACATCAACAAAAAAGTATCAATTCTTGGTAAATAAGCACACAAATCATGATCGAAATGAAGACATTACCATCTCGTCACAAATTCTAGAAACTTTTTTTGGACCAGCAATGTGCATATTTTTTAGACACTTGCATATTTCCTTTTCTTGCGAACAACGTTTCTACATACATTAATATATATAACTCAACCAACTAAATACACCAAAATACATATGTAAATATTAACAAACACTAGTAATAAAAAATGTGTATGAATTACCGTCACATTTACTTATGTATTTATCTATATGGTGGTCTTCGATGCAAGGTCTGTGAAATCCACGAGGCACTTGGTTATTTGATGATGTACTTTGTCCATTTGCAGTGTCTGATGAGGATGCATCAAAGTAATCAGCTTTCTATAATCCCATCATAAAATGAAACAATTAGTAAACGGAAAATACAAAATTTTAAAACAGACTACCCGGTTATAAAATATGGTGCAATCACATAAGAATATATAAGTATCGGATAGCAAAACTGATGAATAAACAAAATGCTTTGAAGGGTTGCAACTTACAAACAATCGTCCTTTGTAACTGAGGTGTCTCATCTAAAGGAATAGAAAGAACCAGTCATTATGTTTCACGACTAGGAATTCTGATATGTTGTAAGCACTTAACAAGGATATCGTTGTAATTGAAACTTGAAAAAACATGTATGATGCTTAATCAATGACAACAAAATTTCATCAAACACTCCTTACAAAGATTCAAATAGTCAACAAAAGGTTGGAAACCCTGGAAATCCCTATTTAAGTCCATTTGGACTAGGATTTCCTTATTGGGCCTAATGGGCCAATATGCTTCCAATTTTGACTATTTTGGGCTTAGAACTCTTAAATGGGCTCTAATTGGACCCACTTTCATTTATTTTAACATTTTGGGCCATAATGGGCCTAGAATAAAATAAAATACCCTTATTGGGCCATAACAAATCTAGTTAGCCCTAATGGGCCATAAAACTCTTTCTTTTGACAAATTGGGCCGAAAACCATTAATTTGGGCTTCACATTATGAGACTTAAGCACTAAAGGCCCAAATCCTCTTCTCTCTTCTCTCTTTCTCGGCCCAAGAGGAAAACAAAAAAAAAATAGAAATTAGAGGACTAAGGAGGGTTAGCCACATCCTTATTACCTATGGGATTTCCATGCAAAATCTCACATGTCTCCATGCACCATCCCTTCACCTCTCTCCCTCTTCTCCTTCTCTTCTTATCACTCTCAGCCCAAAGGAAGAACAACACACACACACACACAAGTCACTTAAATTTTCTCTTAAGAACACCATCATATCTCCTCTTCTTCATCAAAAAATTTCAAGATCTAGGGAAATTCAAGAGGTTATTCCATAAGAATCAACATCATTGGTAAGTTATTGTTTAGATCCATAACCTAGTCTCTTTATCTCATCAACACTTCTTCCTAACTCACATAATTTTCATGATCTACTCCTTAGAAGTTTCTTAAGTTTGAAATCAACCCAAGAAAGCTTGCTAGGGCCGAAAAATAGCATCAAACTCTTCCCTTTCTTCTTCAAATCGAAAACAACAAGCAAAGGTGAGTTCATACCCCTCTATTTTTTTCATATGTTTTATGGGGGAGAATACAAGTAAAATGTGTAGATCTATGAGTATGTGTATGCTATGTGTGATTTCTTGTGTTATGTGGTACATGTGTGCCAAAAATGAATGATATTTCGAGATCTATAGTTCAAGGAGGAAAAATATGTGATCTAAGATGTATTACACTTAACAAGTTAAGAAAAACTATCATCTAAGGTCATGTTAAACATATTTCAACACAAAACTCATTTTTGGGCTATATTTGTCAAATAAACAAAAGTGGGGTTAAAGGTTGTCATTCACGGTTTCAATAAGGACCAAAAGGGTCAAAACAGTTAGAATGGATGTTTTTATGGGTATTATTCTCTTCAAAGGACTAGAAATGTAAATTGAAACTTAATGGGCCAATTTTTGGGCTTCTCGGCCCATAGGCCCAAAAATTGCGAAAAACATGGTTTTCAAGGGATTGAAATGGTAAATGTCTCAAAACAGGGGGGAAAAGGGGTAAACAAAACTATTTCAGGGGTTAAAATGGTTTTTTTTCCAAAAAGGATAAAAAATGTAAAGTTTTTGAAATTTGGGTCAAAATTGTAAAAGTTGCGAAAAGTTTGGACTTTAACTGAAAAACTCTTTACCGAATGGGCTGAAACTGCCAAAGAGTAGATTTTGAGCTAGAAACATTACTTAAACAAGCTTATGGGTCAAATATGTCAAGAAAATGGTTTAAGGGCCTAAAACGTCTTCTTTCTAAATTAGGGACTAAGATTGTCATTTTTATTAATGAAGGGCTGAATAGGTCAAACCAATATTTTGAGTCAATTATTTTATTTTAAAGATATTTGGGTCAAAGATACCAAAATTATAACTTATGAAGATAGAATGAAGAAAATACCTATATTTTCAAATAACGTTATAAACAATCGACAAGCCTCGTGCCGTTGCGAATTTGACAATTGTTCAATTAAGCTTCCGACAATTATACTATACCTAAAACAAGTAAATATTCAACTTGTTGGGCTTGAAAGATTCTAATCATGCTTATTGGGCCTTTGTGACCCATTGACGTGACTTGTGGGCCTAACAATAATAACACATGTCTATTGGGCCTCCAGTGATCCAATTACATGCTTAAAGGGACCCTCAATGGCTTTTATGTGCTATTGGGCCTCAGTGGCCCATTAGTATTGCTACTAAGGTCCAACCAAACAAACACGAAATGGGCCAACGCGTCCTCCGCATACTCGACAGCTTTAAATAACAAACCTGATTGGGAGGATCTTGTGGTTCTCTTCTTCTTGTCTGTTAGGCTTACCTTCAATTCAAGTAAACAAATATAGGTCGTTAATCAATAGTAATCAAATTCATTTGGGCTAAGTGAGTAATAACGGGCGGCACCAACGAGTGTCGGTCGTAGTCTGTAATTATAATCAAAGTCTCCTGGAGGGAGAACGAGAGTTTGTGTATAGATCTATACGGGAGTGACTCCCCCACACCTCAGCTGTTCGCTACAGTTAGACTCAGCCAGTCTAGGGTGACAAAATCTTAAGATCAATTCCGACATTCACTAGAATGCCAAGACAGACGAACTAGTGATTATCATGCATGGTTATAACGACTCACATAATAAATCCAATACCATCTGAGTAATCAAAGGAAATCATAGTCATTCGTTGTGACGATATAATAATACGAAACAATTATGCTATTTTATCGGAAAACGTCGGGTTTTTTCGGGGAGAACCAACATTATTCACTTGTACTTTCAATGCAAAACTTCTCATTTATACACGTTTGGAAATCATCATGCCTATACTTATGGATCTTCACACTTTTTGTATAAAAAATTGTCGTTTCAGAAAATATCGGATTTTCTAGGTTTTACAAACTACACAAAACATTTTCATATCAAACCCGCTTATGAACTCACTAACATTCTATATGTTGACGTTTTCAAATAACTTGTATTCTCAGGTGACAGATAAGCTGAAGAACAATACCAAATGTGTTAGGATATTATGTTTTGAAAACTCTCGAACAATTTATGCTATGGATATGTAATATCTAGACAATGTACTTGATGTGAACAAGGTCAGTTGTAATGTATTAATGCATGGTGATGTTTATGTTATCTTTCATGTATATTCATTGTGATAATATTCAATTTAAGTCACGCGAGCCCTCGGACGTTTCCGCTGTCTGGTTCGGGGGTGTGACATTATGCCATTCTTTCCTGAATAAAATATCAAATTCAATTAAGAAATTTTCACATGACAGGGGCTTAGTTGAATTTAGTGTTATCAACAGTAGCTAACTAATAGACTACACATTCATATGTAGTTTGATAAAACATTTATTACGTGCTTCAAGTGAAATCTAAAAGTCTTAGAGAAGTTTTGTTGGTCTCATCAAAGAATAAGTACCACTCTTCATCACACTCTGCAAAAAACAATTAGATAATCTTAAAATGTCCTTAACCTAATTATGCACATCATTTTTTTTTCAAAATTTTTTACAAATGTAACAGCGTTCTTATTATTGAACAAACAAAACTACCGTGTCTGAATTTAATACAATAAGTTATTGGATTTAAATATTCAAATCGAAACATGTATATGTGTGTGCGACGACATAGGGAGTAAATAAAAGGGTAGAAACCTGAGAAATATAAGAAGAATCACCTTATCCTGCAGATCATGCAGATTTTCTATAACCAACGATACAATCGATTGCAAGTGAAAGGTTGCCATAACTCATTCAATGTTTGGGAGATGGTTTGAGTGTGAAATTAGATTGGCCCGAAGGTAAGAGAGATGATGTGCCTTTGATACCCTACGACAGAGGAGTTGAGATGAAATTATCCAATGAGATCAAGCCCTAGATTGGGCGAAGTTTTTTGGTAGGTGAAAAAAAGATCTGATTTTATTAGGAGGGAAACTGAAAACTAAATCAAAATTAGGTGGGAAATAAAATTAACATTATTTAATTACAAAAGTTGAATTTTTGATGTAATAAATCAAAGTAATTGGAGCGAAATCAACATTTACACAACCATTAAACCTTAATTATCTATCATTATAATTTTATCTTTATAATATAATAGGTGTGAGACCCGTGTATTACACGGGTTTATTAAAAGAAAGTTTTTGTAACCATAAAGACCATGTTCATTAAAATCCCATGGACTATTTATTTAATTTGGTCTTAATTAATCTATACTAATAAAATTAATAAATACGAATTCACAAATTGAATGTACTATCTACATTACTATACATATAATGTACTATCTACGTTAATATACGTGTGTGTATATATATATATATATATATATATATATATATATATATATATATATATAGAAAGAGGAATTAAAAAATAGAAAGTTATTATGTACATTAATTAATATATTTATGATATTAATTAATATGAGGTGGTATTTAATAGGTGAATTTAAATAAAAAAGAAAAAAAACTATAAGAATGACAAGTGGATATTAAATAATTCAAAAAATCTAGAAAATAACAAGTGTCAAAATAAAGGAGAAGAGGACATGTGGCAAAATCATTATTATTTATTAGGGTAGACTAGTTTATAACCCGTGGACCATGGTTACAAAATAAATTTTCATAACCCGTGGGAACCATGGTTACAAAATAAATTAAATTTTCATAGTAAAAGTTCAAAAATTATTTATCACTTATTTTAAAAAAAATCATTAATTAAGAGATATACCAAAATTTTAAAGTTAATATAACTTTAAATTTAACATATAATTAGAAAAACTAAATTTGAATTTTGAAGTGTTGCCTAATATATCTCTTTGACATGTGACATAATATTAATAACGAGTTGTATTAGACTGACACATGTCAAATGGAGATTAAAACTATTCTTTTATTAGAATAAGGATTAGAATACATATTTATTATTATAAGTCATTTATACGTTGATGTCACACCCCAAAACCGGAACGACGGAAACGTTCTGGGGTGGATGACGTCATGTCAAGTATCACAACATATGCAGTATAGTAATCAAAGTACAACAACAATTGCATTAATAGTAATAATTTTACATAGTTTACATTGTGTAGAATCATTAAAGTAATACAGAAACTAGTATAGATGCAGCTTGGCACAAAACTGTCTTCAACGGAAGCTCCTGGAATGGACCTATCTAATGCTGACCTGAGAATACAAGTTATTTGAAAGTGAGTATCAGCATTTTTACAAATGTTGGTGAGTTCATAAGTATTTAGTGTCATTTTATCCAAATAACTTTATATAAGTAATAGTTTTAATGTATGCAGTGAATTAGAGTCCTTTCCAGAGAATCCTATATATTCTAATTAAAAGCAGTCTTCTACCAAGACTGGTCAGAGTTATGTGGTAAAAAGTAAGTTTTCCGTTAAACACTATCATTATCAAAATACGGTGTTTTACTTTAAAGAAAGTAGAAGAATATCAGGGAAAAATAACATATGCCTCAGCAGTGAAGACTGCTGACTAAGGCAAATAATTCATAGACTCCAGGAGAGTGTCGAATGGGAGACACGCCTGGCTCAGTCTAACAAAAGGGAGGCACAGACCCCAGACGGTATCAAATGAAAGATACGTCTAGTAAGGTCTAAAAACAGTGAATACAGACCCCAGCCAGTATCAAATGAATGATATGTCTAGCAAGGTCTAAAAACAGTGAATACAGTGAACACAGTGAATACAATGAATACAGTGAACACGGTGAGTACAGTGAATACAGTGTATGAAACCCGTTACCTTAAAGCCATGAATTATAAGGTAACCCCGAGATACTCGTAACCATACTGATAGACACTAGAGAACTTGACGCCCTGTAAGCGTCGGTATGAATATGACATTTGTCACCCCTTGGCTTGGTAGGCCATGGACTGTAGCGAGCAGTCAGGGTGCGGGGGTGTCAATCCCGTATAGATCTATACACACAATGTCCGCTCTCCCTACAAGAGACTCTGGTTACCAACTTGACAACGGAGAAGGCCGTGTATTGAAGATGTATCTCGTATAGTGAGATCTGATGTAAAATATTGGACTAATGATAGAGACTCACAACTGAACTGACTAATGTAAACCTATATGACTATGCTTGCATACATAATATATAACTAATGTTCAAACGACCTTCGGACGGACATCCGATCCCACCAGACCACATCTCAACGAAGAAAAGGAAATAGGGCGAACAAGCCTTCCTAAGTCCTTTAACAAGTGGAAACGAATCGTGAAGTATAAGCGAATCGTGAAGTATAAGCGTGAATAAGTAGAAGCGTATTACGAAGCAAAAGCGTTACAAGTATAAGTGAAGTAAAAGTGATAACAAGTATAAGCGTATCACGAAGTGAAAGCGTTATCAAGTCGGAGTTTAAACTAAGTAGAAGTGAAGAAGTGGTATCTAACAAGTAAGAGTATAAAAACATGGAAGAAAACCTTGATGAAATCTTTGGAAAACCTTTATACTTAAGAAAATCACGATTGGTATTCTTTTGTAAAATAAGTTTGAAAACTTTTAGAAATCCTTTGGGACCCTTTCATAAACAATTTTTTAAACGAAACTTTGATAAAACATTATAAGTAAAAGTTGAGCAAGTAACGATGTTTTAGAAAACCATTTGCAGTATCATTCTCGATAAAACAGTTAACAGTGTGGTAAATCCTGGTGCATGCGGGTTATCAATCACATGTGATTGATATGATAACTGGCATGTTTAACTTGTATTCCCCCCCCCCCATAAAAACATGTAAAACATTTAAAAGGTTCATTCAGGGGTATGAACTCACCCGATGTAAGTGGATCCGACGAAGGTGCCGGTTGGGTGCTCGGTGTCAAGTAAGGACTTGGACACACTTAGTGACCTATTAACATATGATAACATATGTTTACATATAATTAGTACATATAATACTAATTAAACAAGTATACGCATCCTAAAGTGCGAAAAACACTTTGATTAAGTGCTAGGGGTGTCCCGGGTAACATTTAAGGGTGTGTATGGCCTAGATAGGGAGTTTACTCTTCAAGAGTAAACTCTATATAGAGTTCACGGCCCTAAGACCATGTACCCATGAGTTTACGGTCGTAAACTCATGGTGGGAGTGTTCTAGGATGCTAAATGGCCTTATATCACTTGTAGATTTATGATAGGTCCAAATATAATGCATATGAAGGGGTTTAAAGCTCTTAAGGGGCCATTTGAGGAGTTTACGACCCTAAATGAAAGACCCCAACTTTCGTATTTATGAAAGACCCAAACTTTCATATTATTCCAACATTATTCTTAAGTTAATTCCTCGAAACATGCTACATGCATATTTATAAAACAATATTTTATATTGATAAAGTGATTACAAAGGATTGGATACAAACCGACTAAATTTTATTACATTTCATATCTACCCAGGAATCTATTATTCATATACATACTTGAACATTAGAATACAGAGAAATAGTATTAACTATTCTAAATCTTTCAGCAGTATAAAACTAAATTGGATACTCATCACCTGCAATTGTTAAACATTGAGAGGGATAAGCGATAACGCTTAGTGAATTTAATAAATAGATACAATATAATCTTATGCCTTATATATATATATACCAATATGACAGAAGCAAAAGGGAACAAGAACAACAATAGCATATGCGTATCATATGTCACGCTTTCAATATCAACTCAAGATTTGATTCAAAGATTTACGATCAATGAGACATAACAATTTCAATACTTGATATGCATCAATAAAGCTTTTGGCCCAAACGGAACAGAAGATATACAGCTTCGGATTAACATTTTGGTAGATTTCAGGCTTAAAGCCCTGTCTAACCATTTGCCAATACCATAGAATAGAGTTCATTCTCTTACGGAGTCATGCTCTACATGGTCAGAGGCTACATACCAGTCCTATCTAACCTTCTGCCAATGCCATAAAATAGAAGTCATTCTCTTACGAGACATGTTCTACATGGCCAGAGGCTACATACCAGTACCACCGTGAATCTAAGTCCTTTCACTGATCACAAGGTCAAAGGTATATCTTTGCTATTAAAAATAGCAATTAAAAATAACCCGGAATAATAACGCTGAAAAGCACGTAGTACATATAACACATAACATACAATTGTTCCTATATATTAAACTCACCTTAAAATAATCAGGGGTTAAAATAGTAATTTGAGCATCATATCGTCTCCAAATATGGCTTTATTTGTTGAAAACCGGGAGAATTAGCTAAAAACCGGACTCTAAAAAGGTAGAGCTTCAAAACCGAAAAGATAAATTTTTCGGGCTTTACGGCACTTCGGGACGTGTTTCGGGTGTTAAAATTGACACCAGGGCTTCGGGGGATGTCAAAATAGTCAAAATATGGAAAAAGGGGCCAAAAATGGCAATTTTCTAAAATTCCTCGGCAAGGCTCGCAGGCCTTGTATTTATAGGGAGGAGATGCGAGGGTTCGGCCGAGAAGGGGTGAGTCAGCGAGGGCAGGTGGCAGCGAGGGAGGAAGACACGCGACTCAGGCGAAGCTCGGACACGCGAAGGGGGCAGCTGGCGCTTCGGACTCCGGACCAAACACGCGTCGGACTTCGGACTTGCCACGATTCGGATGACTCAGCGAGATCGAACACCTGTGCGACGCGCGTCGGATGCACACTGGTCCGCGGTTCGGTTCAATCAGAAGGCTGCACATGTCGGACCCGGGTAGAGCGGCTACTGTTCATGCGAGATTCCCCGGGTCTTATCCATAATTTCTCGGTTTTTGAGCCAAAATCTTCCGAAATTCATAACTTTCGCATACGAACTCCGTTTTTGACGTTCTTTATATGCACGCGTAGATAAAATTATGCTCTAGAACTTTCATTTAGACTTTGTCGGCTAATTTTAAATTTAATTTTTATATTATTATTTTTAACAGACCGGGACAGGATAATCCGTTAAAAATTCATAACTTCTTCATCCGACATCCGTTTTCGTCAGACTTTTTACCGTTGTACTACAAATGACGAGACCTTCAATTCTCGTTTAGGTTGTGTCGGCTAAAAATCACTCGATTTAAAATTCAAGTTTTTAGCTGTCTACTGCTAAGCTGAAACTTCGAAAAACCATAACTTCCTCAGACGAAGTCAGATTTTGGCGTTCTTTATATGAAAGTTGATTATTTTCACGAGTTCTACAACTTTCATTTACATCACTAAGGCTAAAAATTAGTTTATCGAAAACTAAATTTTTACGCGACAAAGTATTTTCCGGATTTATCACGGATCTTCGTTTGGTCATAACTTCTTCGTTATAACTCGGATTTCGACGAGACTTTCGCCTAAATGTTTCTAACGAGATTATCTACAACTTTCAATAATAAAATTTTACTTATTTCAAATTTTATATTTTCGCAAAATTTTCATTATTTGACTATTAATTGGAATCTTATAAGACTTCCAATATTTTATGAGTGATTCTAAACATAGTTTTACTTCATTTCTATTAAAAACTATCCGTTAGAACTCAACACTCAATTTCACATAATATTATTCTCTTTTATAATTTACAATACACGATTTCAAAAAGTGTATGTTACACTAAACTAGGATTTTACGGCCGTAAGCTCTTATACACTCATTCTTTTGGTGTTTTAAGGTCTTAAATAGTAGAGAATAAAATCCTAAGCATTTTTCCAAGTCAAATGGGGAGTTTAGGGCACCATTTAACCCCTTAATTGGAGTTTACGGCCCAGGTACCCATTCATGAGGGGTTTACGGCCGTGAACTCCTTATGGAGTTGTTTTAATCAAGTTTAAGGTCCCTAACTTGTTGGTGGTCGATTCTAGAATTTAATCTAAGGCTATTGGTGTGTTTAAGTGGCTTTTAAACACTCAAATATGAGTTTACTCCCCATGAAGAGGAGTTTACGGCCCAAACATGTTATTGGGCAGTAAACTCATGTTTACTCTCCAAAAACCCGTTTCAAGGTATTCTAAGTCCGAATGTGTAAGCCTACAAGTCATATCTAAGCCTTAGGGGCAATTTGGAGGGGTTTTGGGGCTTAAAAACCCCCATTTAGGGGTGTTCACGGTCCAAGAGAGTTCTTGGGCCGTAAACACATGTATTTGTTGGATTAGTGTCTAAGTCCATAACTATTTTGGTATGTACTTGACCCGATGGTACATGGTCCTTTTGGGTTGCCTTCACCAAAGCAACTTGATTGGAGAAATAAATAAAGAGAGAGGTTATTATGATTTATTAATATGTTATAAGAATAATATATTAAAGGAGAAATCATATTTGTTTAATTAATATTGGTCAATAATTAATTAAGAATTAATTTTGTGATCAAATGTAATTAATTAAACTAGAGGGGCTGAATTGTAATTATGTGATAGTTGCAAAATAGGGCAATGGTTATCCTTGTTAAAGGATGGACGAATTCAAGGATAAGGATATCCTTAAAATCGTCCAAAGGTCCAAGAGATAGGGATTTCCAAGGCTTATCTTATGGTTGCTTGATGGGCAAGTAACTAGATAAGGATAAGGACTGAAACCCTAATCCCAACCCTATATAAAGACCCCTAAGGCCTTAGGATTTCGTACACTTGATCCCTAGAAGACCTAAGGACAAAATCTTATACCTCTCCTCTCTCCTTATACCTTCTCCATTTGCTCTTGGTGTTTGTAAGCCATTAGAGGAGTGACACTTGTGACTCTAAGCCTTCCAAAGTCAATTCAAGGAGGAATTGGGATTGTTATTACTACATAACAATCAAGGTAATATCTTAAACCTAATTATATGTTAATATTGATTTCCATATGCTAGAATTAGGGTTTATAGTCTTGGATTCAAAGCATGTACAATAGAGAAACCTAGATCCAAGCATTAGGGTTTGTATGAGCACATAGGATGTCTTATGACCAAAACCCATCAGTATTGGCCCCTAATTTATGTTTTAAACACGAATTTGCATGCTAGATAAACTATACAACAAGTTAGGGTAGATTGCTTACTCGTTTGGGGCTCGAAACGGACGATTTTTGGCTCGAAAAATAAGTTGTAGAGAGAAAGTATAGAGAGAGAGAGAGAGTAAAAAGGTGGAAATGGAGTTTACTCTCCCATATATAGGGGTTGAGCTTGGGGCTCAATGAAAATCTACCCGATAATGTCGTTAAACGGGGCTTTTGGTTGCATCCGATTTAGTGGTCGTATTTTGACTTGGTTGAAACTAAAAAAAAAAATTTCAAAGGAAAATTTTGGGATGTTTCTAACTTGTTTCAACCCTTACCAAGTCATTATAAAAGTCCTCATTTAATTAACCTCTTCCAAAAGGTTAACGGACGAATAATTGAAGCGAGGCTTATTAACGGAAGGAGGTTAAAATTGACGGAATAAATTTCGGGTTGTCACAGTTGAAAAAGGAGTTTGTATCTAATTTTAAATTCATAATGACGTATAATTATAAAAAAAAAAAGTTGTTATATGTGTATGTGTATGCATAAAAATTAATTCTATGTATGAGTGGCAAGTAATTAATATATATTAACTAAATTAAAAACGTTAATAACATAAAAATGCATAATATGCATGTATTTCATCTTTTATAACATTTTCTAACAATATATTAATATTTGCATTCAAACATTTAGTTATGTAGAATTTTGAAATAAGGATTAATTTTCACTTTTAAGAATGCAACCTTTCTAATAAAAGTTGCTAATTTTAATCAAAATTGCAACCTTTCCAATAAAAGTTACTGTTTTTTTAATAAAAATAGCAACTTTTCAAGAAAAGGTTGCCACAACTCGTATTATGCAACATTTGTTTTCAAAATAGCTAATATATATCTAAACGCAACTAATATCAAAAGGTTGCATCCAAAAAGTTGCATTAGATTCATTTTGCAGTAGTGTCCGGTTCTAACTCAATAAAGCTCATAATAACACACAACATAAATCACAAAGACATAATGCATGATATCACAATACTCAAATAAACACACAAGACCCTCCGGTCACACACAAAGTTACCACTCATGGTAAGTATAGTGAGAAGACTCACATCGTATGTAAGTAAGGAAAAAGTGTACCCCTCGAACAGTCTAATCCCCGCATACAAGTAATAAGCATCTCTAATTAACACTCAAAATCACAACTCTAAATAAACTCATGCTAGTCCCTCCCCTAAATCTTGGGATGGGTAAAAGTCCATTCTACCCCTCCATGGTCTCCATACTCTTGTTTGACCAAACCCTAAAGTCAACAAAAGTTAAAACTCGAGTCAACAGTCCATGTTGACCCAACTCGTCAAGTGCATCTATGCAACTTGTCGAGTACCTTCGTTCCCTCAGAAAACTCATGAAAGTCTAAATCAACTCGTCGAGTTGACCCGTCAACTCGCCGAGTTACAACATGTCCAGACTCATCAGTACAAACCCTAACCGACTCGTCGAGTCGGCTCATCAACTCGCCGAGTCCCTTCAGTGTAATTCTAATTCAGACGTTTTAAGGCATAAATGATGCCCTGAACTTTGGATCTATCCTCCTAAGGGTCGAATACCACGTACAACTGCAAGCTTTACGTTCATGCATGTCATATTAGGCTCATAATTCCTATATAAGCTCCAACAAGGGTTAGATACACAAAAGCTTGCCTCTAGCTCAATAAAGCTCGGGTCTTATAAGACCTTCTACAGTCCATATCTGAAGTTTCGACCTCAAGATATGCTCAATTGACTCAATAACACAAGATGGATGGGAGAAAACCCTAAAAACTCCCTAAACCAAGGTCTCACAAAGAAAATGATCAAGTTAGCATCTTTTTACCTCCAACAGAAGCAAAACACTGAAAAACTCTAGATCCAAAGGCCTATTATCGTCCCCAAGGCTTGATGCTCTTCACTTCTCCTCCAAAAGCACTAAAAACTCACAAGTTTAGCTTCTCTTTCTCACAGACAAGGCTAAGACTCGATTAGGGTTCTTCATAGAGCTTTAAGATGATAAGGGAGGCGGAAATGAGGGCTTAAGGCCCTTTAAATAGGACACAAACCCGGAAAATTAGGGTTTCCTCACACAGCCCCTACTCGTCGAGTCAGGGTGCTCCGACTCGAGGAGTAGACTCTAAAAATCCCGCGGTCCAAATAGTCTCTACTCGGCGAGTTGGTGCTCCCCAACTCGTCGAGTTGCCCTGTTCTCATGAATAAAATATAAAAATAAAATACCTAAGAGTCGGGATGTTACGAGAGAGAGAGAGAGAGAGAGATGGAGAGAGAACCAAGCTCTCTCATGATATGGTTTTTTAGAGCAAGAAGCAAGAATGAGATTAACCCCAAAAGCAAGCCTCATGTTATGGTCTTAAAGCAAAGGTAAGGACTATAAGATCTTATCACTTTAACACTTTTGACAAACATGTCTCCCTTGCTTTAAGACTAGCCATGCCTTTTTAATTTCTTTTTATTAAATAACATGAAAGCCATGCTTTCATTTTGTCTCTTCTTAATTTCGAAATCAAGAGCTAAAAAGAAGACAAGAGTTTTATATTTTATAAACCAAGTTTATAAAATATAAATCTTAACTTTTTGGTAAAAGACAAAACAATTTATCTAGTCCAAAATGTTGTACATGACTTATTAATTAATACCATATGAATTATGTAATGTTACTTGCTAATGAAAATTATTATTTTCTAGAAATAAATAAATTTCGATTAATTATAAGAACTTATTGAATATTTATTAAAAATCAATTTCTAATAAATAATCAATTATATCAAGTTGTTAGTGTGACCCATTAGTATCATATGTTAATTAGCAATATCACTTTAATATGATTCTTGAACAGACAAGTTCTTTATATATATATATATATATATATATATATATATATATATATATATATATATATGTGTGTGTGTGTGTGTGTGTGTGTGTATGTGTGTGTGTGTGTTTGTGAATTACATTGTTGCCTTTAATGAGTTTAAGCCTAATCTTAGGGTGAAAGGAGTGGTTCGCACCCAATTTGTCAACCCACTACAATATTAACTCTACATCAATTATTTTCTTTCTTCTATTTTTTCCAATTTTTTCAACCCACAATACATGAATATTTTTCGAATTTACTCAACCTACTCAATTAAAAAAACAGAAAAACTATTATAAGTCCCTATATTTTAAACTAATATGCAATTAAGTCCATATATTATTTTTTTGGTGAGGTCCTAAACACTGATTAATTTATTTAATTAACTCTTGAATACCAGTTAAATTATTTAATTTTGGACAATTTTTCAGATTAGCTAGTTAATCTAAAAAGTTGTCCAAAATTGAATATTTTAACTGATATTTGGGATTTCGTTAGAAAAAAAATATAAGGACTTAATTGAATATGTTCCCAACTTTTTCAACCCACAATACATGAATATTTTCCTAATTTACTTAACCTACTCAATTATTTTCTTTCTTCTCTTTTTTCCAACTTTTTCAACCCACAATACATGAATATTTTCCCAATTTACTCAACCTACTTAATTAAAAAAACGGAAAAACTATTATAAAGTCCCTATATTTTAAACTAATATGCAATTAAGTCCCTATATTATTTTTTCGGTGAAGTCCTAAACACTGGTTAATTTATTTAATTAAATCCCGAATACCGGTTAAATTATTTAATTTTGGACAATTTTTCAGATTAGCCGGTTAATCTAAAAAGTTGTTCACAATTGAATATTTTAACTGGTATTTGGGATTTCATTAGAAAAAAAAATATAAGGATTTAATTGAATACGAGGTCAAAATGTAGAGACTTTATAGGAGATTTCCTTAAATGTAAATTCTTGTTTTTTTAATTTTTAATTTTTTATTTTCTATAAAGTCTTTAAAAAGTTTCAAACTTGAACATTTGAGAGTATAGATTTAGAGTTTTTTAAAATGAAATAATATAAGCTTTTGATCTGGATGAACTCTCAAATGAGTTCCTGTTAGATTTTGGGTCTAATATTATCAATATTTAGTTGGATAATTTTCTAGGATCATGATTGCAATAACTTTCAGATCGCTTTTAAATCTAAAACACAGAAAGTACCTTGCTATTTTGTGTTTTGAGAGATAGAGAGAATCTGATGAACATATTTCGAGTATATAGAATGTACCCTTTTCTGGAAGATTCACAACGTTCTGATGGAAGGAAAAAGTAGTTCATTGTATTTAAAAAAAACTGCAAAAATGGTCCCTGTGGTATGCATTTTTTGGGGGGGGGGGGGGGGGGGGGGGGGGGTTAGTCCAAACCACCATTTTTTTTGGCTTCGTGGTCCTTTTGGACTTGTTTGTATGTGAAAATAATCCCTCCAAAAATTGAAATGACTATAATACTCTTGGGGTATTTATTTTTCATTTTTTTAAAATTTAATATTTATTTATTTATTTTAACAATTAAAAAATATTAGAGGACCCACCTCTCTCTCTCTCCAAACGTGTGGAATTGTTGGATATTGTTAGAATTGATGAAGAGAAAGAAAAATGATAGAAAGAGAATGAAAATTCTTTATTTCATTGATTGGAAAAACTCACCGTTGAATACAATAAGAAGGAAATATATACATCACAAAAACACAAAGTGCAACTAACTTAACCAAACTTAATTATCACGGATTGATGACGTGCAACAAATATCGACTGTCTCATTGCGACCGGTGAGCTTATGTTCATTCCTTTCACCATAGACAACAATGTGTTTATGTGTGCCTCAAACCCAATTTCTCAATAGCCTTCTTGATGACCTCATATCCTCCTTCTCCCCCATGGATTTTGTGTTGAAAATTGCAAATGGGTAAGATCAAGATTATGAAAAAAGTATTTTTCAAGTTTCAACATTTTTTTTATGTAAAGTTCACCGGAAAATATCTGTAGTTGGTGTGAACTCCGACACGATTCCAGTCACCTGCTCATAATCCGACATTCCCATGCTCAATGAGTATTTCTCGTTTTTACATAAAAATTCAAGAACATTTTTTATTTCAAGAAACTTTACCTTAATGGGCTTCAAGTCAAACGAAACCACAACACTAACAATCTCATTGATCTTATGTAGAGAAGAAAAAAAAAAGAGAATTTTAACATCAAGAATAGATACATAGTAACATAAATCGATCCTTTTATAATTTTACCAAAGTTTTACAGTAATTCAAGAATATAACGAGCAACTCAGATCTCTTCTCCGACAGATGATCCGAGATGAAACTCCCACTGGTCGGGCATCACCTCGTGGTTAATCCCACCGATGTTGATTCCGACGTAAAGGCAAGCCTTGCAGTGTGCATCAATGATATCACGTTCAAAGGCCTTATCGACTCCAACCCACAATAATATGGGCCTTAATTTCATTAAACATATAAATTCGTTAAATTTTAGACAAAATTGTAAGAAAAGGATATAGATTCGAGGCTACCGGAGGTTACCTGAGGTCTTGGGAAGCCTCCTTGGGGCCGACCAACGACCATAATGTATCTTTCTGCAACAAGGTATATTCTTGTTCGATTCCATACCTATTACATGAAATTGGAAATTATAAACATCGAAACAAGAGTTGGGAAGTCATTTGTGAAGTGAAATCAGGAAAAATACCATGGGATTTCCTTCTCGATCGACTTTACGGTCTAAATTGAGAGAGAGAGAGAGAGAGAGAGAAGGGGGGGAGCGAGGGAGAGAGAGAGAAGATTTCCTTCTGCAGGAACCATTTTCACTAGAAAAAAAAAGTCCAAAAAAACACCAAGTAAAACTAAAATACAATAAATATATATATATATATATATATATATATATATATATATATATATATATATATATATCTTGATTTTGTAGGGTTTAGGCATGGATTCATCCCCTGATCTTATTACAGATGATCTTATTACAGAACAGGATGGAACCTTTATGATTGGTGGTGACGCTGCAATGCAGCGGATGATAGCTCCTGATTTTATTCGTCGGAATCAAAATGTAGTGCTTGGGGCAGTTGATGGGCACGAGAATCCAATGGCAGATGAGTTCTTTAAAATCTGCTATCAATTATCAAATCTGCTCGAACGAATTTGTGAGTACCAGAAGAAGCAAAGTGGAGACACTGAAGACATTACCATGGATTATAAATATGATGGACCATCTGCCCTCTTGGTTGAGCTCAGATATCTGCACGGGAGATCTTCTAGCTTACTCTCTTCCTCGACAGTGTTTGTTGGTAAGATAGAGAAACTACAAAAGGAAGCAAAAAGGGACAAGACCGGGGCTAACCGATCATGGAATTTCATGATACCTGGATTTGTAACTGCTGTTGGATCTTTGTATTTCCTTGGCCACCGTTGGTTGAGTGGCTTAGGAATTTTCATAGGGGGAGTGACTCACTTCGGCAAAAAGTGGTCATCATCCAAGTTTCATAAAGAGGCAACGCTTTTTGACAAGTCAAAGGATTTTACAACATCGGTCATCACATACGCCACTCTCATTAACTCCAAAGTTAAACTTGTGGAATCCTCAATTCAGGAGCTTGATGCTGCTTTATGTAGCGTTGGTTCTGATGGAGACTACTTGAAAAATGAAAGTGCAAGAAACAATCTGAGGAGACTGTTGCAAGAGACTTTGTCACATACCGATGCATGTGCCAATATTGTTCAACTAGGAAAAACGGAGGTGATGAACAAGTGGGAATCCATGTGAAGAGGTATTTTATCTGTTTTTTTCTTTACACCTTAATTTACTAACTAGTGGTCTAAGTAGTGGTGGTCTAATTTCTGAGAGTAAGCTTCCATGGGATGTGTTTCAACTTTTATAGTCATAAACATTTTGGGATTCTTTTATATATATTTGATTTGTTGTTGGCGTTGTATTGGCATATTTGTTTCATTCAAATCTCTGTTTTCTTATTTATCTTTTTAGTTTATTTCAGAAACAAATGTTAATTTAGCTCTATGTTTGTGGCCTTTTGATGCAGTACTATTTTGAAGAATTGAGGATCGTTGCTAGATCAAGAAACACCCGGAGGACATATGCAATTAGAAAATTGAACGAGATTGTCTATCACAATCAAATGATTTGGGTCTTTTTAGATGGAAATACTGCAATTTTTGTTACAAGTGTTTGTGTTTGTTCAATGAAAATATGAATTTTGATCATCAAGTTTTTTTTTTTTTTTTTTTTACATTGCATCTTTGATTTCAAGTAAAAATGATGATCAGGTAGGGTAGGTTTGACAATCGGGTAGTGTTCGGGTCGTGGGTGGAGATTTACACAAAAACCGGATTGACCCATAGGATTCGATCCGGAAACCGGATTTGGTCAAAACTGGTTTTGACCAAACCTGTGACCGGATTGAAGTTTCGGATGCAATATCGGATCGACCCCCGGATCGTAAATCGGATTTAATGAAAACTGGATCCAAAACCGGTTTGAAACCGAATATTTTTTTCTAACTGTTGAAAAATGGGTATTTTCGAAAAAATCATTTTTTTCTAACCGTTAGTAAGCTCCAAAAAACGGTTAGTTTGAACATTTCTTGACTTTTATGACCTTCTAAACACATAAAAATGGATGGCATTCGCTAGATTTCAATGCTATACAATGTTCTATGTAACACCTCGATTTTTAAAAATAAAATTCATTTTCAATGCACCAATCATTATTCAAAATCCAAGTCATCGTAGAATTTTAAATCATTATTAACACAATATTAGAGTATCTTAAAATTCACAAGACATCATAAGTCAGCGAATGTATACAATCATGTCTCCGTCTTTCCAGAATCTACAAAAGTACTTGAAATACATTTAAATCAACATTGTAAGCATGAAACTCAGTGAGTTCTTAAAATAACACATACAAAAATAATTAGTCTCTCATGGTCATATCTCAATAAGGACCCTCTGATCATGTGTCTTAGTGAAGACCCTCCAATCTCACGTCTCGGTATGGACCGTTCAGTAATAACTCAATATATACACAGAATAACATAACAACATAAGTCACAAAGACATAATGCATAATAACACATATATCAGTATAAGCAATTAAGACCCTCCGTTTAATACTACGAATAAGACCCTCCAGTCAATAATATGAATAAGACCCTCCGGTCACACATACATTAGCATACAGGTAAGTATAGTGAGAATATGGCTAAAGTAATCTATCACAATAAAGTAATCTATCACAATAAATGAAAATCATTTTTTTGCCAAATATCATATTCTCATTGCATTTGACACATATCATTTTTCAAGATATTTTGATTTATTGTTTTTCCACTACTCATTTTATGGTCATTTCCATTTTATTAAAATTCCACATAATATTTAAACGTATTAATTGTAATAAATGTAATAATAAATGCATATCAATTTAATTAATGCAAATTTCGTTTTAATTTATTTTTTTAATTTAATCTAGTTATTTCATTTGCTTGTTTATTTAAATTATTTTTTTAAATTTAAAAAGAACGGAAAAAAATTTCTCTTCTTTATTCTTCTTTGAAATCCCTTGCCACTTCCCTTCTTTGCTAGCACGTACCTGTCTTTGCTTTGCACAAGAGATCCCCCTACTCTTCACACCCCTCTAGTCCTGATCTTGCTTAACAAATTAAACATTACATTTTAATAATTCAATACTTTTTTTTTTCTTTATAAGTTCAAATTTCCTAAATTTATCGGCCTTTATTTTTTTATAACAAATCCGTGTGGTACAAGGGTATAACAACTAGTAAAGTAATATCTAAATATTATTACAAGAAAAACCTTATGAAATCATCTTAAACAATTTTGGCCCTTGATTGTATTTTAATCATATGTTTTCTACCTTTAGATCAAATTGCTGACATCATTTTCCCCAATGAAATGTATTTAATTCTAATAAAAGCTTTCCAATTGTCAAACAAAATTAACTTACATCCGTTGAAATTGAATGAATATAATTTCAATAAAATATTCCCATATTTTAAATCTTGAATCACCGGTTATAAAGGTTTTAATATGGTCAGCTTTAAAAATATATTAGTAACAGACCATTTCAATTAAGGCATTAATATCAACCATTAATATAAATGTGTTTATATTAGTAACCCTTTAATATAAAATCCATTTTATTAGGAAACCATTAATACGAAAAAATCAGATTCAAATTATCATATACATATAAGATTCATCATTGAATCCATGGTTCACACTTATTTTCAATCGTTGCTTTTCTTCAAACCTTCTCCTACAACATCATTCTTATTGTTTATAACTTCCATCATCATTCTCTACTTCAAACTTTCTCCTACAACTGTCATCCTCATACAAATATCCCTGCTCGATGCTGCCTTGCGGCTAAGCGCGTCGGCCACGACATTGGCCTTCCCCGGGTGGTAGAGGATTTCACAATCATAATCCTTTACTACATCAAGCCACCGACGCTGCCTCATATTTAGATTTGGCTGATCCATGAGATACCTCAGGCTCTTGTGGTCCGTGTATATGGTACAACGAACCCCATAGAGGTAATGACGCCAAATCTTGAGGGTGAAAACAACAGCCCCCAGCTCCAAATCATGCGTCAGATAGTTCGCCTCGTGAGGCTTCAGCTTCCTCGAAGCATAAGCGATCGCATGCCCTCTCTGCATCAATACCGCACCCAAACCCGAGATGGACGCATCATAATATACTACAAAAACCTCCATGCCCTCCGTCAGGGCTAAGATTGACGCCTCGCACAATCTCTGTCTCAGTGTCTCAAATGCGGCCTGCTGTCATGCCCCCAGCGAAAGACCACGACTTTCCTTGTCAACCGGGTCCGGGGCACAACTATTTTGGAGAAGTCCTGAATGAATCTTCGATAGTAGCCTGCCAGTCCCAGAAAGCTCCGAATCTCAGATGGAGACCTCGGAACCTCCCATCTCATCACGACCTCCACCTTGCTCGGGTCAACCGAAATCCCGTTCTGGTTGACGAGGTGCCTAAGAAACTGCACCCCGCGCAACCCGAAATCGCATTTGGAGAACTTAGCATACAAGCTCTCCCTCCTCAAAGTATCCAGAACCTCTCGCAAGTGCTCCTCATGCTGCTCTCGCGTCTTGGAATAAACCAAGATGTCATCGATGAAAACTATCACATACTGATCCAACATCGGTCTGTACATGCGGTTCATGAGATCCATGAACGTGACTAGAGCATTGGTGAGCCCGAAAGGCATCACCACGAACTCATAGTAGCGATAACGCATCCGTAAAGTAGTCTTCTGCACATTCTCCTCTTTGACCCTCATCTGGTGAAAAAATGAACGCAAATCAATCTTGGAGAACCAAGATGCTCCATGTAGCTGGTTGAAGACGTCATCAATCCTCGAGAGTGGGTAATGGTTCTTTATCGTTAACTTATTCAGCTCCCGATAATCTATACACATCCGATGTGACCCGTCCTTCTTTTTCACAAAGAGAATCGGGGCTCCCCAAGGTGAACTGCTTAGTCTAATGAATCCCTTTTCTAACAGCTCCTGCAGCTGTGTAGACAACTCCTACATCTCAAGAGGAGCCAACCGATGTGGTGCCTTGGCTATCGGAGCCACACCAGGGACTAGGCCGATCCTGAACTCTACTTGCCTCTCCGGAGGTATCCCGGGCAACTCCTTGGGGAATACATCCGCGAACTCTCGTACTACTGGCACATCGCCCACCGTCACCTTACCCGCCTCCCAGGTATCCATAACATACGTGACAAATCCTGCACAACCCTGCTGAAGGTAACGCCTAGCTCTCGCTGCTAAACATAAGGCTGGTCCTCGCTGTGGCCTCTCGCCCTGAATCACCAGCTCTCCCCCACTTGGGGTCCTGATCTGCACCAACTGTTGCGCGCAGTCAATCACCTCCCCATTGAGGCTTAGCCAATCCATACCTATAATAACCTTGTTACAGTAGGGTTGAACGGGATTTCTGACTTATGTCTCAGATACGAGAGTAGAGACCGTGACGGATGTGGGCAGTGTGCCGGTAGTACAGGATTTTCGGGACGTTTTCCCCAAAGAGTTACCAGGGGTGCCTTCGGAGAGGCAAGTGGTGTTTCGTATCGAATTGGTCTCGGGTGTCGGCCCGATAGCAAAGGCATCGTATCAGTTGGCACCACCCGAGATGCAAGAGTTATCTACGCAGCTTCAGGAGCTGCTAGACCGAGGGTTCATCCATCCAAGTAGTTCTCCAAGGGGAGAACCGATCTTGTTCGTGAAAAAGAAGGACGGATTGCACAGGATGTGCATTGATTACAGGGAGCTGAACAAACTAACGGTGAAGAACCGTTATCCTTTACCGAGGATTGATGATTTGTTTGACTAGCTTCAGGGTGCATCTTGGTTCTCCAAGATTGATCTTTAGTCTGGGTATCATCAGATGAGGATTCGGGATGAGGATATACCAAAGACGGCTTTCAGGACTCGATACGGACATTATGAGTTTGTGGTGATGCCGTTTGGGCTCACCAATGCCCCATCAACATTCATGGATCTCATGAACCGGGTGTGTAGGCCGATGCTGGATTGGTTAGTGATCATTTTTATTGATGATATTTTGGTTTATTCCAAGACCAGGAAGAAGCATGAACAACATTTGAGGGAGGTATTGGAGACCCTGAGAGCGGAGAAACTTTATGCAAAGTTCTCCAAGTGTGATTTCTGGCTGCGGGAAGTATAGTTGTTGGGGGATGTCATCAACCAAGAGGGTATTTCGTTTGATCCAGCCAAGGTGGAGGTTGTAATGCGGTGGGAAGTACCGAGGAATGCATCAAAGATTTGTAGCTTCTTGGGTTTAGCAGGCCACTATCGGAAATTTATCTAGGATATTTCCAAGATTGTTGTGCCATTGACCCGCTTGACCAAGAAGAATGCGACCTTTTGGTGGGATATGGATTAGCAGATGGCTTTTGAGACCCTGAGGCGGAGGTTATACGAGGCTCCGGTTCTAGTTCTACTTGAGGGGTTGGATGATCTAGTGGTATATTGTGACACATCGATTTCAAGGTTGGGTGCGGTATTGATGCAGAGGGGGCATGTGATTGCTTATGCTTCGAGGCAGTTGAAGCCTCACGAGGTGAATTTCCCGATGCATGATCTGGAGTTGGGGGCGGTGGTGTTTGCCCTCAAGATTTGGAGGCACTATTTATATGGAGTACGGTTCACCATCTACACCGATCATAAGAGTCTAAAGTATTTGATGGATCAGCAGAACCTCAACATGAATCAGAGGAGGT
The DNA here is from genome assembly GCF_052625555.1 of Lactuca saligna. Lineage (NCBI taxonomy): Eukaryota > Viridiplantae > Streptophyta > Magnoliopsida > Asterales > Asteraceae > Lactuca > Lactuca saligna. The sequence continues at coordinate 33,227,968 of NC_136425.1, read as the reverse complement.
GGTTTGAATATTTCTTGACTTTTATGACCTTCTAAACACATAAAAATGGATGGCATTCGCTAGATTTCAATGCTATACAAAATTCTATGTAATACCTCGATTTTCAAAAATAAAATTCATTTTTAATTCACCAATCATTATTCAAAATCCAAGTCATCATATAATTTTAAATAATTATTAACACAATACCAGAGTATCCTAAAATTCACAAGACATCATAAGCCGACGAATGTATACAATCATGTCTCCGTCTTTCCGGAATCTACAAAAGTACTTGAAATACATTTAAATCAACATTGTAAGCATGAAACTTAGTGGGTTCTTACAATAACACATATAAAAATAATTAGTCTCTCATGGCCATATCTTAATATGGACCCTCTGATCATGTGTCTTAGTGAAGACCCTCCAGTCTCACGTCTCAGTATGGACACTCCAGTCATAACTCAATATATACACAAAATAACATAACAACATAAGTCACAAAGACAGAATGCATAATAACACATATATCAGTATAAGCAATTAAGACCCTCCGGTTAATACTACGAATAAGACCCTCCAGTCAATAAGATGAATAAGACCCTCCGGTCACACATAAATTGCCACACAGGTAAGTATAGTGAGAAGACTCACCTCAACGCTACGAGAATAATCCTACACTGCCGCTGCTGCTGCAAACTGACTCCTGAACTGAGCCAAACAACCCAACACCAAAGTCAATAACTCAAACCCCAACACTAGGCCCCTAGATAGCCTAACTAATCGTGTCCACTATTGGTCTAAATCCATTGGGACCACTATGGCCCAAATCCATTGGGCTAACAAGGAAAGCCCAAAATCTAATCCAAAGAGGATTCCAATTCCAAAAGTAGTTCCTCATACCAATAACTCCAACTCTCAAAGCCCAAGACCCAAAACCAAAGCCCAAAGTCCAAAAATTGTTAAATAAGCCCAAAATGGCACTAAGCCATTTATGTTGGGCGTACTCCCAAATTCCTTAGTACGCGCGACATACTATCATTTACGCTGGGTGTAGACACGATTTATCCTAAATTGATTCATGACTTAATCCCTTAAGCACTTGGCCCCAAAACCTCAGGAAACCTTCGAAATAAGCTCTTAACTGATAAAGTTGGGAACTTTATCAGTTTGCACGTCTTAATGAGGCCCAATCATGCAAATAAATCCTTTAAGACCCATAATAACTACATTAATACATGCACGGTCCATCCTTAAACATCAAGCAAGCATCTTTATGAACTAATAACCTTAGAGATACAAAGAGTAGCAACTCTAAGCTCTTGGAGTGGTGACAAACCACTAGATATCACCCACGAGACCAAAATGGGACCAAAACTCATATAATACTAGATCTAAGCTTCAAATGAGCAACGTTAGAGCTTTATACCTCTAATGAGCTTGAAATGAAGTAGAAAGTCCAGATCCACAAGCCTTCTTTCGATCCACCATCTTGCTTCAAGTTCCATTTCTTGAATAATCACCAAAACTCACTAAAGATGCACACAAAGAGATCACAACACTCTTGGGGAAGGCTAGGGTTCAAAATCAGGGTTTTAGAACAATGGAGGCTGAAAAATGAGTAAGTCTTGAGGTTATAATGATGTTTATATAGTGCCCAAACCCTAAAAATAAGGTTTGACACTCTGACCATTACACGGGGCGTACCTTTAGGTACGTTGGATTTACCTGGTCCATCCACGCGTCCCTTAGCTCAACACATGGGACTAATCTGCCAACTTATTGCACCAAGGGCCATACTTGCCAAAACTTCAAACTACCATAACTTCTTCGTTATAAGCCCGTTTCCAACAAATTTTATATCCACTGAAAGGTGGCAAGGACCCTACGCTTCTAAGAAAACTCGAAGGTGAAGTAGAAACAAAAATTGACATTTATTCTTATCTTTATCTAAAGCATTAACATCAACTTACTAATTTGATTATAAAACTACAAAATTAATTTTTGACGGAAATGCAAGAATATTTAATATGACGTAGAATATAGCTAAAGTAATCTATCACAATAAATGAAAATCATTTTTGCCAAATGTCATATTCTCATTGCATTTGACACATATCATTTTTCAAGATTTTTTAATTTATTGTTTTTCCACTAGTCATTTTATGGTCTTTTCCATTTTATTAAAATGCCAAATAATATTTAAATGTATTTCTTGTAATAAATGTATATCAATTTAATTAATGCAAATTTCGTTTTATTTTTTTTTTAAATTTAATCCAATTATTTCATTTGCTTGTTTATTTAAATTATTTTTTTTAATTTAAAAAGAAAGGAAAATTTTTTATCTTCTTTCTTATTCTTTGAAATCCCTGGCCACTTCCTTGCTTTGATAGCATGTACCTGTCTTTGCTTTGCACAAGAGATCCCCCTACTCTCCACACCCCTCTAATCCTGATCTTGCTTAACAAATTAAACATTACATTTTAATAATTCAAATTTTTTTTTATAAGTTCAAATTTCCTAAATTTATCGACCTTTATTTTTTTTTTTTTAATAACAAATCCATGTGGTAAAAGCGTATAACAACTAGTAAAGTAATATCTAAATATTATTAAAAGAAAAACCTTATAACATCATCTTAAACAATCTTGGCCCTTGATTGTATTTTAATCATATGTTTTCTACCTTTAGATCAAATTGCTGACATCATCTTCCCCAATTAAATGTATTTAATTTTAATAAAAGCTTTCCAATTGTCAAACAAAATTAACTTACATCCGTTGAAATTGAATGTATATAATTTCAATAAAATCGTCTCATATTTTAAATCTTGAATTTCCGGTTATAAAGGTTTTAATATGGTCAGCTTTAAAAACACATTAGTAACAAACCATTTCAATTAAGGCATTAATATCAACCATTAATATAAATGTGTTTATATTAGTAAACCTTTAATATAAAATCCATTTTTATTATGAAACCATTAATACCAAAAAATCAGATTTCAAATTATCATATACATATAAGATTCATCATTGAATCCGCGGCTCACACTTATTTTCAATCGTTGCTTTTCTTCAAACCTTCTCCTACAACATCATTCTTATTGTTTATAACTTCCATCATCATTCTCTGCTTCAAACTTTCACCTACAACATCATTCTTATTGTTTATAACTTTCATCATCATTCTCTACTTCAGATCTTTGCTGTTGTGCAGTAGAACGATACCTTCTTTCGCTTTTTATATTTTTTTCAATTATTTTTTATTCCTATATCAAATATATGTATTAATATATTTCAATTTTCTTTGTCACAAATTACATGAAATCGGATAACTACTTTTCAAATAAACAGGAAAATATATTATGTATATTTAATAAAACAAAAATCAACTATCTTTGGAATTAACACTAATTAGGAAAACATTATTTTTATATATTAGAGATGATTATTATTACTTTTTAATTATTATGTCATAAGAATCTGATTAATTTTGGTATGATCGTATTACACTTTTAGGCTGATTTAATAGGAAATAATATATAATCTATTTATGCATCCTTTGAAATTAAGTATAGAAACAATTTTTTTGACAATTATAATAGCTTTCATACCTCTTTATGAATCATACCTCTTTAGAGACAAGTACATTGTATACATCTCTTTTATTTCATATAAAAGTTCTTTCTAATTCTAATTGTTTTCTCTTTCATTTTACACCCATGGTGCAAAACAATCACGATCAGATCGTCTTTGATAAGGATGCGGACATCGATGCATCCGAGGAAACCTGAAACATTCGTGTTCAAGTACTCTTGCTTTGGAAGCAAACTTAAAAAACAACCCAAACATGTTCAGACATGATTTTAATTGATGAGTAGGTACAATTTTTTCTTTTTATTATTATGTTGCTTTTAATTTATAAAATTTTGAACTTAACCAGTTTTTTTTTTCACTTACATGACACTAAAATACAAGCAACAATAAAAAAAATCTTATTAGTTCGTTTGAAGCCCTCTTTGTTGAAGGATATGTAAAGGATATTAGTAGTTTTGGTATGGCCAGAAAAGAAGGAGATTACATGTTGGTTGATCATAAACATAAGAATAATTTCTACAAAACAACCAATGTTCGTCTATTAAATGATTTTGCTATTATGGTGGATCCTTATAATTTTGTGACTTTCTAAGATTTGATAGCCAGGAATCTCGACATTCATGTTGCATTTGGTAAGATTTTATTTTAACATTCTGCCTTATCTACAGATAGATAGTTATTATATTACAAATCTATAATACAACAACTGTTTATTTATTTTTTTTGTTCTAAATTTTTTTGGTCATGCTGTGTCGACTAATCCCATGAAAGTGATTATTGAAAATTTAAGGAAGAAACAGTTGATGAGCCTGGTTGATCAGGATCTAAGTTAAGTATACGTGTTTAACACATTTTATTTTCTAAAGTACTTTTCTACATGATACCATAAAACATGTGCTTTGCATGAAAATGACATGTTCATCTACAGTTCAATATAAATGTTTATTTTATCATTACTTAAAACATTTCGAATCCATTAATTATAGAATTCACCTTTTTTCATACAGGACATAATTCGTTGATCATTATCAGAGGGTCCATTTATGATATTCTCACTAACAAATTGATCAAATGTAGTTAGAGCTTTTTCATACATTTTTTTTATCACATGTCTTCATACTTTTAACTTTTAAATTTTCATCTTCAAAATCAATATTTTAGTTACATACGTTCATTGAAAATATTTTTTTTATTTAACATACCAACCTACTTTGTTTTATCTTTATATAATAACAATAAATTTATAAATTTACACAATATATATTTCCAATTTTGTCATAGTATTATACTTTACAAAATACAATTTCCTCAAAAATAATTTTCGTCAGTAATTTCATCTATTATTTCACTCAATTTAAATTTGTATTTTATTTATATAATTTTTTTAATGATCCCGGTTTTTCCCTCTAAAAGTATATCAAGTATTTATGTCTTAGATAATGTTGTCCTATTATAATTATCACTTTCCAAAATATATTCGTTAATTGAGGAATTTAATTTAGTGAAGGAAGTAAATGTTAATTCAATCAAGATATATATTCCATAATTATTACACGATTTTATTAAAAAAATATTAAGATGTAAACGATAAGCATTTTTAAAATGAAATTTCAGAATGCATACAAACGATGATGTAGTACAATGAAATATAAAATTGAATAGACTGAAAAAAAAACTATTAAGATAGTCAATCTTAAAAATAGTATAGTTATGAAAAAAAATTTAAGTAAGATAAAAATTATAAGATATTAGAAGATTTGTAAACACAATTAGTAAAAGCTTTACGATTATTAAAAAAAATATGATCGTTAAAATTAGTAAAAATGCAATATATAAACTAAATTATCACAATAGTAATGAAATGTCATTATTTGATATTTCATATAACTGAAAGATATACCAAATTACATTGATGATATACTAAAATTATTTAAAGTTACGCCAAAACTAATGCAAAGTTCTTGCGAACACCAAATAAATAGTAACAAACATAAAAGCTAGCACTTATATTCATAATCAATTTAAAATAAATCAATTACATTGATGATAAAATTAAACTCATAAAAAATTTAACATTCTATAAATTATACTCTACAACTTTATTTGAATAAAAGAAATAGTTGTCAATATTTAATGCAGTGAAAAAACGGTATATTGGTTGTCAATATATGCTTAAATTAAGTAACCTTATTATAGAAGGAACGTCTAATTAGAATACTTATGCTTATATAACAATATCATAACTATATGTGACGATGAAGGTCATTTAACTAAAAAACTGTTGTATACAAAGAAGTCATTGAACGGCTATAAATATTTATCGATTTCAATGTATATTATATACATTTCAATAATACCAATAACCATAATTTTTTTATAATTATTATGCAATATTTGTAGACATTTGTATGTTTTTTATACGTATTTCCCGTGTTTAAGGCGGGTTATAACCTAGTAAACCAATAAACCGGGTGTCTTCTTACCCAATCACGGTCCACAGCTCATTTTTTTTGACGCGTTTACAAAAACTAGAACTCGATTCGAAATCATATTCCTATCCTATCTTAGGATTCCGCATAAACAAAATAACCTCCTTAATTAAAGCGGTTTCCTTTAAGCTTATATATAATTGTAAAAAAGATAATTCAATATAAAAAATCAAATAAGGTTATGGATACAAATTAAATAGCTAATCCTGCATGCCACCGACTGACCAATCCATCAACCTGGTTTTTCTTTCCTTATATGAATCCTCATCACATCAGTAGCTTGTCGTGGAAGTCACGTGAATAAGGAAACCATCGAGAGGATTAAACCTCAACAATATATAGATCAAGGAAACCATCGAGAGGATTAAACCTCAACAATATATTGATCACAGTGACAATTGAAACTTTAACCTTAACTAATCGATTAGCCATGGTTGATTGGTCGGTCATATATTCGTATTGCGGCCTAGTTTTCATCTCCTCCGTTACCTTGTTATTTTGTGTTTATCTTATCAAGTACTGCTATCAACGTTGGCGTGATCTCGTAGAAGATGAAGATATTGAAAGCGGAACAATACGACCATCCCAACTGCCAATAAACACCTTTGTCATCAACCATCTTGTGGTGGCGTTACAACAGACAAACCTTGCTGAACTTAATAGCGATCTTGGTGAAATTCTGCAGGAGCAAATATACACTAGTAGTACATGCAAGAATGATGACTGCGTGATATGTCTTGAGGAGTTCAAGAAGAAAGAGAAAATCCGAGTTCTGGTGTCCTGCCAACATCCGTTCCACGGACACTGCATCATCACATGGTTGTTCGTTAAGCGAAGTTGCCCTATATGTAGAGAACCCATCAGATCTTGAATATAGTTCATCAATAATAGTTGCACTGTCTTTTTTTTTTTTTTGTTGAAAAGAGAAGTTTATTAAGTACCTAAGCTTATATATAGAACTTTTCAAACAATGTAGTTTTGATCTATTTATATCCAAACTAATCATTATATCTCTTTTACTATTCTTCCTTAATTATATGACTTATTAAATGATCAAATTTATGTTCTTTTTCTTCATTGTATCTAAGAACTTAAAGCATTAAAAGTCATGATCATTTAATCAACCCTACTAAATTGTAAATAAAAACTAATAGAATAAAAGATAAAAGAAAAACATGTCATAACTCAATCAAGCTTTTCATAAAATCATTGGATATAGTTTTTCAATTGAAATACAAAACGTTTGAGTTATATTCGTTAAAAACTATTGGTTTTTTATTTTCTTTATGAACTTCAATAATTATTTGCAATAAAAATATATATAATTGATCTTTTTTCATTCCATAATTGAACTTAATTCAATGGTATTCTATTAAAACAAAACTATCATAAAATGAAACTGGATTTACTTTGTTTAAAACTACATCGTTTAAAAGGTTCTATACTTAAGCTTAGGTACATAACAACCACATATTCACTTTTCCCATATATATATATATATATATATATATATATATATATATATATATATATATATATATATATATATATATTGTAATAGTAGTTTGTGATTGGTTTTCTATTAGTTGACTAAATTTATATCATTGTGATTTCAGATGACTTCAATATAACTTTCAAATATTTGTTACCAATAGAGCTAGGTGCACACGGCCTGCAGGTTCCGACCGGGTTCGGCTTTATCCCGTTAAAATGTGTAAAATATCCCGGTTTAATTATGTGAAATAGCAGATATAACCCGGTTATGAACAAGGTCATATAAGGTTTATAGAACAATGTTTACTTAAAAGCATCCAGGTAACATAATATTCAACATCCAGGTCCTTTTACACATATGAAGCCCTCTTCCTTAGCAAGTAAAAAACAAGGGGATCCTTCTAGGTAGGCCTGCCGAAAAAACCTGAAACCCGTTCTATCCACCCGACCCGTTCCGAATTCGGGTAGAATGGGTCAGGTAGAACGGGTAACGGGTATGAACATTCGGGTAATAGGTTAACCCGATAATAATATAGGTCAGGTTTTAGGTATGAATATTTATTTTCGGGTATACCCGAATACCCGAATTCGTTTTTTAAAGAATACCAAATATACAATGCAGTCACGTACACACACTTCAAATATACGCACACTTCAAATAAAACAAAACTCTTCGTTTCCTTCTTATGGACAATGGCTCGACAGTCGACGCAAACTTGCAAAGGGAACACGATGCTGAAGCTGAAGTCCTGAACCGTCATCACAATTCTCAGTTTCTCTCTATCACACGTAATGGAATTAAAAAAGTACATAACATATTATAATGATTTGTATTGTTATTATAGATGTACTTGTTAATTGTATGAAGTATTTTCATACCCAATTCTTTATTAAACCAACCAACATGTAAAAAAAATATCAATAAGTGTCATTTAAGAAATTTTTGGGTATACCCGATAATTACCCGACCCGACCTCAAACCCAAATACCCGAAACCCGAAAACCCGAATTACAATATAGGTCGGGTATCGGGTATTATTTTCTTAAGGAAATACCCGTTCTACCCGACCCGTTCTACCTGAAACCCGAAAATTTTACCCGTTCGACACCCCTACTTCTAGGTACAAATATAGAACATGGTCCATAGTAGGGATGAGCAACGGGCCAAACCCGGACCAGACCAGCCCGAAGACCGAAAACCCGAAGACCGAAAATCGTGAATTTTCTTACCCGAAAACCGGACCATTTTTGGATGTATCGGGTTCGGGTTCGGTCCGGTCCGGTCTCGGGTACTAAACCGGGTTCCGGGTTTTGGACCGAACTAGGCTTTGAAATTGGTACAATGCGAGACTTTACTTAGATCACGTGCATATGAGATGTCTACAAAAAAATACAAACCTTATTAACATTTGGAACAAATAAAAATTACACTATTTAGCATAAAAACTACACTTTTTATAAAAAAAATGCATGTTTTAACAAAAAAGAAACAACATTGTTAATAAAAAACTGCATTTAAATAGCTTTTTTGTGTAAAAAACAACAAAAAACAACCTTATTTATAAAAAACTGCATGTTTTTATAAAAAAAATTTGCATCTTTTTAAATTTTTTTTTTTGGATGTTTGAACAAAAAATAGCGTGCTAGATACATTCTTTCTTGTAAAGTGATAGGAACAAACGTTTATCAAGATTTATAAACAATGTTAAAATAAAAACATCAAGTTTTATATATAATGTTATATATAACATTAACTAATAATTCAATATCCCTCTCTATATATTCTAAGGAGAAAAAAATTTCCGGTCCGGTCCGGGTTAAATCCCGTATTCCGGGTCCGGTCCGGTCCAAACCCGATTAGTGGTAAAAACAAAACCCGAAAACCGGCCCATTAATATGTATATCCGGTCCGGTCCGGGTCCGGGTCCGGTCCCGGTTTTTTTCCGGTCCGGTCCGGTCCAACGGATCATATGCTCATCCCTAGTCCATAGATAAGAAACATGGACGTTTTTAAAAAGAAATTATCAAAATCACAATGGCAGTACTAAAGTACTTACACTTGCGGTTGTTGCATTGTTATTATTATTTTTTTTTTTTGCATTTAAACTAAATACAGAAACCATCAAGTTAAATTCTAAAGCACGGTATTAACATCTATCAACACAAAATCATAACTTATTTAGAAAGGATTGCTCAAAATCAATCAGAATATTATATTGGTAGGTGGTGGTTTTTGTTTATTATTATCACTTATTCCTTATCTTTCACACACTCATCCCCGATTCTATTTTTAATACCCTCACGTAATAACGATGATGAAGTTGATCAACAAATGATCAAGTGAAATTTCATTTCTATGTTACCGTATCCCTTTACCTAAAAAGAAAGTGCAATCATGTCTTCATTCAAACTGAGAACGGAAGAAATGTGCATACATTGAGTGCTGATAAATGTGGCCATGTGGGTTATAGAAATGTGCATACATTGAATGCTGATAAATGTGGCCATGTGGGTATAGCTGTAACGCCCCAAATTATGATATGTAATTTAATTAAAGTAATTTTCATTCTTAAGGGGTACTCGATGAGTCAGAAGCTAGACTCGTCAAGTAGAGCCGGGATTTGTACACGTTTTAAATGGGTGACTCGACGAGTCCATATTCCTGGACACGACGAGTCTGCCAGTCTGGATTAGGGATGAGCATATGACCCGTTGGACCGGACCGGACCGGAAAAAAACCGGGACCGGTTAATGGGCCGGTTTTCGGGTTTTGTTTTTACCACTAATCGGGTTTCAGGTTTGGACCGGACCGGACCCGGAATACGGGATTTAACCCGGACCGGACCGGAATATTTAATATGATGTAGAATATGGCTAAAGTAATCTATCACAATAAATGAAAATCATTTTTTTGCCAAATATCATATTCTCATTGCATTTGACACATATCATTTTTCAAGATATTTTGATTTATTGTTTTTCCACTACTCATTTTATGGTCATTTCCATTTTATTAAAATTCCACATAATATTTAAACGTATTAATTGTAATAAATGTAATAATAAATGCATATCAATTTAATTAATGCAAATTTCGTTTTAATTTATTTTTTTAATTTAATCTAGTTATTTCATTTGCTTGTTTATTTAAATTATTTTTTTAAATTTAAAAAGAAAGGAAAAAAATTTCTCTTCTTTATTCTTCTTTGAAATCCCTTGCCACTTCCCTTCTTTGCTAGCACGTACCTGTCTTTGCTTTGCACAAGAGATCCCCCTACTCTTCACACCCCTCTAGTCCTGATCTTGCTTAACAAATTAAACATTACATTTTAATAATTCAATACTTTTTTTTTCTTTATAAGTTCAAATTTCCTAAATTTATCGGCCTTTATTTTTTTATAACAAATCCGTGTGGTACAAGGGTATAACAACTAGTAAAGTAATATCTAAATATTATTACAAGAAAAACCTTACGAAATCATCTTAAACAATTTTGGCCCTTGATTGTATTTTAATCATATGTTTTCTACCTTTAGATCAAATTGCTGACATCATTTTCCCCAATGAAATGTATTTAATTCTAATAAAAGCTTTCCAATTGTCAAACAAAATTAACTTACATCCGTTGAAATTGAATGCATATAATTTCAATAAAATATTCCCATATTTTAAATCTTGAATCACCGGTTATAAAGTTTTAATATGGTCAGCTTTAAAAATATATTAGTAACAGACCATTTCAATTAAGGCATTAATATCAACCATTAATATAAATGTGTTTATATTAGTAACCCTTTAATATAAAATCCATTTTATTAGGAAACCATTAATACGAAAAAATCAGATTCAAATTATCATATACATATAAGATTCATCATTGAATCCATGGTTCACACTTATTGTCAATCGTTGCTTTTCTTCAAACCTTCTCCTACAACATCATTCTTATTGTTTATAACTTCCATCATCATTCTCTACTTCAAACTTTCTCCTACAACTGTCATCCTCATACAAATATCCCTGCTCGATGCTGCCTTGCGGCTAAGCGCGTCGGCCATGACATTGGCCTTCCTCGGGTGGTAGAGGATTTCACAATCATAATCCTTTACTACATCAAGCCACCGACGCTGCCTCATATTTAGATTTGGCTGATCCATGAGATACCTCAGGCTCTTGTGGTCCGTGTATATGGTACAACGAACCCCATAGAGGTAATGACGCCAAATCTTGAGGGTGAAAACAACAGCCCCCAGCTCCAAATCATGCGTCAGATAGTTCGCCTCGTGAGGCTTCAGCTTCCTCGAAGCATAAGCGATCGCATGCCCTCTCTGCATCAATACCGCACCCAAACCCGAGATGGACGCATCACAATATACTACAAAAACCTCCATGCCCTCCGTCAGGGCTAAGATTGACGCCTCGCACAATCTCTGTCTCAGTGTCTCAAATGCGGCCTGCTGTCATGCCCCCAGCGAAAGACCACGACTTTCCTTGTCAACCGGGTCCGGGGCACAACTATTTTGGAGAAGTCCTGAATGAATCTTCGATAGTAGCCTGCCAGTCCCAGAAAGCTCCGAATCTCAGATGGAGACCTCGGAACCTCCCATCTCATCACGACCTCCACCTTGCTCGGGTCAACCGAAATCCCGTTCTGGTTGACGAGGTGCCTAAGAAACTGCACCCCGCGCAACCCGAAATCGCATTTGGAGAACTTAGCATACAAGCTCTCCCTCCTCAAAGTATCCAGAACCTCTCGCAAGTGCTCCTCATGCTGCTCTCGTGTCTTGGAATAAACCAAGATGTCATCGATGAAAACTATCACATACTGATCCAACATCGGTCTGTACATGCGGTTCATGAGATCCATGAACGTGACTAGAGCATTGGTGAGCCCGAAAGGCATCACCACGAACTCATAGTAGCGATAACGCATCCGTAAAGTAGTCTTCTGCACATTCTCCTCTTTGACCCTCATCTGGTGAAAAGATGAACGCAAATCAATCTTGGAGAACCAAGATGCTCCATGTAGCTGGTTGAAGACGTCATCAATCCTCGAGAGTGGGTAATGGTTCTTTATCGTTAACTTATTCAGCTCCCGATAATCTATACACATCCGATGTGACCCGTCCTTCTTTTTCACAAAGAGAATCGGGGCTCCCCAAGGTGAATTGCTTAGTCTAATGAATCCCTTTTCTAACAGCTCCTGCAGCTGTGTAGACAACTCCTACATCTCAAGAGGAGCCAACCGATGTGGTGCCTTGGCTATCGGAGCCACACCAGGGACTAGGCCGATCCTGAACTCTACTTGCCTCTCCGGAGGTATCCCGGGCAACTCCTTGGGGAATACATCCGCGAACTCTCGTACTACTGGCACATCGCCCACCGTCACCTTACCCGCCTCCTAGGTATCCATAACATACGTGACAAATCCTGCACAACCCTGCTGAAGGTAGCGCCTAGCTCTCGCTGCTAAACATAAGGCTGGTCCTCGCTGTGGCCTCTCGCCCTGAATCACCAACTCTCCCCCACTTGGGGTCCTGATCTGCACCAACTGCTGCGCGCAGTCAATCACCTCCCCATTGGGGCTTAGCCAATCCATACCTATAATAACCTTGTTACAGTAGGGTTGCACGGGATTTCTGACTTATGTCTCAGATACGAGAGTAGAGACCGTGACGGATGTGGGCAGTGTGCCGGTAGTACAGGATTTTCGGGACGTTTTCCCCAAAGAGTTACCAGGGGTGCCTTCGGAGAGGCAAGTGGTGTTTCGTATCGAATTGGTCTCAGGTGTCGGCCCGATAGCAAAGGCATCGTATCAGTTGGCACCACCCGAGATGCAAGAGTTATCTACGCAGCTTCAGGAGCTGCTAGACCGAGGGTTCATCCATCCAAGTAGTTCTCCATGGGGAGAACCGATCTTGTTCGTGAAAAAGAAGGACAGATTGCACAGGATGTGCATTGATTACAGGGAGCTGAACAAACTAACGGTGAAGAACCGTTATCCTTTACCGAGGATTGATGATTTGTTTGACTAGCTTCAGGGTGCATCTTGGTTCTCCAAGATTGATCTTTAGTCTGGGTATCATCAGATGAGGATTCAGGATGAGGATATACCGAAGACGGCTTTCAGGACTCGATACGGACATTATGAGTTTGTGGTGATGCCGTTTGGGCTCACCAATGCCCCATCAACATTCATGGATCTCATGAACCGGGTGTGTAGGCCGATGCTGGATTGGTTAGTGATCATTTTTATTGATGATATTCTGGTTTATTCCAAGACCAGAAAGAAGCATGAACAACATTTGAGGGAGGTATTGGAGACCCTGAGAACAGAGAAACTTTATGCAAAGTTCTCCAAGTGTGATTTCTGGCTGCGGGAAGTATAGTTTTTGGGGGATGTCATCAACCAAGAGGGTATTTCGTTTGATCCAGCCAAGGTGGAGGTTGTAATGCGGTGGGAAGTACCGAGGAATGCATCAAAGATTTGTAGCTTCTTGGGTTTAGCAGGCCACTATCGGAAATTTATCTAGGATATTTCCAAGATTGTTGTGCCATTGACCCGCTTGACCAAGAAGAATGCGACCTTTTGGTGGGATATGGATTAGCAGATGGCTTTTGAGACCCTGAGGCGGAGGTTATACGAGGCTCCGGTTCTAGTTCTACTTGAGGGGTTGGATGATCTAGTGGTATATTGTGACACATCGATTTCAAGGTTGGGTGCGGTATTGATGCAGAGGGGGCATGTGATTGCTTATGCTTCGAGGCAGTTGAAGCCTCACGAGGTGAATTTCCCGATGCATGATCTGGAGTTGGGGGCGGTGGTGTTTGCCCTCAAGATTTGGAGGCACTATTTATATGGAGTACGGTTCACCATCTACACCGATCATAAGAGTCTAAAGTATTTGATGGATCAGCAGAACCTCAACATGAATCAGAGGAGGTGGTTTGAATATTTCTTGACTTTTATGACCTTCTAAACACATAAAAATGGATGGCATTCACTAGATTTCAATGCTATACAAAATTCTATGTAATACCTCGATTTTCAAAAATAAAATTCATTTTTAATTCACCAATCATTATTCAAAATCTAAGTCATCATATAATTTTAAATAATTATTAACATAATATCAGAGTATCCTAAAATTCACAAGACATCATAAGCCGACGAATGTATACAATCATGTCTCCGTCTTTCCGGAATCTACAAAAGTACTTGAAATACATTTAAATCAACATTGTAAGCATGAAACTTAGTGGGTTCTTACAATAACACATATAAAAATAATTAGTCTCTCATGGCCATATCTTAATATGGACCCTCTGATCATGTGTCTTAGTGAAGACCCTCCAGTCTCACGTCTCGGTATGGACACTCCAGTCATAACTCAATATATACACAAAATAACATAACAACATAAGTCACAAAGATAGAATGCATAATAACACATATATCAGTATAAGCAATTAAGACCCTCCGGTTAATACTACGAATAAGACCCTCCAGTCAATAAGATGAATAAGACCCTCCGATCACACATAAATTGCCACACAGTTAAGTATAGTGAGAAGACTCACCTCAATGCTACGAGAATAATCCTACACTGCCGCTGCTGCTGCAAACTGACTCCTGAACTGAGCCAAACAACCCAACACCAAAGTCAATAACTCAAACCCCAACACTAGGCCCCTAGATAGCCTAACTAATCGTGTCCACTATTGGTCTAAATCCATTGGGACCACTATGGCCCAAATCCATTGGGCTAACAAGGAAAGCCCAAAATCTAATCCAAAGAGGATTCCAATTCCAAAAGTAGTTCCTCATACCAATAACTCCAACTCTCAAAGCCCAAGACCCAAAACCAAAGCCCAAAGTCCAAAAATTGTTAAATAAGCCCAAAATGGCACTAAGCCATTTATGTTGGGTGTACTCCCAAATTCCTTAGTACGCGCGACATACTATCATTTACGCTGGGTGTAGACACGATTTATCCTAAATTGATTCATGACTTAATCCCTTAAGCACTTGGCCCCAAAACCTCAGGAAACCTTCGAAATAAGCTCTTAACTGATAAAGTTGGGAACTTTATCAGTTTGCACGTCTTAATGAGGCCCAATCACGCAAATAAATCCTTTAAGACCCATAATAACTACATTAATACATGCACGGTCCATCCTTAAACATCAAGCAAGCATCTTTATGAACTAATAACCTTAGAGATACAAAGAGTAGCAACTCTAAGCTCCTGGAGTGGTGACAAACCACTAGATATCACCCACGAGACCAAAATGGGACCAAAACTCATATAATACTAGATCTAAGCTTCAAATGAGCAACGTTAGAGCTTTATACCTCTAACGAGCTTGAAATGAAGTAGAAAGTCCAGATCCACAAGCCTTCTTTCGATCCACCATCTTGCTTCAAGTTCCATTTCTTGAATAATCACCAAAACTCACTAAAGATGCACACAAAGAGATCACAACACTCTTGGGGAAGGCTAGGGTTCAAAATCAGGGTTTTAGAACAATGGAGGCTGAAAAATGAGTAAGTCTTGAGGTTATAATGATGTTTATATAGTGCCCAAACCCTAAAAATAAGGTTTGACACTCTGACCATTACACGGGGCGTACCTTTAGGTACGTTGGATTTACCTGGTCCATCCACGCGTCCCTTAGCTCAACACATGGGACTAATCTGCCAACTTATTGCACCAAGGGCCATACTTGCCAAAACTTCAAACTACCATAACTTCTTCGTTATAAGCCCGTTTCCAACAAATTTTATATCCACTGAAAGGTGGCAAGGACCCTACGCTTCTAAGAAAACTCGAAGGTGAAGTAGAAACAAAAATTGACATTTATTCTTATCTTTATCTAAAGCATTAACATCAACTTACTAATTTGATTATAAAACTACAAAATTAATTTTTGACGGAAATGCAAGAATATTTAATATGACGTAGAATATAGCTAAAGTAATCTATCACAATAAATGAAAATCATTTTTGCCAAATGTCATATTCTCATTGCATTTGACACATATCATTTTTCAAGATTTTTTAATTTATTGTTTTTCCACTAGTCATTTTATGGTCTTTTCCATTTTATTAAAATGCCAAATAATATTTAAATGTATTTCTTGTAATAAATGTATATCAATTTAATTAATGCAAATTTCGTTTTATTTTTTTTTTAAATTTAATCCAATTATTTCATTTGCTTGTTTATTTAAATTATTTTTTTTAATTTAAAAAGAAAGGAAAATTTTTTATCTTCTTTCTTATTCTTTGAAATCCCTGGCCACTTCCTTGCTTTGATAGCATGTACCTGTCTTTGCTTTGCACAAGAGATCCCCCTACTCTCCACACCCCTCTAATCCTGATCTTGCTTAACAAATTAAACATTACATTTTAATAATTCAAATTTTTTTTTATAAGTTCAAATTTCCTAAATTTATCGACCTTTATTTTTTTTTTTTTAATAACAAATCCATGTGGTAAAAGCGTATAACAACTAGTAAAGTAATATCTAAATATTATTAAAAGAAAAACCTTATAACATCATCTTAAACAATCTTGGCCCTTGATTGTATTTTAATCATATGTTTTCTACCTTTAGATCAAATTGCTGACATCATCTTCCCCAATGAAATGTATTTAATTTTAATAAAAGCTTTCCAATTGTCAAACAAAATTAACTTACATCCGTTGAAATTGAATGTATATAATTTCAATAAAATCGTCTCATATTTTAAATCTTGAATTTCCGGTTATAAAGGTTTTAATATGGTCAGCTTTAAAAACACATTAGTAACAAACCATTTCAATTAAGGCATTAATATCAACCATTAATATAAATGTGTTTATATTAGTAAACCTTTAATATAAAATCCATTTTTATTATGAAACCATTAATACCAAAAAATCAGATTTCAAATTATCATATACATATAAGATTCATCATTGAATCCGCGGCTCACACTTATTTTCAATCGTTGCTTTTCTTCAAACCTTCTCCTACAACATCATTCTTATTGTTTATAACTTCCATCATCATTCTCTGCTTCAAACTTTCACCTACAACATCATTCTTATTGTTTATAACTTTCATCATCATTCTCTACTTCAGATCTTTGCTGTTGTGCAGTAGAACGATACCTTCTTTCGCTTTTTATATTTTTTTCAATTATTTTTTATTCCTATATCAAATATATGTATTAATATATTTCAATTTTCTTTGTCACAAATTACATGAAATCGGATAACTACTTTTCAAATAAACAGGAAAATATATTATGTATATTTAATAAAACAAAAATCAACTATCTTTGGAATTAACACTAATTAGGAAAACATTATTTTTATATATTAGAGATGATTATTATTACTTTTTAATTATTATGTCATAAGAATCTGATTAATTTTGGTATGATCGTATTACACTTTTAGGCTGATTTAATAGGAAATAATATATAATCTATTTATGCATCCTTTGAAATTAAGTATAGAAACAATTTTTTTGACAATTATAATAGCTTTCATACCTCTTTATGAATCATACCTCTTTAGAGACAAGTACATTGTATACATCTCTTTTATTTCATATAAAAGTTCTTTCTAATTCTAATTGTTTTCTCTTTCATTTTACACCCATGGTGCAAAACAATCACGATCAGATCGTCTTTGATAAGGATGCGGACATCGATGCATCCGAGGAAACCTGAAACATTCGTGTTCAAGTACTCTTGCTTTGGAAGCAAACTTAAAAAACAACCCAAACATGTTCAGACATGATTTTAATTGATGAGTAGGTACAATTTTTTCTTTTTATTATTATGTTGCTTTTAATTTATAAAATTTTGAACTTAACCAGTTTTTTTTTTCACTTACATGACACTAAAATACAAGCAACAATAAAAAAAATCTTATTAGTTCGTTTGAAGCCCTCTTTGTTGAAGGATATGTAAAGGATATTAGTAGTTTTGGTATGGCCAGAAAAGAAGGAGATTACATGTTGGTTGATCATAAACATAAGAATAATTTCTACAAAACAACCAATGTTCGTCTATTAAATGATTTTGCTATTATGGTGGATCCTTATAATTTTGTGACTTTCTAAGATTTGATAGCCAGGAATCTCGACATTCATGTTGCATTTGGTAAGATTTTATTTTAACATTCTGCCTTATCTACAGATAGATAGTTATTATATTACAAATCTATAATACAACAACTGTTTATTTATTTTTTTTGTTCTAAATTTTTTTGGTCATGCTGTGTCGACTAATCCCATGAAAGTGATTATTGAAAATTTAAGGAAGAAACAGTTGATGAGCCTGGTTGATCAGGATCTAAGTTAAGTATACGTGTTTAACACATTTTATTTTCTAAAGTACTTTTCTACATGATACCATAAAACATGTGCTTTGCATGAAAATGACATGTTCATCTACAGTTCAATATAAATGTTTATTTTATCATTACTTAAAACATTTCGAATCCATTAATTATAGAATTCACCTTTTTTCATACAGGACATAATTCGTTGATCATTATCAGAGGGTCCATTTATGATATTCTCACTAACAAATTGATCAAATGTAGTTAGAGCTTTTTCATACATTTTTTTTATCACATGTCTTCATACTTTTAACTTTTAAATTTTCATCTTCAAAATCAATATTTTAGTTACATACGTTCATTGAAAATATTTTTTTTATTTAACATACCAACCTACTTTGTTTTATCTTTATATAATAACAATAAATTTATAAATTTACACAATATATATTTCCAATTTTGTCATAGTATTATACTTTACAAAATACAATTTCCTCAAAAATAATTTTCGTCAGTAATTTCATCTATTATTTCACTCAATTTAAATTTGTATTTTATTTATATAATTTTTTTAATGATCCCGGTTTTTCCCTCTAAAAGTATATCAAGTATTTATGTCTTAGATAATGTTGTCCTATTATAATTATCACTTTCCAAAATATATTCGTTAATTGAGGAATTTAATTTAGTGAAGGAAGTAAATGTTAATTCAATCAAGATATATATTCCATAATTATTACACGATTTTATTAAAAAAATATTAAGATGTAAACGATAAGCATTTTTAAAATGAAATTTCAGAATGCATACAAACGATGATGTAGTACAATGAAATATAAAATTGAATAGACTGAAAAAAAAACTATTAAGATAGTCAATCTTAAAAATAGTATAGTTATGAAAAAAAATTTAAGTAAGATAAAAATTATAAGATATTAGAAGATTTGTAAACACAATTAGTAAAAGCTTTACGATTATTAAAAAAAATATGATCGTTAAAATTAGTAAAAATGCAATATATAAACTAAATTATCACAATAGTAATGAAATGTCATTATTTGATATTTCATATAACTGAAAGATATACCAAATTACATTGATGATATACTAAAATTATTTAAAGTTACGCCAAAACTAATGCAAAGTTCTTGCGAACACCAAATAAATAGTAACAAACATAAAAGCTAGCACTTATATTCATAATCAATTTAAAATAAATCAATTACATTGATGATAAAATTAAACTCATAAAAAATTTAACATTCTATAAATTATACTCTACAACTTTATTTGAATAAAAGAAATAGTTGTCAATATTTAATGCAGTGAAAAAACGGTATATTGGTTGTCAATATATGCTTAAATTAAGTAACCTTATTATAGAAGGAACGTCTAATTAGAATACTTATGCTTATATAACAATATCATAACTATATGTGACGATGAAGGTCATTTAACTAAAAAACTGTTGTATACAAAGAAGTCATTGAACGGCTATAAATATTTATCGATTTCAATGTATATTATATACATTTCAATAATACCAATAACCATAATTTTTTTATAATTATTATGCAATATTTGTAGACATTTGTATGTTTTTTATACGTATTTCCCGTGTTTAAGGCGGGTTATAACCTAGTAAACCAATAAACCGGGTGTCTTCTTACCCAATCACGGTCCACAGCTCATTTTTTTTGACGCGTTTACAAAAACTAGAACTCGATTCGAAATCATATTCCTATCCTATCTTAGGATTCCGCATAAACAAAATAACCTCCTTAATTAAAGCGGTTTCCTTTAAGCTTATATATAATTGTAAAAAAGATAATTCAATATAAAAAATCAAATAAGGTTATGGATACAAATTAAATAGCTAATCCTGCATGCCACCGACTGACCAATCCATCAACCTGGTTTTTCTTTCCTTATATGAATCCTCATCACATCAGTAGCTTGTCGTGGAAGTCACGTGAATAAGGAAACCATCGAGAGGATTAAACCTCAACAATATATAGATCAAGGAAACCATCGAGAGGATTAAACCTCAACAATATATTGATCACAGTGACAATTGAAACTTTAACCTTAACTAATCGATTAGCCATGGTTGATTGGTCGGTCATATATTCGTATTGCGGCCTAGTTTTCATCTCCTCCGTTACCTTGTTATTTTGTGTTTATCTTATCAAGTACTGCTATCAACGTTGGCGTGATCTCGTAGAAGATGAAGATATTGAAAGCGGAACAATACGACCATCCCAACTGCCAATAAACACCTTTGTCATCAACCATCTTGTGGTGGCGTTACAACAGACAAACCTTGCTGAACTTAATAGCGATCTTGGTGAAATTCTGCAGGAGCAAATATACACTAGTAGTACATGCAAGAATGATGACTGCGTGATATGTCTTGAGGAGTTCAAGAAGAAAGAGAAAATCCGAGTTCTGGTGTCCTGCCAACATCCGTTCCACGGACACTGCATCATCACATGGTTGTTCGTTAAGCGAAGTTGCCCTATATGTAGAGAACCCATCAGATCTTGAATATAGTTCATCAATAATAGTTGCACTGTCTTTTTTTTTTTTTTGTTGAAAAGAGAAGTTTATTAAGTACCTAAGCTTATATATAGAACTTTTCAAACAATGTAGTTTTGATCTATTTATATCCAAACTAATCATTATATCTCTTTTACTATTCTTCCTTAATTATATGACTTATTAAATGATCAAATTTATGTTCTTTTTCTTCATTGTATCTAAGAACTTAAAGCATTAAAAGTCATGATCATTTAATCAACCCTACTAAATTGTAAATAAAAACTAATAGAATAAAAGATAAAAGAAAAACATGTCATAACTCAATCAAGCTTTTCATAAAATCATTGGATATAGTTTTTCAATTGAAATACAAAACGTTTGAGTTATATTCGTTAAAAACTATTGGTTTTTTATTTTCTTTATGAACTTCAATAATTATTTGCAATAAAAATATATATAATTGATCTTTTTTCATTCCATAATTGAACTTAATTCAATGGTATTCTATTAAAACAAAACTATCATAAAATGAAACTGGATTTACTTTGTTTAAAACTACATCGTTTAAAAGGTTCTATACTTAAGCTTAGGTACATAACAACCACATATTCACTTTTCCCATATATATATATATATATATATATATATATATATATATATATATATATATATATATATATATTGTAATAGTAGTTTGTGATTGGTTTTCTATTAGTTGACTAAATTTATATCATTGTGATTTCAGATGACTTCAATATAACTTTCAAATATTTGTTACCAATAGAGCTAGGTGCACACGGCCTGCAGGTTCCGACCGGGTTCGGCTTTATCCCGTTAAAATGTGTAAAATATCCCGGTTTAATTATGTGAAATAGCAGATATAACCCGGTTATGAACAAGGTCATATAAGGTTTATAGAACAATGTTTACTTAAAAGCATCCAGGTAACATAATATTCAACATCCAGGTCCTTTTACACATATGAAGCCCTCTTCCTTAGCAAGTAAAAAACAAGGGGATCCTTCTAGGTAGGCCTGCCGAAAAAACCTGAAACCCGTTCTATCCACCCGACCCGTTCCGAATTCGGGTAGAATGGGTCAGGTAGAACGGGTAACGGGTATGAACATTCGGGTAATAGGTTAACCCGATAATAATATAGGTCAGGTTTTAGGTATGAATATTTATTTTCGGGTATACCCGAATACCCGAATTCGTTTTTTAAAGAATACCAAATATACAATGCAGTCACGTACACACACTTCAAATATACGCACACTTCAAATAAAACAAAACTCTTCGTTTCCTTCTTATGGACAATGGCTCGACAGTCGACGCAAACTTGCAAAGGGAACACGATGCTGAAGCTGAAGTCCTGAACCGTCATCACAATTCTCAGTTTCTCTCTATCACACGTAATGGAATTAAAAAAGTACATAACATATTATAATGATTTGTATTGTTATTATAGATGTACTTGTTAATTGTATGAAGTATTTTCATACCCAATTCTTTATTAAACCAACCAACATGTAAAAAAAATATCAATAAGTGTCATTTAAGAAATTTTTGGGTATACCCGATAATTACCCGACCCGACCTCAAACCCAAATACCCGAAACCCGAAAACCCGAATTACAATATAGGTCGGGTATCGGGTATTATTTTCTTAAGGAAATACCCGTTCTACCCGACCCGTTCTACCTGAAACCCGAAAATTTTACCCGTTCGACACCCCTACTTCTAGGTACAAATATAGAACATGGTCCATAGTAGGGATGAGCAACGGGCCAAACCCGGACCAGACCAGCCCGAAGACCGAAAACCCGAAGACCGAAAATCGTGAATTTTCTTACCCGAAAACCGGACCATTTTTGGATGTATCGGGTTCGGGTTCGGTCCGGTCCGGTCTCGGGTACTAAACCGGGTTCCGGGTTTTGGACCGAACTAGGCTTTGAAATTGGTACAATGCGAGACTTTACTTAGATCACGTGCATATGAGATGTCTACAAAAAAATACAAACCTTATTAACATTTGGAACAAATAAAAATTACACTATTTAGCATAAAAACTACACTTTTTATAAAAAAAATGCATGTTTTAACAAAAAAGAAACAACATTGTTAATAAAAAACTGCATTTAAATAGCTTTTTTGTGTAAAAAACAACAAAAAACAACCTTATTTATAAAAAACTGCATGTTTTTATAAAAAAAATTTGCATCTTTTTAAATTTTTTTTTTTGGATGTTTGAACAAAAAATAGCGTGCTAGATACATTCTTTCTTGTAAAGTGATAGGAACAAACGTTTATCAAGATTTATAAACAATGTTAAAATAAAAACATCAAGTTTTATATATAATGTTATATATAACATTAACTAATAATTCAATATCCCTCTCTATATATTCTAAGGAGAAAAAAATTTCCGGTCCGGTCCGGGTTAAATCCCGTATTCCGGGTCCGGTCCGGTCCAAACCCGATTAGTGGTAAAAACAAAACCCGAAAACCGGCCCATTAATATGTATATCCGGTCCGGTCCGGGTCCGGGTCCGGGTCCGGTCCCGGTTTTTTTCCGGTCCGGTCCGGTCCAACGGATCATATGCTCATCCCTAGTCCATAGATAAGAAACATGGACGTTTTTAAAAAGAAATTATCAAAATCACAATGGCAGTACTAAAGTACTTACACTTGCGGTTGTTGCATTGTTATTATTATTTTTTTTTTTTGCATTTAAACTAAATACAGAAACCATCAAGTTAAATTCTAAAGCACGGTATTAACATCTATCAACACAAAATCATAACTTATTTAGAAAGGATTGCTCAAAATCAATCAGAATATTATATTGGTAGGTGGTGGTTTTTGTTTATTATTATCACTTATTCCTTATCTTTCACACACTCATCCCCGATTCTATTTTTAATACCCTCACGTAATAACGATGATGAAGTTGATCAACAAATGATCAAGTGAAATTTCATTTCTATGTTACCGTATCCCTTTACCTAAAAAGAAAGTGCAATCATGTCTTCATTCAAACTGAGAACGGAAGAAATGTGCATACATTGAGTGCTGATAAATGTGGCCATGTGGGTTATAGAAATGTGCATACATTGAATGCTGATAAATGTGGCCATGTGGGTATAGCTGTAACGCCCCAAATTATGATATGTAATTTAATTAAAGTAATTTTCATTCTTAAGGGGTACTCGATGAGTCAGAAGCTAGACTCGTCAAGTAGAGCCGGGATTTGTACACGTTTTAAATGGGTGACTCGACGAGTCCATATTCCTGGACACGACGAGTCTGCCAGTCTGGATTAGGGATGAGCATATGACCCGTTGGACCGGACCGGACCGGAAAAAAACCGGGACCGGTTAATGGGCCGGTTTTCGGGTTTTGTTTTTACCACTAATCGGGTTTCAGGTTTGGACCGGACCGGACCCGGAATACGGGATTTAACCCGGACCGGACCGGAATATTTAATATGATGTAGAATATGGCTAAAGTAATCTATCACAATAAATGAAAATCATTTTTTTGCCAAATATCATATTCTCATTGCATTTGACACATATCATTTTTCAAGATATTTTGATTTATTGTTTTTCCACTACTCATTTTATGGTCATTTCCATTTTATTAAAATTCCACATAATATTTAAACGTATTAATTGTAATAAATGTAATAATAAATGCATATCAATTTAATTAATGCAAATTTCGTTTTAATTTATTTTTTTAATTTAATCTAGTTATTTCATTTGCTTGTTTATTTAAATTATTTTTTTAAATTTAAAAAGAAAGGAAAAAAATTTCTCTTCTTTATTCTTCTTTGAAATCCCTTGCCACTTCCCTTCTTTGCTAGCACGTACCTGTCTTTGCTTTGCACAAGAGATCCCCCTACTCTTCACACCCCTCTAGTCCTGATCTTGCTTAACAAATTAAACATTACATTTTAATAATTCAATACTTTTTTTTTCTTTATAAGTTCAAATTTCCTAAATTTATCGGCCTTTATTTTTTTATAACAAATCCGTGTGGTACAAGGGTATAACAACTAGTAAAGTAATATCTAAATATTATTACAAGAAAAACCTTACGAAATCATCTTAAACAATTTTGGCCCTTGATTGTATTTTAATCATATGTTTTCTACCTTTAGATCAAATTGCTGACATCATTTTCCCCAATGAAATGTATTTAATTCTAATAAAAGCTTTCCAATTGTCAAACAAAATTAACTTACATCCGTTGAAATTGAATGCATATAATTTCAATAAAATATTCCCATATTTTAAATCTTGAATCACCGGTTATAAAGTTTTAATATGGTCAGCTTTAAAAATATATTAGTAACAGACCATTTCAATTAAGGCATTAATATCAACCATTAATATAAATGTGTTTATATTAGTAACCCTTTAATATAAAATCCATTTTATTAGGAAACCATTAATACGAAAAAATCAGATTCAAATTATCATATACATATAAGATTCATCATTGAATCCATGGTTCACACTTATTGTCAATCGTTGCTTTTCTTCAAACCTTCTCCTACAACATCATTCTTATTGTTTATAACTTCCATCATCATTCTCTACTTCAAACTTTCTCCTACAACTGTCATCCTCATACAAATATCCCTGCTCGATGCTGCCTTGCGGCTAAGCGCGTCGGCCATGACATTGGCCTTCCTCGGGTGGTAGAGGATTTCACAATCATAATCCTTTACTACATCAAGCCACCGACGCTGCCTCATATTTAGATTTGGCTGATCCATGAGATACCTCAGGCTCTTGTGGTCCGTGTATATGGTACAACGAACCCCATAGAGGTAATGACGCCAAATCTTGAGGGTGAAAACAACAGCCCCCAGCTCCAAATCATGCGTCAGATAGTTCGCCTCGTGAGGCTTCAGCTTCCTCGAAGCATAAGCGATCGCATGCCCTCTCTGCATCAATACCGCACCCAAACCCGAGATGGACGCATCACAATATACTACAAAAACCTCCATGCCCTCCGTCAGGGCTAAGATTGACGCCTCGCACAATCTCTGTCTCAGTGTCTCAAATGCGGCCTGCTGTCATGCCCCCAGCGAAAGACCACGACTTTCCTTGTCAACCGGGTCCGGGGCACAACTATTTTGGAGAAGTCCTGAATGAATCTTCGATAGTAGCCTGCCAGTCCCAGAAAGCTCCGAATCTCAGATGGAGACCTCGGAACCTCCCATCTCATCACGACCTCCACCTTGCTCGGGTCAACCGAAATCCCGTTCTGGTTGACGAGGTGCCTAAGAAACTGCACCCCGCGCAACCCGAAATCGCATTTGGAGAACTTAGCATACAAGCTCTCCCTCCTCAAAGTATCCAGAACCTCTCGCAAGTGCTCCTCATGCTGCTCTCGCGTCTTGGAATAAACCAAGATGTCATCGATGAAAACTATCACATACTGATCCAACATCGGTCTGTACATGCGGTTCATGAGATCCATGAACGTGACTAGAGCATTGGTGAGCCCGAAAGGCATCACCACGAACTCATAGTAGCGATAACGCATCCGTAAAGTAGTCTTCTGCACATTCTCCTCTTTGACCCTCATCTGGTGAAAAGATGAACGCAAATCAATCTTGGAGAACCAAGATGCTCCATGTAGCTGGTTGAAGACGTCATCAATCCTCGAGAGTGGGTAATGGTTCTTTATCGTTAACTTATTCAGCTCCCGATAATCTATACACATCCGATGTGACCCGTCCTTCTTTTTCACAAAGAGAATCGGGGCTCCCCAAGGTGAATTGCTTAGTCTAATGAATCCCTTTTCTAACAGCTCCTGCAGCTGTGTAGACAACTCCTACATCTCAAGAGGAGCCAACCGATGTGGTGCCTTGGCTATCGGAGCCACACCAGGGACTAGGCCGATCCTGAACTCTACTTGCCTCTCCGGAGGTATCCCGGGCAACTCCTTGGGGAATACATCCGCGAACTCTCGTACTACTGGCACATCGCCCACCGTCACCTTACCCGCCTCCTAGGTATCCATAACATACGTGACAAATCCTGCACAACCCTGCTGAAGGTAGCGCCTAGCTCTCGCTGCTAAACATAAGGCTGGTCCTCGCTGTGGCCTCTCGCCCTGAATCACCAACTCTCCCCCACTTGGGGTCCTGATCTGCACCAACTGCTGCGCGCAGTCAATCACCTCCCCATTGGGGCTTAGCCAATCCATACCTATAATAACCTTGTTACAGTAGGGTTGCACGGGATTTCTGACTTATGTCTCAGATACGAGAGTAGAGACCGTGACGGATGTGGGCAGTGTGCCGGTAGTACAGGATTTTCGGGACGTTTTCCCCAAAGAGTTACCAGGGGTGCCTTCGGAGAGGCAAGTGGTGTTTCGTATCGAATTGGTCTCAGGTGTCGGCCCGATAGCAAAGGCATCGTATCAGTTGGCACCACCC
The DNA here is from genome assembly GCF_052625555.1 of Lactuca saligna. Taxonomy (NCBI): domain Eukaryota; kingdom Viridiplantae; phylum Streptophyta; class Magnoliopsida; order Asterales; family Asteraceae; genus Lactuca; species Lactuca saligna. The sequence goes on along the minus strand of NC_136425.1, from coordinate 33,200,058 downwards.
GAGATGCAAGAGTTATCTACGCAGCTTCAGGAGCTGCTAGACCGAGGGTTCATCCATCCAAGTAGTTCTCCATGGGGAGAACCGATCTTGTTCGTGAAAAAGAAGGACAGATTGCACAGGATGTGCATTGATTACAGGGAGCTGAACAAACTAACGGTGAAGAACCGTTATCCTTTACCGAGGATTGATGATTTGTTTGACTAGCTTCAGGGTGCATCTTGGTTCTCCAAGATTGATCTTTAGTCTGGGTATCATCAGATGAGGATTCGGGATGAGGATATACCGAAGACGGCTTTCAGGACTCGATACGGACATTATGAGTTTGTGGTGATGCCGTTTGGGCTCACCAATGCCCCATCAACATTCATGGATCTCATGAACCGGGTGTGTAGGCCGATGCTGGATTGGTTAGTGATCATTTTTATTGATGATATTCTGGTTTATTCCAAGACCAGAAAGAAGCATGAACAACATTTGAGGGAGGTATTGGAGACCCTGAGAACAGAGAAACTTTATGCAAAGTTCTCCAAGTGTGATTTCTGGCTGCGGGAAGTATAGTTTTTGGGGGATGTCATCAACCAAGAGGGTATTTCGTTTGATCCAGCCAAGGTGGAGGTTGTAATGCGGTGGGAAGTACCGAGGAATGCATCAAAGATTTGTAGCTTCTTGGGTTTAGCAGGCCACTATCGGAAATTTATCTAGGATATTTCCAAGATTGTTGTGCCATTGACCCGCTTGACCAAGAAGAATGCGACCTTTTGGTGGGATATGGATTAGCAGATGGATTTTGAGACCCTGAGGCGGAGGTTATACGAGGCTCCGGTTCTAGTTCTACTTGAGGGGTTGGATGATCTAGTGGTATATTGTGACACATCGATTTCAAGGTTGGGTGCGGTATTGATGCAGAGGGGGCATGTGATTGCTTATGCTTCGAGGCAGTTGAAGCCTCACGAGGTGAATTTCCCGATGCATGATCTGGAGTTGGGGGCGGTGGTGTTTGCCCTCAAGATTTGGAGGCACTATTTATATGGAGTACGGTTCACCATCTACACCGATCATAAGAGTCTAAAGTATTTGATGGATCAGCAGAACCTCAACATGAATCAGAGGAGGTGGTTTGAATATTTCTTGACTTTTATGACCTTCTAAACACATAAAAATGGATGGCATTCACTAGATTTCAATGCTGTACAAAATTCTATGTAATACCTCGATTTTCAAAAATAAAATTCATTTTTAATTCACCAATCATTATTCAAAATCTAAGTCATCATATAATTTTAAATAATTATTAACATAATATCAGAGTATCCTAAAATTCACAAGACATCATAAGCCGACGAATGTATACAATCATGTCTCCGTCTTTCCGGAATCTACAAAAGTACTTGAAATACATTTAAATCAACATTGTAAGCATGAAACTTAGTGGGTTCTTACAATAACACATATAAAAATAATTAGTCTCTCATGGCCATATCTTAATATGGACCCTCTGATCATGTGTCTTAGTGAAGACCCTCCAGTCTCACGTCTCGGTATGGACACTCCAGTCATAACTCAATATATACACAAAATAACATAACAACATAAGTCACAAAGACAGAATGCATAATAACACATATATCAGTATAAGCAATTAAGACCCTCCGGTTAATACTACGAATAAGACCCTCCAGTCAATAAGATGAATAAGACCCTCCGATCACACATAAATTGCCACACAGTTAAGTATAGTGAGAAGACTCACCTCAATGCTACGAGAATAATCCTACACTGCCGCTGCTGCTGCAAACTGACTCCTGAACTGAGCCAAACAACCCAACACCAAAGTCAATAACTCAAACCCCAACACTAGGCCCCTAGATAGCCTAACTAATCGTGTCCACTATTGGTCTAAATCCATTGGGACCACTATGGCCCAAATCCATTGGGCTAACAAGGAAAGCCCAAAATCTAATCCAAAGAGGATTCCAATTCCAAAAGTAGTTCCTCATACCAATAACTCCAACTCTCAAAGCCCAAGACCCAAAACCAAAGCCCAAAGTCCAAAAATTGTTAAATAAGCCCAAAATGGCACTAAGCCATTTATGTTGGGTGTACTCCCAAATTCCTTAGTACGCGCGACATACTATCATTTACGCTGGGTGTAGACACGATTTATCCTAAATTGATTCATGACTTAATCCCTTAAGCACTTGGCCCCAAAACCTCAGGAAACCTTCGAAATAAGCTCTTAACTGATAAAGTTGGGAACTTTATCAGTTTGCACGTCTTAATGAGGCCCAATCACGCAAATAAATCCTTTAAGACCCATAATAACTACATTAATACATGCACGGTCCATCCTTAAACATCAAGCAAGCATCTTTATGAACTAATAACCTTAGAGATACAAAGAGTAGCAACTCTAAGCTCCTGGAGTGGTGACAAACCACTAGATATCACCCACGAGACCAAAATGGGACCAAAACTCATATAATACTAGATCTAAGCTTCAAATGAGCAACGTTAGAGCTTTATACCTCTAACGAGCTTGAAATGAAGTAGAAAGTCCAGATCCACAAGCCTTCTTTCGATCCACCATCTTGCTTCAAGTTCCATTTCTTGAATAATCACCAAAACTCACTAAAGATGCACACAAAGAGATCACAAAACTCTTGGGGAAGGCTAGGGTTCAAAATCAGGGTTTTAGAACAATGGAGGCTGAAAAATGAGTAAGTCTTGAGGTTATAATGATGTTTATATAGTGCCCAAACCCTAAAAATAAGGTTTGACACTCTGACCATTACACGGGGCGTACCTTTAGGTACGTTGGATTTACCTGGTCCATCCACGCGTCCCTTAGCTCAACACATGGGACTAATCTGCCAACTTATTGCACCAAGGGCCATACTTGCCAAAACTTCAAACTACCATAACTTCTTCGTTATAAGCCCGTTTCCAACAAATTTTATATCCACTGAAAGGTGGCAAGGACCCTACGCTTCTAAGAAAACTCGAAGGTGAAGTAGAAACAAAAATTGACATTTATTCTTATCTTTATCTAAAGCATTAACATCAACTTACTAATTTGATTATAAAACTACAAAATTAATTTTTGACGGAAATGCAAGAATATTTAATATGACGTAGAATATAGCTAAAGTAATCTATCACAATAAATGAAAATCATTTTTGCCAAATGTCATATTCTCATTGCATTTGACACATATCATTTTTCAAGATTTTTTAATTTATTGTTTTTCCACTAGTCATTTTATGGTCTTTTCCATTTTATTAAAATGCCAAATAATATTTAAATGTATTTCTTGTAATAAATGTATATCAATTTAATTAATGCAAATTTCGTTTTATTTTTTTTTTTAAATTTAATCCAATTATTTCATTTGGTTGTTTATTTAAATTATTTTTTTTAATTTAAAAAGAAAGGAAAATTTTTTATCTTCTTTCTTATTCTTTGAAATCCCTGGCCACTTCCTTGCTTTGATAGCATGTACCTGTCTTTGCTTTGCACAAGAGATCCCCCTACTCTCCACACCCCTCTAATCCTGATCTTGCTTAACAAATTAAACATTACATTTTAATAATTCAAATTTTTTTTTTATAAGTTCAAATTTCCTAAATTTATCGACCTTTATTTATTTTTTTTTAATAACAAATCCATGTGGTAAAAGCGTATAACAACTAGTAAAGTAATATCTAAATATTATTAAAAGAAAAACCTTATAACATCATCTTAAACAATCTTGGCCCTTGATTGTATTTTAATCATATGTTTTCTACCTTTAGATCAAATTGCTGACATCATCTTCCCCAATGAAATGTATTTAATTTTAATAAAAGCTTTCCAATTGTCAAACAAAATTAACTTACATCCGTTGAAATTGAATGTATATAATTTCAATAAAATCGTCTCATATTTTAAATCTTGAATTTCCGGTTATAAAGGTTTTAATATGGTCAGCTTTAAAAACACATTAGTAACAAACCATTTCAATTAAGGCATTAATATCAACCATTAATATAAATGTGTTTATATTAGTAAACCTTTAATATAAAATCCATTTTTATTATGAAACCATTAATACCAAAAAATCAGATTTCAAATTATCATATACATATAAGATTCATCATTGAATCCGCGGCTCACACTTATTTTCAATCGTTGCTTTTCTTCAAACCTTCTCCTACAACATCATTCTTATTGTTTATAACTTCCATCATCATTCTCTGCTTCAAACTTTCACCTACAACATCATTCTTATTGTTTATAACTTTCATCATCATTCTCTACTTCAGATCTTTGCTGTTGTGCAGTAGAACGATACCTTCTTTCGCTTTTTATATTTTTTTCAATTATTTTTTATTCCTATATCAAATATATGTATTAATATATTTCAATTTTCTTTGTCACAAATTACATGAAATCGGATAACTACTTTTCAAATAAACAGGAAAATATATTATGTATATTTAATAAAACAAAAATCAACTATCTTTGGAATTAACACTAATTAGGAAAACATTATTTTTATATATTAGAGATGATTATTATTACTTTTTAATTATTATGTCATAAGAATCTGATTAATTTTGGTATGATCGTATTACACTTTTAGGCTGATTTAATAGGAAATAATATATAATCTATTTATGCATCCTTTGAAATTAAGTATAGAAACAATTTTTTTGACAATTATAATAGCTTTCATACCTCTTTATGAATCATACCTCTTTAGAGACAAGTACATTGTATACATCTCTTTTATTTCATATAAAAGTTCTTTCTAATTCTAATTGTTTTCTCTTTCATTTTACACCCATGGTGCAAAACAATCACGATCAGATCGTCTTTGATAAGGATGCGGACATCGATGCATCCGAGGAAACCTGAAACATTCGTGTTCAAGTACTCTTGCTTTGGAAGCAAACTTAAAAAACAACCCAAACATGTTCAGACATGATTTTAATTGATGAGTAGGTACAATTTTTTCTTTTTATTATTATGTTGCTTTTAATTTATAAAATTTTGAACTTAACCAGTTTTTTTTTTCACTTACATGACACTAAAATACAAGCAACAATAAAAAAAATCTTATTAGTTCGTTTGAAGCCCTCTTTGTTGAAGGATATGTAAAGGATATTAGTAGTTTTGGTATGGCCAGAAAAGAAGGAGATTACATGTTGGTTGATCATAAACATAAGAATAATTTCTACAAAACAACCAATGTTCGTCTATTAAATGATTTTGCTATTATGGTGGATCCTTATAATTTTGTGACTTTCTAAGATTTGATAGCCAGGAATCTCGACATTCATGTTGCATTTGGTAAGATTTTATTTTAACATTCTGCCTTATCTACAGATAGATAGTTATTATATTACAAATCTATAATACAACAACTGTTTATTTATTTTTTTTGTTCTAAATTTTTTTGGTCATGCTGTGTCGACTAATCCCATGAAAGTGATTATTGAAAATTTAAGGAAGAAACAGTTGATGAGCCTGGTTGATCAGGATCTAAGTTAAGTATACGTGTTTAACACATTTTATTTTCTAAAGTACTTTTCTACATGATACCATAAAACATGTGCTTTGCATGAAAATGACATGTTCATCTACAGTTCAATATAAATGTTTATTTTATCATTACTTAAAACATTTCGAATCCATTAATTATAGAATTCACCTTTTTTCATACAGGACATAATTCGTTGATCATTATCAGAGGGTCCATTTATGATATTCTCACTAACAAATTGATCAAATGTAGTTAGAGCTTTTTCATACATTTTTTTTATCACATGTCTTCATACTTTTAACTTTTAAATTTTCATCTTCAAAATCAATATTTTAGTTACATACGTTCATTGAAAATATTTCTTTTATTTAACATACCAACCTACTTTGTTTTATCTTTATATAATAACAATAAATTTATAAATTTACACAATATATATTTCCAATTTTGTCATAGTATTATACTTTACAAAATACAATTTCCTCAAAAATAATTTTCGTCAGTAATTTCATCTATTATTTCACTCAATTTAAATTTGTATTTTATTTATATAATTTTTTTAATGATCCCGGTTTTTCCCTCTAAAAGTATATCAAGTATTTATGTCTTAGATAATGTTGTCCTATTATAATTATCACTTTCCAAAATATATTCGTTAATTGAGGAATTTAATTTAGTGAAGGAAGTAAATGTTAATTCAATCAAGATATATATTCCATAATTATTACACGATTTTATTAAAAAAATATTAAGATGTAAACGATAAGCATTTTTAAAATGAAATTTCAGAATGCATACAAACGATGATGTAGTACAATGAAATATAAAATTGAATAGACTGAAAAAAAAACTATTAAGATAGTCAATCTTAAAAATAGTATAGTTATGAAAAAAAATTTAAGTAAGATAAAAATTATAAGATATTAGAAGATTTGTAAACACAATTAGTAAAAGCTTTACGATTATTAAAAAAATATGATCGTTAAAATTAGTAAAAATGCAATATATAAACTAAATTATCACAATAGTAATGAAATGTCATTATTTGATATTTCATATAACTGAAAGATATACCAAATTACATTGATGATATACTAAAATTATTTAAAGTTACGCCAAAACTAATGCAAAGTTCTTGCGAACACCAAATAAATAGTAACAAACATAAAAGCTAGCACTTATATTCATAATCAATTTAAAATAAATCAATTACATTGATGATAAAATTAAACTCATAAAAAATTTAACATTCTATAAATTATACTCTACAACTTTATTTGAATAAAAGAAATAGTTGTCAATATTTAATGCAGTGAAAAAACGGTATATTGGTTGTCAATATATGCTTAAATTAAGTAACCTTATTATAGAAGGAACGTCTAATTAGAATACTTATGCTTATATAACAATATCATAACTATATGTGACGATGAAGGTCATTTAACTAAAAAACTGTTGTATACAAAGAAGTCATTGAACGGCTATAAATATTTATCGATTTCAATGTATATTATATACATTTCAATAATACCAATAACCATAATTTTTTTATAATTATTATGCAATATTTGTAGACATTTGTATGTTTTTTATACGTATTTCCCGTGTTTAAGGCGGGTTATAACCTAGTAAACCAATAAACCGGGTGTCTTCTTACCCAATCACGGTCCACAGCTCATTTTTTTTGACGCGTTTACAAAAACTAGAACTCGATTCGAAATCATATTCCTATCCTATCTTAGGATTCCGCATAAACAAAATAACCTCCTTAATTAAAGCGGTTTCCTTTAAGCTTATATATAATTGTAAAAAAGATAATTCAATATAAAAAATCAAATAAGGTTATGGATACAAATTAAATAGCTAATCCTGCATGCCACCGACTGACCAATCCATCAACCTGGTTTTTCTTTCCTTATATGAATCCTCATCACATCAGTAGCTTGTCGTGGAAGTCACGTGAATAAGGAAACCATCGAGAGGATTAAACCTCAACAATATATAGATCAAGGAAACCATCGAGAGGATTAAACCTCAACAATATATTGATCACAGTGACAATTGAAACTTTAACCTTAACTAATCGATTAGCCATGGTTGATTGGTCGGTCATATATTCGTATTGCGGCCTAGTTTTCATCTCCTCCGTTACCTTGTTATTTTGTGTTTATCTTATCAAGTACTGCTATCAACGTTGGCGTGATCTCGTAGAAGATGAAGATATTGAAAGCGGAACAATACGACCATCCCAACTGCCAATAAACACCTTTGTCATCAACCATCTTGTGGTGGCGTTACAACAGACAAACCTTGCTGAACTTAATAGCGATCTTGGTGAAATTCTGCAGGAGCAAATATACACTAGTAGTACATGCAAGAATGATGACTGCGTGATATGTCTTGAGGAGTTCAAGAAGAAAGAGAAAATCCGAGTTCTGGTGTCCTGCCAACATCCGTTCCACGGACACTGCATCATCACATGGTTGTTCGTTAAGCGAAGTTGCCCTATATGTAGAGAACCCATCAGATCTTGAATATAGTTCATCAATAATAGTTGCACTGTCTTTTTTTTTTTTTTGTTGAAAAGAGAAGTTTATTAAGTACCTAAGCTTATATATAGAACTTTTCAAACAATGTAGTTTTGATCTATTTATATCCAAACTAATCATTATATCTCTTTTACTATTCTTCCTTAATTATATGACTTATTAAATGATCAAATTTATGTTCTTTTTCTTCATTGTATCTAAGAACTTAAAGCATTAAAAGTCATGATCATTTAATCAACCCTACTAAATTGTAAATAAAAACTAATAGAATAAAAGATAAAAGAAAAACATGTCATAACTCAATCAAGCTTTTCATAAAATCATTGGATATAGTTTTTCAATTGAAATACAAAACGTTTGAGTTATATTCGTTAAAAACTATTGGTTTTTTATTTTCTTTATGAACTTCAATAATTATTTGCAATAAAAATATATATAATTGATCTTTTTTCATTCCATAATTGAACTTAATTCAATGGTATTCTATTAAAACAAAACTATCATAAAATGAAACTGGATTTACTTTGTTTAAAACTACATCGTTTAAAAGGTTCTATACTTAAGCTTAGGTACATAACAACCACATATTCACTTTTCCCATATATATATATATATATATATATATATATATATATATATATATATATATATATATATATATTGTAATAGTAGTTTGTGATTGGTTTTCTATTAGTTGACTAAATTTATATCATTGTGATTTCAGATGACTTCAATATAACTTTCAAATATTTGTTACCAATAGAGCTAGGTGCACACGGCCTGCAGGTTCCGACCGGGTTCGGCTTTATCCCGTTAAAATGTGTAAAATATCCCGGTTTAATTATGTGAAATAGCAGATATAACCCGGTTATGAACAAGGTCATATAAGGTTTATAGAACAATGTTTACTTAAAAGCATCCAGGTAACATAATATTCAACATCCAGGTCCTTTTACACATATGAAGCCCTCTTCCTTAGCAAGTAAAAAACAAGGGGATCCTTCTAGGTAGGCCTGCCGAAAAAACCTGAAACCCGTTCTATCCACCCGACCCGTTCCGAATTCGGGTAGAATGGGTCAGGTAGAACGGGTAACGGGTATGAACATTCGGGTAATAGGTTAACCCGATAATAATATAGGTCAGGTTTTAGGTATGAATATTTATTTTCGGGTATACCCGAATACCCGAATTCGTTTTTTAAAGAATACCAAATATACAATGCAGTCACGTACACACACTTCAAATATACGCACACTTCAAATAAAACAAAACTCTTCGTTTCCTTCTTATGGACAATGGCTCGACAGTCGACGCAAACTTGCAAAGGGAACACGATGCTGAAGCTGAAGTCCTGAACCGTCATCACAATTCTCAGTTTCTCTCTATCACACGTAATGGAATTAAAAAAGTACATAACATATTATAATGATTTGTATTGTTATTATAGATGTACTTGTTAATTGTATGAAGTATTTTCATACCCAATTCTTTATTAAACCAACCAACATGTAAAAAAAATATCAATAAGTGTCATTTAAGAAATTTTTGGGTATACCCGATAATTACCCGACCCGACCTCAAACCCAAATACCCGAAACCCGAAAACCCGAATTACAATATAGGTCGGGTATCGGGTATTATTTTCTTAAGGAAATACCCGTTCTACCCGACCCGTTCTACCTGAAACCCGAAAATTTTACCCGTTCGACACCCCTACTTCTAGGTACAAATATAGAACATGGTCCATAGTAGGGATGAGCAACAGGCCAAACCCGGACTAGACCAGCCCGAAGACCGAAAACCCGAAGACCGAAAACCCGAAGACCGAAAATCGTGAATTTTCTTACCCGAAAACCGGACCATTTTTGGATGTATCGGGTTCGGGTTCGGTCCGGTCCGGTCTCGGGTACTAAACCGGGTTTCGGGTTTTGGACCGAACTAGGCTTTGAAATTGGTACAATGCGAGACTTTACTTAGATCACGTGCATATGAGATGTCTACAAAAAAATACAAACCTTATTAACATTTGGAACAAATAAAAATTACACTATTTAGCATAAAAACTACACTTTTTATAAAAAAAATGCATGTTTTAACAAAAAAGAAACAACATTGTTAATAAAAAACTGCATTTAAACAGCTTTTTTGTGTAAAAAACAACAAAAAACAACCTTATTTATAAAAAACTGCATGTTTTTATAAAAAAAATTTGCATCTTTTTAAATTTTTTTTTTTGGATGTTTGAACAAAAAATAGCGTGCTAGATACATTCTTTCTTGTAAAGTGATAGGAACAAACGTTTATCAAGATTTATAAACAATGTTAAAATAAAAACATCAAGTTTTATACATAATGTTATATATAACATTAACTAATAATTCAATATCCCTCTCTATATATTCTAAGGAGAAAAAAATTTCCGGTCCGGTCCGGGTTAAATCCCGTATTCCGGGTCCGGTCCGGTCCAAACCCGATTAGTGGTAAAAACAAAACCCGAAAACCGGCCCATTAATATGTATATCCGGTCCGGTCCGGGTCCGGTCCCGGTTTTTTCCGGTCCGGTCCGGTCCAACGGATCATATGCTCATCCCTAGTCCATAGATAAGAAACATGGACGTTTTTAAAAAGAAATTATCAAAATCACAATGGCAGTACTAAAGTACTTACACTTGCGGTTGTTGCATTGTTATTATTTTTTTTTTTTTTTGCATTTAAACTAAATACAGAAACCATCAAGTTAAATTCTAAAGCACGGTATTAACATCTATCAACACAAAATCATAACTTATTTAGAAAGGATTGCTCAAAATCAATCAGAATATTATATTGGTAGGTGGTGGTTTTTGTTTATTATTATCACTTATTCCTTATCTTTCACACACTCATCCCCGATTCTATTTTTAATACCCTCAAGTAATAACGATGATGAAGTTGATCAACAAATGATCAAGTGAAATTTCATTTCTATGTTACCGTATCCCTTTACCTAAAAAGAAAGTGCAATCATGTCTTCATTCAAACTGAGAACGGAAGAAATGTGCATACATTGAGTGCTGATAAATGTGGCCATGTGGGTATAGCTGTAACGCCCCAAATTATGATATGTAATTTAATTAAAGTAATTTTCATTCTTAAGGGGTACTCAATGAGTCAGAAGCTAGACTCGTCAAGTAGAGCCGGGATTTGTACACGTTTTAAATGGGCGACTCGACGAGTCCATATTCCTGGACACGACGAGTCTGCCAGTCTGGATTAGGGATGAGCATATGACCCGTTGGACCGGACCGGACCGGAAAAAACCGGGACCGGTTAATGGGCTGGTTTTCGGGTTTTGTTTTTACCACTAATCGGGTTTCGGGTTTGGACCGGACTGGACCCAGAATACGGGATTTAACCCGGACCGGACCGGAATTTTTTTTCTCCTTAGAATATATAGAGAGGGATATTGAATTATTAGTTAATGTTATATATAACATTATGTATAAAACTTGATGTTTTTATTTTAACATTGTTTATAAATCTTGATGAACGTTTGTTCCTATCACTTTACAAGAAAGAATGTATCTAGCACGCTATTTTTTGTTCAAACATCCAAATTTTTTTTTTAAAAACATGTAATTTTTTTTTTATAAAAACATGCAGTTTTTTAAATATAATGTTGTTTTTTGTTGTTTTTTACACAAAAAAGTTGTTTAAATGCAGTTTTTTATTAGCAATGTTGTTTCTTTTTTGTTAAAACATGCATTTTTTTTATAAAAAGTGTAGTTTTTATGCTAAATAGTGTAATTTTTATTTGTTCCAAATGTTAATAAGGTTTGTATTTTTTTGTAGACATCTCATATGCACGTGATCTAAGTAAAGTCCCGCATTGTACCAATTTCAAAGCCTAGTTCGGTCCAAAACCCGAAACCCGGTTTAGTACCCGAGACCGGACCGGACCGAACCCGAACCCGATACATCCAAAAACGGTCCGGTTTTCGGGTAAGAAAATTCACGATTTTCGGTCTTCGGGTTTTCGGTCTTCGGGCTAGTCTGGTCCGGGTTTGGCCCGTTGCTCATCCCTAGTCTGGATGAAACCCTAATCTCAAGGGTTTGCACCCTATTTAAACATCTTATGTGCCCCAGGACTAGCCTTCCTCACCTACAAAGAGTCCCATACGAAACCCAAGCAATTCTTTAAGCAACCTTGAGTGTTTTGTGCTCTTTAAAGTTTTGGAAGGAGAAGGAAGGAGGATCTAAAGGAGAAGAAGAAGATCCAGGCTTTTGGGGGTCAATTCGGAGCACATAGAGGTATTAAAACTCCAACCTTTGTTGTTCCTTCAATTGAATCTCCATAAAAGCTTAATCTAGTCACTTTTTGGGCCATTTCTAGAACTATTAGTGAGTGGGGGGCATGTAGAGATAGAAGAACATCAGATCTAGTCATGTTTGAGCTCCAGAAGCTCAGATTCACCATCTTTATTAGGCCAAATGCTCATGCAAGCCCTAGATCAACACTTTTGGCTTATTTAGGGCTTTTAATCCTCAGTTGATCATGCATGCACGTAAAGTTGGAAACTTTACGTGTAAAACCCACCCTAGGAACCCAGATCTATGTATTGAATGCCTTGGAATCGATCAAAATCAACGGTATAGTTATGTCATGCAAGCGACTCGGCGAGTTGTTCATCAGACTCGACGAGTCGAGTCGCGAGTCCCCAAATTTATCCCTTTGAGTGATTACGAGTGGAATAAGTGAGTTGGGACACAAACTTAGTAATGGAGGGACTCGACGAGTCTATGCCCTAACTTGCGAGTCCAAGGCACTCTTCTTGCCTCAAGAACATACTCGACGAGTTGTTCATACAACTCGGTGAGTCACAGACTAGACGTGTTCATGAGATGAAGGTGAACTCGACGATTTTTTCATACAACTCGGCGAGTCGGATGAAGTTAGACCGGATGTTAGTATCAAAGAAGAACTTGTCGAGTCTTTGCTAAACTCGATGGGCAGTAGCGAGTAGTTGATGAGAGGAGAGTATAGGGACTCGACGAGTTGACGGCCCAACTTGGCGAGTCTGGTCAACTAAATGTTGACTTTGACCAGAAGGTTGACTTTGACGAGGGGTAAAATAGTCATTTTACCTTTAGTTCAGTTATCAGTATCTGATTTAGTGTTTCTGGGAATTGTAGCCGGGGAGTTCCAGAGCAGCAGTCATCCAGTTTGAGATTTAGCATCTCAGCAGCCAGAGTTACGAGGTGAGTTTCCTTCAAGTAGGAACGGGTCTACGGCCACAATGCCGACCTGTTTAGTTAGCAGTAGTTTTGGACCTCGATCCGATGCACTAGTTAGAGTGATTGATGTCTTTGTGATTCAAGCATGTTTTGTTTTATGTGTTCCGGACCCTGGTCCGATGCAGTATTGTGACATCCTGAATTTTAGAAGTAGGACTTAAAGGGTTAAAGTGTAATTTCCAAGAAGGGACTCGACGAGTAGGTGCGCTTACTCGCCGAGTCGGAGCGGATTTGGATCGCGGATTTAGTGACCAACTCGCCGAGTCGGAAGGTGGACTCAACGAGTTGGTGCTAGAATGAGAAAAAAAACCCTAATCTTCGGGGTTTCCCCTATTTAAAGGACTTTATGTCCTCAACCAGACCCCTAATCCCCTAGAGAGTTCCAGGAGCCCTAATATTCGTGAGTGTGAGCTTGGAGAAGTGTTTGGAGCTTTGAGGAGTGAACTTTGTAAAGGAGACTTGTAGATCAAGAGGCTAGCACCAAGGATTTTGTGTGAATCAAGAATCCACTCCAGCTTGGGCACGTTTTGGGAGGTAATGAGCTGTTATCTTAACCTTTTCTTTTAGAATCATTCATATGAGGAGGCTAGGGCTTTCCTTGGTTAAGGAATTTGATTATGGAAGCTAGATCTGAAGCTGAAACTTCAGATCTGAACCTCTTTTGAGTCCTAAGCCCATAAAGTTTCCATTTCTTGCAAGGATGAGACTCTCTTAAGGTGTAAAGCTCCATTGGAAGCTTAGTTTGGCCATTTAGAGCCCCTAGAGCCTTGCATGCACGTAAAGTTTGCAACTTTACGTGATAATCATGCCCTCGAAGCTTGGATCTACAATATGGAGCCGTTGCATGGCTTAGAAAGCCACTGTATGGATTAAGAACCGAAGCGACTCGGCGTGTCACATGGGTGGAATCGGCGAGTTGTATGAAGATGGGCAGGAACTCGACAAGTTGGAAGAACAACTCGGCGAGTCTTATGAAGATTGCCTTTGACTCGGCGAGTCAGGTCGCAGAGGCCCAATCCCTTTTAGTTAAAGCCTTGGATTAGTGATTTGGTTGGGGACTCAGTGAGTTGGTCAGGATGGAACTCAGAGATCGTTGGACTCGGCGAGTCTTGGGGCGACTCGGCGAGTTAAGTGTGTTATGAGAGTTTTCTGGATAAGGGAACTCGACGAGTCGACGGGGTGACTCGGCGAGTAGAGTCAACCAGGAAGGTTGACTTTGATTTTGACTTTGACTTTGACCAAGAATTGACCAGTTTTACTTCCAAGGGTATTTTGGTAATATTAGTATTTATGGAATTGGTTCTTTGGTAGTGTTCTGTGGTGAAGATCGTGTCGGTGGTCGGAGCAGCTTGGTCTTATCTTTTCAGTCGGCAGTTGCGAGGTGAGTTATCCTCACTATATTGACAGGGTCTACGACACCAAGGTCGGCCCTTTTTCGAATAAGAATTCGGGTATTGTTTGCTATGTTATTGATTTGCTAGATCTGCATCCTGGTATTTAGGATGACATTGTGTTAGTGGCATGGTTAAGGTCGGTATCCCGGTATATAGGGTAATGTTATGCTAGTGACCAGTTAGGTCGGAACCCTGGTTAGGATGTGATATGCTATGTGATCTGTTTGATTGCCTGTCTGGTTAAGGATTGTTATGTGATTAATTGTTTGATGTGCACATGGTTGTTCGACTGGGGTTGGGTTGAGGCGGGTCCTGCTTTGTGTTGTAGGCCAACATACCCAGGGCGGACCGGATATTCCGAAGGCCCAACGAGTGGTCCGGATAGGCTGAAGGCCCCATGAGGGTAGACCAGACGTGCCGAGGCTCGAAGAGTGGACCAGGCCGATTGAAGGCCCGTTGCAAGCGGACCAGTCATACTGTAGACTCAGAGAGTGGACCAGGTGGATTGAAGGCCCGGTGCGGCGGACCAGTCACACAGTATACCCGATGTGCATGACTGTTCTGTATTATGATATGTTATGAGTATGGTTATATGCGGTTGGTATTTTGGGGGTAACTCACTAAGCTTTCGGGCTTACAGTTTAGTGTTTTGTTTCAGGTACTTCAGGAGAACGTGGCAAGGCGAAGGCGTGATCGTACAGCTCCTCATGTTTTATGATGTGGTTCTGGGGAATACTCTGATGTTAAACTATTTTGAAAACAGATGTATGAAATTAATGGTTTTTGAATGAACTAAATGTTTTAATTTGGCTCAAATTTTATGGTCGTTAAAAGTATGCAATATATGTGTTCATGCTAATTGATATGTTTATGCTATGTTATGTTCAGTTATTTCTGGACTTCAGTCCGATGCAGGGGAAAAGGTCCCAGTCAGTTCCGGATTTCGGTCCGATGCAGGGGACAAGGTCCTAGTCAATTCCGGACTTCGGTCCGATGCAGTCATTTCCAGACTTCGGTCCGATGCAGGGGACGGGGTCCCAGTTAGTTTCGAACTTCAGTCCGATGCAGTTTCCAGACTTCGGTACGATGAAGAGGGCAAGGCCCTGGTTAGTTTCCGAACTTCAGTCCGATGCAGTGGGCAAGGCCCAATAGTTGTTTACATGTTATTGTGTGGAATGTGGTAGTTTGGGGGAGCTCACTAAGCTTCGTGCTTACAGTTTCAGTTTTGGTTTCAGGTATTTCCGCTAGCAAAGGGAAGAGCTCGGGATGATGTCATCGCACACACCACAACTTCAGTTTTATCCTGGGAGTTTTATTAAGATGTTTGTTATGATTGATACAGTTTTTGTTTTGATACAGTTACTATGACATTGAGTTACACATTCCATGGTTTTTATTATATATGATATCTGATGACATGATTTTTAGTAATATTAAAATAAAATTTTTTGGGTCGTATTTTGGGTCGTTTCAAGTTGGAATCAGAGCCTTGGTTTGAGGGATTCAGGCACACTTCGGGTATGATTGGACTCAAACTAAGGGGATGGTAAAAGATTTTTCAAAAGAAAAATGTATTCAAAAGACTTTCTAGAAAAGAAACTTAAAAAGAAAGGAGTTTTGAGAAAGAGAAAAGGGTGTGGTGCATGCGATCAGCCGAGCTCAAGTAAGTACTCCCAAATTACCCATACAAATTATGTTATGCTTATCAGTTTCAGTTTCAGTAGAAGAATATGCTAGAATAGGACTAAGGATCTAGGAGGATGCCTTATGTGCCTGCTATATGTGTTCCAGCTTTATGAGAATTGCTTGCTAGCATTGAGTAGACAGCAGTAGGATATCCTGTTTAGGTTATGCTTGATAGTATGAGCTTAACATTGTATGCTAGTACAAATTCTTGTTATGAGGATAGATTTGCCTGAGTAGTTTCATGTGTGTGAATGTTGCTTCCTTTGTGCTTTGTAGGACTCTGAGTAATGGTAGCTAGCATTAGGTGAATACGTCACGTCACATGTGATCAGGGTTGAATAATCTCAAGGTGCTGGATGTGGCCCTAATGCACAACTCTAGTTTGAGTCTAACCATTTTAGGGACGAGTCTTTTACTCGAAGGATTATCTGAGCCTCGTCACATGTGATAGTATTCAGGTGATGGCTAGTTGGCATTACAAGGAGGCCTTCAGCAACTGAGGACTGGTTTGAGTGAAGTCAGGAATTTCCCTAGGGCAAGCCTGGGATCAGAGTAGCAGATATCAGTTGTAGTAGAGGGGACTTGGTGGAGTCGAGGCAATACTTGAGGAGAGTACGGATAGATGTGGAAGGTAGTAGGGGCCCATACTATTGGAAGCAGAGGATCTGTACTTGAATCAAGGAAGGCCGAGGCGAGACCAGAAAACCTGTAATAATAGCAATCCCTCGAGATATATCAGTGTTTCTAATGTGTGATGTGATGTGTTTTCAGAATGGTGGTTTTACGCCTTAGACCAGCAGGCGGCAGTTCAGATGCCGGGGTGGGATCAGGATCAGGCTCGGAGGCCGAGCAGTTGGATGATCAGACTAGGGAGTTCTTCACTTCAAAGGTTACCCATATCATACTTGAGCAGAATCCTGTGATCTTTGGTTCGATCAAGGAGGGTATTTTGGAGTTGATGGATGAGAAGTTTAGCACATTTCATGCTAAGGTGGCGACTATGATGGGGTCGCGCACACTCACCTTCAGGGAGTTCAGAGCTTGTGGAGCTCCAGACTATCATAGGGCGTGGGATCGCATTGCGAGTGCTAGGTGGTTGGCAGATGTTGCCAACGTGTTCCGCACCAGCAGATGTCCCGAGGGGGACAAGGTCAGACTAGCATCCTATCTTCTGAAGGACAGGGCAGATGACTGGTGGGAGGAGGTTGGGCATGGCATCGGAGATGACACAACATTTAATGCTATGACTTCGGCTGATTTTACTAACAGGTTCAAAGCCGAGTTTGCACCGATATTGAGGTGCAACAGTTAGCCAGGGAGTTTCAGGATCTTACTCAGACTATAGAGACAGTGGCGGAGATTACCGTCAAGTTCAGGGAGAGGGCTCTTCTTGTTCCTCAATACGCAACTGATGAGGAAATGAAGAAGGCCCGTTATCATGAGAGGTTGCGGAGTGATATCCGCCAGTTTGTGAGCCGGTCCAGCTGTAAAACGCTGGATGACATGATTGCTAGGGCTCGTGAGAGTGAGATTGATTTAGAGATGGAGAAGAAGAGGAAGCCAGAGGCTGTATCTGGCAATGGGAGTTCGGAAAAAAAGCCCAAGGTATCCGATCATAGATCCAGAGGACAACAGAGCCACAGTCGGTGTGGAAAGTGTGGGAGATTGCACGATGGGGCATGCAAGGCCGGTAGTGCCGGTTGCTACAAGTGCGGCCGGACTGGGCATATGAGTAGAGATTGCATAGCTCCTACCACCATCACTACATCTGATCTGATTTGCTTATATTGCAATCAGATGGGACATAAAAAGTCCTAGTGTCCGAGTTTGACAGCCGCGGGGAAGGTGGAAGCACCTACCCCTGCAATATTGAGGATTACATACGGCCGTCAGGGTCGGAGTGAGGCGCCAGTGGTGAAGAGGATGGCTTTTCAGATGACAGCAGAGGAGGCGTGAGCGACTCCTGATGTGGTGATGAGTATGTATCTTTCTCTTACCTTCTTATTGATATTTTTTTCCCCATGATTATATGTTTTCAAATAGGGTCGTTCTTAGTGAATGGCATTTCAGCTACTGTATTGTTTGACTCGAGGGTTACCCGATCATTTGTTTCGCTTGCGCTCAGCAAGAGGTTTAGCAGAGCTTCGGGGGAGCTGGATTGCCCACTTGAGGTTGAGATAGCTGATGACAGGACCGTCAGGGTCGCGAGAGTGCATAAGGCGTGTTCGTTGCAGTTATTCGATGAGTAGTTTTTGATAGACCATGTTCCTATTCCTCTGCGAGGGAACAAGGTGATAGTAGGCATGGATTGGCTGAGCCCCAATGGGGCAGTGATTGATTGTGAACTGCAGTTAGTGAGGTTCGCACTCCCAGTGGGGGAGAGTTAGTGATTCAGGGCGAGAGGCCACAACGAGGACCGATTCCTTGTTCAGCAGCGAGAGCACGACGATACTTCCAACAGGGTTGTGTAGGGTACGTCGCCTATGTTTTAGATGCCCGGGAAAATGGCAAGGTGACTGTTGACGACATACCGGTGCTACGTGAGTACCCGGATGCATTCCCGGAGGATTCGCCTAGGATACCTCCTGAGAGACAGGTCGAGTTTAGGATTGACCTGGTCCCCGATGCGGCTCTGATAGCCAAGGCACCATATTGGTTGGCTCCTCCGGAGATGTAGGAGTTGTCTACACAGATGCAGGAGCTGCTAGACAAGGGTTTTATCAGGCCGAGTAGTTCACCATGGGGAGCCCCGATCCTATTTGTGAAGAAAAAAGGGCGGGTCGCACCGTATGTGCATAGATTACCGGGAGCTGAATAAGGTAACGGTGAAGAACCGTTACCCACTCCCGAGGATAGATGACTTATTTGAATAGCTTCAAGGAGCATCTTGGTTCTCCAAGATTGATCTGCGCTCCGGATATCACTAGATACGGGTCAGAGATGAGGATGTCCAGAAGACCGCTTTTAGGACCCGCTATGGTCATTATGAGTTTGTGGTGATGCCGTTTGGGCTCACCAACGCTCCAGCCACGTTCATGGACCTCATGAACCGCGTATGCAAACCCATGCTGGAACGGTCTGTGATAGTGTTCATTGACGACATCTTGGTTTACTCCAAGACTTAGGAGCAGCACGAGGAGCACCTGAGAGAGGTGCTAGAGACACTGAGGAGGGAGAGAGTTTTTGCGAAGTTCTCCAAGTGCGAGTTCTGGTTGCGTGAGGTGCAGTTCCTTGGTCACCTCGTCAACCAGAAGGGTATTCTAGTAGATCGAGATCCAGGCCGTGATGCAGTTGGAGATCCCGAGGTCTCCATCAGAGATTCGGAGCTTCCTGGGATTGGGAAGGTACTACAGGAGATTCATCCAGGATTTCTCCAAGATAACAGTTCCACTCACCCGACTGACCAAGAAGTCGGTGGTGTTTCGTTGGGGGCCTGAGCAGCAGGCGGAATTTGAGACCCTCAGGCGGAGGGTGTACGAGGCGCCGATTCATACCATGCTAGAGGGTGTAGAGGAATTTGTAGTCTACTGTGATGCCTCGATCACAGGTATGGGAGCAATGTTGATGCAGCGGGGGCATGTGATAGCTTATGCTTCTAGACAGTTGAAGCCTCACGAGGCTAACTATCTGACACACAATTTAGAGCTGGGGGTAGTGGTGTTCGCCCTCAAGATTTGGAGACACTACCTCTATGGGGTCCGTTGTACCATTTACACGGATCACAAGAGTCTGAGGTACCTCATGGACCAGCCAAATTTAAACATGAGGCAGCGTTGATGGTTAGATGTGGTGAAGGACTACGACTGTGAGATCCTTTATCTTCCAGGCAAGGCTAATGTTGTGGCCAATGCCCTGAGCCGTAAGGCGATGGCGGCTCCGATCAAATATATATGTCTGAGGATGACAGTGGTTACTCCATTGTTGGAGCAGATTAGAGAGGCATAGGTTGAGGGCCTGAAGGAAGAGAGGCAGAAGTGTGAGAGGATTGTGGGCCGAGTAGCTTCTTTCGATTATGATAGTCGAGGATTGTTGACCCTTCATGGGAGGGTTTGGGTGCTCTATTGGGGAGGAGTACGGCAGGTGTTGATGGATGAGGCCCATAAGTCTCGGTTCTCCATCCATCCAGGGGCGACAAAGATGTATAGATATCTTCGACCCGATTATTGGTGGCCCTGCATGAAGCGAGACGTAGCCTGGTATGTAGAGAGGTGCCTGACCTGTAGGAAGGTCAAGGCAGAGCACTAGAGACCCCACGGCCAGATGCAGCCATTAGACATTCCTGTGTGGAAATGGGAGGATATCACCATGGATTTCATCACTAAGCTTCCCAGGACCGCACGGGGAGTTGATTCAATTTGGGTCATAGTGGATCGGCTGACCAAGAGCGCGCATTTCATACCGATTCGGGAGAGCATATCGGCCGATAAGCTAGCCGATATCTATGTGTGCGAGGTAGTGGCATGGCATGGGGTGCCTGTATCAGTAGTATCAGACCGAGACGTCCATTTTACTCCTAGGTTTTGGAAGCGGTTTCATGACGAGATAGGTACTCGTCTCCATTTCAGTATCACTTTCCACCCCCAGACGGACGGGCAGAGCGAGAGGACGATTCAGACTCTCGAGGACATATTTCAGGTATGTGTCCTACTTTTCGGTGGTAGTTGGGATACATATCTCCCATTAGCGGAATTTTCGTATAACAACTGTTACCACGCTAGCATTGAACGCCGTCCTTTCGAGATGCTCTATGGGAGGAAGTGTAGGACCCTGATTTGTTGGGGCGAGGCCGGTCATCGAGTCATCGGGAGCACCGAGGTGGTGCTCAAGACCACAGATTTGATCCAACAGGTTCGTAGTAGACTGCAGACTGCGCAGAGTAGGCAGAAGGGTTACGCCGACAGGAGGCGTTCGGACTTGGAGTTTCAGGTGGGCGATACGATCCTTCTGAAGGTATCACCATGGAAGGGTGTTATCAGGTTCCGGAAGAAGGGCAAGTTGGGCCCTAGGTTCATTGGTCCTTTTTGGGTTTTGGCCCGGGTGGGTCGGGTTGCTTATCGGTTGGATCTTCCAACAGAGCTTGGCTAGATCCACAACACCTTCCATGTTTCTCAGTTGAGGAAGCACTTGGTGGATGAGTCAGCAGTTATGCTCTTGGAGGATATTCAGGTTGATAGCTGTCTGAATTATATTGAGAGACCAGTTGCGATCTTAGATCGGAAGACGAAGCCTTGAGGAACAAGGTGGTTCAGTTAGTGAAGGTGCAGTGGCAGCACCGGAAGGGTTCCGAGTGGACATGGGAGACTGAGGAAGAGACGAGGGAGCACTATCCAGAGTTGTTTTTACAGTTTCAGCAGCAGCAGACTTCGATGACGAAGTCTAAGATAAGTGGGGGAGAGTTGTAATGCCCCAAATTCTGGTATGTAATTTAATTAAAGTAATTTTCATTCTTAAGGGGTACTCGACAAGTCAGAAGCTAGACTCGTCGAGTATAGCCGGGATTTGCACACGTTTTAAGTGGGCGACTCGACGAGTCCATATTCTTGGACTCGACGAGTCTGCCAGTCTGGATGAAACCCTAATCTCAAGGGGTTGCACCCTATTTAAACATCTTATGTACCCCAGGACTAGCCTCCCTTACCAACAAAGAGTCCCATACGAAACCCTAGCAATTCTTTAAGCAACGATGAGTGTTTTGTGCTCTTTGAAGTTTTGGAAGGAGAATGAAGGAGGATCCAAAGGAGAAGAAGAAGATCCAGGATTTTGGGGGTCAATTCAGAGCATATAAAGGTATTAAAACTCGAACCTTTTCTGTTCCTTCAATTGAATCTCCATAAAAGCTTAATCTAGTCACTTTTTGGGCCATTTCTAGAACTATTAGTGAGTGGGGGCATGTAGAGATAGAAGAACAACAGATCTAGTCATGTTTGAGCTCCAAAAGCTCAGATTCACCATCTTTATTAGGCCAAACGCTCATGCAATCCCTAGATCTACACTTTTGGCTTATTTAGGGCTTTTAATCCTCATTTGATCATGCATGCACGTAAAGTTGGAAACTTTACGTGTAAAACCCACCCTAGGAACCCATATCTATGTATTGAATGCCTTGGAATCGATGAAAATCAACGGTATAGTTATGTCATGAAAGCGACTCGGCGAGTTGTTCATCAGACTCGACGAGTCAAGTCGCGAGTCCCCAAATTTAACCCTTTGAGATATTACGAGTGGAATCAGTGAGTAGGAGGTGGACTCTGTAAGTTGGGACACAAACTCAGTAATGGAGGGACTCGGCGAGTCTACGCCCTGACTCGGCAAGTCCAAGGTAATATTCTTGCCTGAAGAACAGACTTGACGAGTTGTTCATACAACTCGGCGAGTCACATACTAGACGTGTTCATGAGATGAAGGTGAACTCAACGAGTTGTTCATACAACTCGGCGAGTCGGATGAAGTTAGACTGGATGTTAGTATCGAAGAAGAACTTGTCGAGTCTTTGCTAAACTCAACGAGTAGTAGCGAGTAGTGGATGAGAAGAGAGTATATGGACTCGACGAGTTGACGGCCCAACTCGGCGAGTCTGGTCAACCAAATGTTGACTTTGACCAGAAGGTTGACTTTGACGAGGGGTAAAATAGTCATTTTACCCTCAGTTCAGTTATCGGTCTCTGATTTAGTGTTTATGGGAATTATAGTCGGGGAGATCCGGAGCAGTAGTCATCCAGTTTCAGATTTAGCATCCCAGCAGCTAGAGTTACGAGGTGAGTTTCCTTCCAGTAGGAATGGGTCTACAGCCACAATGTCGGGCCGTTTGGTTAGCAGTAGTTCCGGACCTCGGTCTGATGCAGTAGTTAGAGTGCTTAATGTCTTTGTAATTCAAGCATGTTTTGTATTATGTGTTCCGGACCCTGGTCTGATGCAGTAGGCAATATATGTGTTCATGCTAGTTGATATGTTAATGCTATGTTATGTTCAGTCAGTTCTGGACTTCGGTCCGATGCAGGGGACAAGGTCTCATTCAATTCCGAACTTCGGTCCGATGTAGGGGACAAGGTCCGAGTCAGTTTCGGACTTCGGTCTGATGCAGTCAGTTCCGGACTTCGGTCTGATGTAGTTAGTTCCGGACTTCGGTCCGATACAGGGAACTGGGTCCCAATTATTTCCGGACTTCGGTCCGATGCAGTTTCCAGACTTCGGTCTGATGCAGTTTCCAGACTTCTGTCAGATGCAGTTTCCGGACTTCTGTCTGATGCAGTGGGCAAGGCCTAATAGTTGTTTACATGTTATTGGATGGAATGTGGGAGTTTGGGGGAGCTCACTAAGCTTCGTGCTTACAGTTTCAGTTTTGGTTTCAGGTATTTCCGCTAGCAAAGGGAAGAGCTCGGGATGATGGCATCGCACACACCACAACTTCAGTTTTATCCTGAGAGTTTTATTCGGATGTTTGTTATGATTGATACAGTTACTATGACATTGAGTTACTCATTCCATGGTTTATATTATATATGATATCTGATGATGTGATTTTTAGTAATATTAAAACAAAAAATTTTGGGTCGTTTCAAGTTGGTATTAGAGCCTTGGTTTGAGGGATTCAGGCACACTTTTGGGTATGACTGGACTCAAACTAAGGGGGTGGTAAAAGATTTTTCAAATGAAAAATGTATTCAAAATAATTTATGGAAAAGAAACTTAAAAAGAAAGGAGTTTGAGAAAGAGAAAAGGGTGTGGTGCATGCAATCAGCCGAGCTCAAGTAAGTACTCCCAAATTACCCATACAAATTATGTTATGCTTATCAGTTTTAGTTTCAGTAGAACAACATGGTAGAATAGGACTAAGGATCTAGGAGGATGCCTTATGTGCCTGCTATATGTGTTCTAGCTTTATGAGAATTGCTTGCTAGCATTGAGTAGACAGCAGTAGGATAGCCTGTTTAGGTTATGCTTGATAGTATGAGCTTAACATTGTATGCTAGTACAGTTTCTTGTTATGAGGATAGATTTGCCTGAGTAGTTTCATGTGTGTGAATGTTGCTTCCTTTGTGCTTTGTAGGACTCTGAGTAATGGTAGCTAGCATTAGGTGAATACGTCACGTCACATGTGATCAGGGTTGAATAATCTCAGGGTGCTGGATGTGGCCCTAATGCACAGCTCTAGTTTGAGTCTAACCATTTTAGGGACGAGTCTTTTACTCGAAGGATTATCTGAGCCTCGTCACATGTGATAGTATTCAGGTGATGGCTAGTTGGCATTACAAGGAGGCCTTCAGCAACTGAGGACTGGTTTGAGTGAAGTCAGGAATTTCCCTAGGGCAAGCCTGGGATCAGAGTAGCAGAGATCAGTAGTATTAGAGGGGACTTAGTGGAGTCGAGGCAATACTTGAGGAGAGTACGGATAGATGTGGAAGGTAGTAGGGGCCCATACTATTGGAAGCAGAGGATCTGTACTTGAATCAAGGAAGGCCGAGGCGAGACCAGAAAACCTGTAATAATAGCAATCCATCGAGATATATCAGTGGTTTTACGCCTTAGACCAGCAGGCAGCAGTTCAGATGACGGGGTGGGATCAGGATCAGCCCCGGAGGCCGAGCAGTTGGATGAGCAGACTAGGGAGTTTTTCACTTCAGAGGTTACCCATATCATACTTGACCAGACTCCTGTGATCTTTGGTTCGATCAAGGAGGGTATTTTGGAGTTGATGGATGAGAAGTTTAGCACATTTCATGCTAAGGTGGCGACTATGATGGGGTCGCGCACACTCACCTTCAGGGAGTTCAGAGCTTGTGGAGCTCCAGACTATCATGGGGCGCGGGATCCCATTGCAAGTACTAGGTGGTTGGAAGATGTTTCCAATGCGTTCCACACCAGCAGATGTCTCGAGGGGGACAAGGTCAGACTAGCATCCTGTCTTCTAAAGGACAGGGCACGTGACTGATGGAAGGAGGTTGGGCATGTCATCGGGGATGACGTAGCAATTGATGCTATGACTTGGGCTGATTTTACTAACAGGTTCAGAGTCGAGTTTGAACCGGTTATTGAGGTGCAATAGTTAGCCAGGGAGTTTCATGATCTTACTCAGACTACAGAGATAGTGGCGGATATTACTGCCAAGTTTAGGGAGAGGGCTCTTATTTTTCCTCAGTACGTAGCTGATGAGGAAATCAAGAAGGCCCGTTATCATGAAATGTTGTAGAGTGATATCCACCAGTTTGTGAGCCGGTCCTGCTGTAAAACACTAGATGACATGATCGCTAGGGCTCGTGAGAGAGAGATTGATTTAGAGATGGAGAAGAAGAGGAAGCCAGAGGCGGTATCTGGCACTAGGAGTTTGGGCAAAAAGCCCAAGGTATCCGATCATAGATCCGGAGGATAGCAGAGCCATGATATACGTAATACATCGTTGAAAAGCAATATGCATATATTGAAAACTAGATGCAGCCATCCCAGAATCACCGCTAAAAATAATAATGGGCCAAAATTCCTCGAATCCTTTGCACACTATCTTCACTTCTGCTTGACGCTGTGTATACGATGCAACCAACAAGATACCAAAGTGATTTCCTTGATTCCTTCTAACTTCTATGTAAATGATTCATCCATATATAGTGACCTCATAGGGAAACCTTGTCATGAACTGCATGATATATATATATATATATATATATATATATATATATATATATATATATATATATATAGAGAGAGAGAGAGAGAGAGAGAGAGAGAGTTGGTAGACTTTTTACGGGGATGAACATTGCATAGGCTTACGACCAATACTGATGAGTACTTAAAAATGGAGATTTTAAGTTTTGGAGTAACGAAACTTAAAGATTACTTCATGAATCATGTCATAAATAAATTAAGATGGTTGTATTTCTTATTCTTCAAATGAAGATACATGTGGTCTTGTTCTACAATCTATTGTGTCTTGTTTTTGCCCCAACATTGTCTGTAACTGGAAACAATACAGGGTTTGACTAGATATTACATGAGGAATAGCACTAGCCCATGCAGTCAAATTTTATTTGATCCTTCTTCTAGAAATGGAGAAGTAGATATATTTGGGCCCTTCGCTGGCTTAGTGTTGACACAAATTCTTGGCCAAGCTAAGACTTTGTTGATTAGATCCGATAGTCAGTCTGAACGTCACCACAAGCCAGTTTCAAGAAACATAATCGTGAACCATGATATTGACCCTAGATCCATGTCTCTAGTTTATAATAAGATATCATGAAGATCAAATGAATTTGAAGTTATTAGTCTTAGGGTTGTTTATAGCAATGTTGCTATAAGTATACTAGTTGCATTGTAATGTGAAAAGTCCTAAATTTCGAGGCCAAAATTTTTGTTTTTAATTAAGTAATTCATAACACATTTTACCAAAACATTGTCAAAATTACATCAAATCATAAAAACCATAATGTTGTGTCCCATACCATAACATCAGATGTAATGAAAATCAGAGTACAATCCCAGAAACTCAATGTGGAAACCATGTGTGTGTGATGCGCTGCTACACTGCCGGATCCTTCCCCTTAGATGAAGAGGTACCTGAAACCAAAACTAAAACTGTAAGCACAAAGCTTAGTGAGTTCCCCCATCATACTCATACCAAATAATACATAATCCTTGGTATCTTTCAACCGTTAACTGTCAGGCATAATCGGGAGCTGGACTCCCCCTCGGTATCTTTCAACCGGTAACTGGGAACTAACCTCCCCTTCGGTATCTTTCAACCGATAACCAGGGACTATTTCACCCCTCCTACTGCTAACACATAATGAGCATAGTAAGCATATTAATCATAATCATATCAATCACAGTAAGCATATCGCATATCAATCCCAGATAATTATCACAAAGACGATCATCTAACCAATACTCTTACCTGTGGGCCGACATTGTAGTCGTAGACCCACCCCTACTAGGAGAAGACTCACCTCAAAGTCATGTAGGGTTCGAGCTATCCTCGTCGTGAAAATCGACTCTCCTCGACTCCTCAATCCCTACACGACAACCCCATCCAAGTTATCAACTTGTACTTGCAACCCTAATTAGGGTCAACTCAAATCCGGGCAAAGTCAACTTTGGTCAAAGTTAACATCTAGTTGACTTGGCTCGCCGAGTCGGTCTAACAACTCGTCGAGTCCATACTTCTCCAATCCAAACCAATCCCCGTTACCACTCGTCGAGTCTAGCAAGAACTCGATGGGTTCTTCTTCAGTCATACCATCGGGACCATCTTCATCCGACTCGTCGGGTTCGACCTTGAACTCGTCGAGTTCATCTCCCTCATAAGAATGTGTCCAGTCTATGACTCTCCGAGTTGTATGAACAACTCGTCGAGTCCATCTTCAAAGATTGGAAGATTTCCTTGGACTCGCCGAGTCTGCTCAAACACTCGTCGAGTCCCATGATTCCCAGGTCTATAATCTTGTCCATCTTTGTTGAGTCCTTCTCTAGACTCAACCAGACCCCCAAAACAACAAAGGTTGGAGAACCTGTTTCGAGTATTGTTTGGAGATTGCTATTTTGTGGTGTTTGTGCATGGACTTGGCGAGTTGGGAGTCCAACTCTTTGAGTAGGAGCGTGATATCATGGACACGGGTTGGGACTAACTCAACGAGTCGAAGGTCCGACTCAACGAGTCCAAGCTGTTTAAGGAAAACCCTGATTTCGGGATTTCCCCCTATATAAACATTATTAGAAACCCTAGTAGCCTCCCTTAACACCTTAGAGGAACGTTCACGGCCGCACACTCCCTAGTGTGTGAAGTGTGTGCATTTAAGAGCTTGAATTTGGGAAGGAATCCAAGTTTGGAGAAGAAGAATCAAGAGGAAAACACTAGATCTAGCATCTAGTTCGTCTTGGGCATCAAATTGAGGTATGGATATGTTACCTTCATCCTATATTCTATTTGGGGGTTCATGACCAAACTTTGAGGAAATGGAAGAAAGCCTAGATCTGGACCTATCACAAGGGTATGGTTCCAGATCTGAACCTCACTAGGTCCCAAATATCATAAAGTTGCATGCTTTATAAGCTTATTCCCTCCCCATGTATAAAAACCTTGTTGGAGGATTAGTTTTGGTGTTTACGGTTATGAAAGTCCATGCATGCACGTAAAGTTTGTAACTTTACATGAAATATACAATAGGAGATGATGGATCTAAAGTTTGGGGCCTTAAGTCCCACTGAAAAGGATCGTAATCATGATGAACTTTCGGGGACTCGGCGAGTCGAGAGGGTTTTCTCGTGTACGACCAAAGGTTTACAGTCAAAGGTGTACGGTTGGTGGTTTACGTCCGTAGACATCAAGGAACTCGACGAGTCCCTCGGGTGACTCGGCGAGTTGATGAGTGATGCGACATCGACCTCCTGCGACTCTTCTGGTCTTCTGCTACGGCGGAGATCTGCTAGTCACAGTGCAAACCCGTTAGAGCCGTCCCAGGGACTGTGCCCCGGGAGCGGACTCCAACGGTCAAGTTAGATCAACTAGAAGATCTGAGATGGCTCTCTTTAGCTAGAGAGGACCATCTTGGTGCTAGTGGTGTGTGGTGGCTGACGGCGGCGGGTGGCGGCTGAGCCACCTGGCCGGAGTATAGTGGCGGCTGAGCCATGGGGGAAGATCTCGGGAAAGGTCCCCCTCAATGGAGGAGGTACTATTAATTATATAGGGGATAATTAGGTCAGGCCTTGGGCCAGCCCAATTCAGGCCCATCTAGCAAGGAGCTGGGCAAGGCCGCCCGGAGGCGCCGGGCGGGGCTGGCGAGCGCGCACTAGGAGAGGATGGCAAGGGAGTGCCAGGCGAGAGAGCGCCTGGCCGAGCCGGCAGGAGAGTCCCCAGCAGGGCTGGCAAGGGAGCGCCAGGCTGGGCCAGCGGGAGAGTCCCCAGCGAGGCTGGCAGGAGCGCGCCAGGATAGGCTGGCGCTCTAAATCAGTCTAGGCCATGCTAGTGGACCATATCTCGTCAAGTCCCCCCAGTCTGGTGTTATTGGTACGCGACCAATGACATCGGACTGGACTAAGTCGTATAAACCAACAGGAGAGTCCCCAACGAGGCTGGCAAGGGAGTCCCCGACAAGGTTGGCAGGAGCGCGCCAGGCCAGGCTAGCACGCTAGAGCAGTCTGGGTCATGCTAATGGACCATATATCATCAAGTCCCCCCAGTCTGGTGTTATTGGTACGCGGCCAATGATATCGAACTGGAACTAGCCATATAAACTGTGTGTTGTCAAGTCCCCCTAGTCTGATGTGATTAGGTTGCTGACAATCGGATCGGACTAGATAAAGCAACAATATAATAAGTAATAAAGAGAAATGACCGAACCTCGCCTACGAGAGACGTGGGGTTATGTGATGAGCCAAACGCTGCTTGAGCTAACTTGATACTCCTTCATTGAGAGGAGTGTGAGCCGGTCGGTGAGATGCAACGTAATTGTTGTTGCGATCATGTGGACCGAGGCTGCTACAGGGTGTTACGTGACACTGATGTCGATGGAATGTCAGACTGGGGTAGCTAAGAAGCGTAAGCTTGCCATTTAGTCCCTGAGACTGTTATCCAATGTGACTGTTAAGGTAGCCATGTGAGATGGGATGTCACCAGTAACCATCTACATAGTCTGCATTGCGGCGTACCAACCCTATTCCCCCCTTTCTTAGAGGAGGCGAGGAATAAATTCTGAGAGCTGGGTGACTAGGTTGCTAGCGAGGGTCACGTAGTAAGACTATTGTCGATAGCCAGACAACAAAATTGTTGGGGGACAGGCAGTGAGGCTATAGGGTGGGGCTGCATAGCAAGACCATTTCCGAAAGCTAGGAAATAGAGATGTCGTAGGGTACGCAGCGAGGCTACAAGTATGGTTACACAGCTAGACCATTTCTGAGAGCCAGGAAACGGAGATGTTGTGGGGTACGCGGCGAGGCTACAGGTAGGGTTACGCAGCAGGACTGTTTCCAAAAGCCAGGGAACAGAGGTGCTGTGGGATACGCAACGAGGCTATAGGTAGCAGGGCCGCTATCGGGATGTCCTTCTTGCTGGTGAGT
Organism: Lactuca saligna; assembly: GCF_052625555.1. NCBI lineage: Eukaryota > Viridiplantae > Streptophyta > Magnoliopsida > Asterales > Asteraceae > Lactuca > Lactuca saligna. Next base: position 33,169,590 of record NC_136425.1, on the reverse strand, counting down.
ATCCTCACTATAGCAGGCTGTAATGCAGGTAACACTTCATCGATCGTCCAAGCACCAAAGAGCCGTGATGACTGTGAGATAGGAAACATTAAGATCATGGTGTTGTTCGTGGAATAAGCTTGTGATGCGCGACTTAGGAGAATAGATTGGGCTTAGCAACCAATGATCATGGAGGTGTCATGCGGGAAAGCCTCGCGTGGAATGGATCGGGCTTGGCTGCTGATGATCGTAGATAAATCACATGGAAGAGCATCGTGTGGAATGGTCGGGCTGTGTTGCTATACTGGAGTCGTGCTGAGAAGCCAGGCGACTCGAGGCAAGGGTACTGAACCTCGCATGCGGAGCTTTCCGCTATTATGGAGTCAGGTTGGGAAGCCAGACGACTCGAGGCGAAGGTACTGAACCTCGCATGTGGAGCTTGCCTCTATAATGGAGTCGGGCTGAGAAGCTAGGCGACTCGAGGCGAGGGTACTGAACCTCGCATGCGGAGCTTGCTGCTATAATGGAGTTGGGCTGAGAAGCCAGGCGACTCGAGGTGAGGATACTGAACCTCGCATGCGGAGCGTGCCGCTATAATGGAGTCGGGCTGAGAAGCCAGACGACTCGAGACGAGGGTACTGAACCTCGCATGAGGAGCTTGCCGCTATAATGGAGTCAGGCTGAGAAGCCAGGCGACTCGAGGTGAGGGTACTGAAACTTGCATGAGGAGCTTGCCGCTATAATGGAGTCGGGATGAGAAGTCAGGCGACTCGAGGCGAGGATACTGAACCTCACATGCGGAGCGTGTCGCTATAATGGAGCGGGCTGAGAAGCCAGGCGACTCAAGGCGAGGGTACCGAGCCTCGCATGCCGAGCTTGCTGCTATAATGTGTTGGGTTTTGAGCATTCGAACACTCCTAAGTGTACATGCAACCCTAAATACCTTAGATCTATGTGTTCTCTATTATACATGCAAATATGAACCTCCAAGGTATTATCCTAATCTAAGCTATAAAATAATGAATATAACAAGATAGAATACATACCTCTTTGATGTAGAATGTCTTCATGAAGCCTGAGTGCCTAGTGCCCCAAGTGTGACACCTCAAATGGTTCACACAACACCAAATACAAATGGAATGACTTGAGAGAACTTCACACTTTCATGAAAATCGGCTAGCCCTTCTCTAGCATGATACTAGTGCCGATTTTGGTAAATAATATGATGCATATATAGTGTGTTACAATTAGGGTTACACCATGTAAACCCTAATTGTCATGACCTTTTATTTCCATCACCCATGGGTTATGTAACCTCCATGGAGCATCCTATGGGTTTAACCAAACTTGATTATCCATGGAGCTTTGGCCCACTATATAAGTTATGGATGATTTGCACAATCAACCTATATATTTAATTAGTCTTCTTTTGATCACTTAACTAATCCTAGATTAATTCTTGATCAATACTAATTAAATACTATTATTCTTATTATTAATATACTAGAACTTATAATATATTAATAACCATAAGTGTCTTATTTCTCTCATTTAGTCTATCCAAGTGCATGATGCCATGCAACCCAAATGGACCATGCCGGGTCGGGTCAAGTCTTACCAATTATAGTTATGGACTTAGACATTAAGCCAACATAATGAAGTCGGGCTGAGAAGCCAGGCGACTCGAGGCGAGGGTACTAAGCTTCGCATGTGGAGCTTGCCGCTATAATGGAGTCGGGCTGAGAAGCCAGGCGACTCGAGGCGAGGGTACTGAACCTCGCATGCGGAGCGTGCCGCTATAGTGGAGTCAGGCTAGGAAGCCAGTCGACTCAAGGCGAGGGTACTGAACCTCGCATGCGGAGCTTGCCGCTATAATGGAGTCGGGCTGAGAAGCCAGGCGACTCGAGGCGAGGGTACTAAGCTTCGCATGCGGAGCTTGCCGCTATAATGGAGTCGGGCTGAGAAGCCAGGCGACTCGAGGCGAGGGTACTGAACCTCGCATGCGGAGCGTGCCGCTATAGTGGAGTCAGGCTAGGAAGCCAGTCGACTCAAGGCGAGGGTACTGAACCTCGCATGCGGAGCTTGCCGCTATAATGGAGTCGGGCTGAGAAGCCAGGTGACTCGAGGCGAGGGTACTGAACCTCGCATGCGGAGCGTGCCGCTATAGTGGAGTTGGGCTGGGAAGCCAGTCGACTCAAGGCGAGGGCACTGAACCTCGCCTGATTGGGCATAGCACCCTACAATGTATGTGTCTAGCTCGTGTGATAAGTCTGGGTTAAAGCGGAATGGTACCTGGTGCTTTGCTGCATCGCTAGTCGTACTAATAAATGATGCCTCGCTGTCTTGGCTGTTTGTGGAGAGCCATGCGGGGATGCTACTTAGAGCTGGATAGTGTAGCTACCGTCAAGTGGTGCGTAGCGAGACCGTTGTCGAGAGCTGGCCATCAGGGCCGCTGAGAACTGAGCATTGAGTTGCTAGCGATAGATGAGCAGTACGACCACTGAGAGCTGGGCAACGAGACTACCGAGTTTTGAACGACGAGGCTGATCTTTCGAATCAGAATATTAATGTCACCTCGGGAGTGTACTATTATGTATAGCATCAGCTCTTCATCTACTTTAGCTCTGCCTCCTCGGAATATTGTCGTACCAACCATTCCCTCCCCCCCTTTTCTTAGAGGATGCGAAGAAAGGGAAAGATGGATGTATAGCCGCTGAAAGCTGAGATACATAGCTGCTGGAAAGAGCTAGGCGAACCAAGTACTAACAAAAACTAGGTAGCACAGCTGGCAAGTGCTGAGCAACGCGGCTGCTGGGAGTCAGACAAAGTAGCTGCTGATGATTGGGCTTTGCGGCTGCTGAGCTAGGTCCTGTCGCTACTGAAGGTCGAGCTGTGCGACTAATAAGAGCTGGGCAGTAAGACTAGCGGGGGCCGGTCAACATGATTGTGAGAGTTGATTAGCGACTTCCCGGGATTGGTCAACACGACTGCTAATAGCCGCGCATCGCAGTTGCTGATGTCTATTTCGAAATGCTTCACTAGTATTAGTAACATACTACTCTTTCCCTACCCTTCTTTTTTTTTTTTGAAAGTTCCAAGTGGATTGGACCGTGCTGCGTCTTCTAAAATTAAATTTTGCTGGAGCGTCAAGTGGTTAATTGGCTAATTTATTCTTGTAAGAAACCAATCTATTTTAATTGTTTTAGATAACGCAATACCAATATATGAGGAGTACAAATCGAATGCCCTAGCCCAAATATGTAATATAGCCCATTTGCAAATAAACAGCTTATATTGTAATCCCTTCCTTTTTTTACGTGTGAACTTGAATCCGGGTATCAAGTGTGTGTGGGCCCAACAGCCTATTAAAGGCTTTTTGTGTGTATGAACTGAACTGGGCCCGTCATATGGATTCGAGTAAGACACAAATTTTCCCGTTTTCCTAATATCTCGATTGCTGTATAACAAGAAAGGAAAGCATCGGTAGCTGGTTGGGGCTATTCCATCGGTGCTAGAGGCACTTGGAATTGTTGTCGCTGGTTGGAGATGGTGGTTCTTCGTTGGGATTCGATAGATGCAAGAGAGGGTCGAGGCGACACCGTTGCCAACTGTGGAGTAGAATCAAGAGGCTATTTCGTCGACGTCGGAGGGTCGTTGGGTCTCCATTGAAAGCATTTGGCGATTACAGGTGGTAGTGTGATGATAGCGGCGATTGGAGACACGGCGACTGGTCGTTGGGGAAACTGTTGCAGGTCGACGGTTGGTCTTCAATTTCTCGTCGGGCGTCGTCATCGGTGGTCTGATCGCAGGTGATGTTGATCCTCAGAATGAATCAAGTAGTGAATGGTGGTGCTTCGGTTCCAGTCGACCATAGTGGTCGAGGAACAGATGCCGGAGTGGCAGCTATTGCCCAGTGATGAAGTGGGGATACGAAGGTTGCGATTGGCATTGGAGTTCATCACTGGGGATTGCGCTTAGGTCCCACTTGCCGGAGCCTGAGGTACCTGATGGTAACCGGTAGCGTAGTTCCGGATGGCATTGAAAGGTCGAGAAAGCAGGGTCGAAGATTCTTTTGGTTGCTACTTTTGTTTCCGACGGTCGATAGGTGGTCGACGGTAGTAGTATTTGGTGACCACGTGGACCCATCTTTCGACTTTTCTGCCAGCTCCTTTAACTGAGTGGGGCCCATACGCCTCTGAAGTATAGCATCACGTGGAGGCCAGCTGTGGTTTTTTGGCTGCTGTCCTATAGTGTATATTGTATACACCACTTCCCCCCGCCCCCCTTTTTTTTTTTTTTTCTTTTTGGTCGGCTATGAAAGGGCAACAAGCAAATACAGCTGTTGTATTTGTGTTTTTTTTATAAGATGTGAAAGGGAATCAACATTGAATATATATACCATTGAATATACAACTTTTTTTCTCTCCTATTTACTGGTTATTTTCACGTATCAGTGCAACTCTATAACTCTTTATTTTTTTTATTTACAGAAACTTTTAACATCACTGTAACTATGTTGAAGGTAAATTTAATTCCTGAGGTAAAATAGGTTTTGGAACGTACAAGTATCACAGCTTAGCACAGCTGTGTTTACAACAACTTACACACTTGTTCCCACAAGTCATTACTGAAATGAAATTTAATTTGAAGTGAAATGGATGCTTAAAACTCATACTCAGATGGAAGATACATAGAGTGAAAGTGGGTTAAGACCCCTCAAAACTTCTACTCCGTTCTCCTTCTCTCTTCTTTTTTTTAAAGTTTTGTAAAATGTACAAGCAGCATAGCTGTGTGTACAAACAACCTTCAGATGATGAAACAGGTTCAATCTAAAGAACGATTTTCTGATAATGTGTCTGCTAAAATGAAATAAAAAACTCATAAAAATTATTTTCTTTCTCCTTTGCTTATCAAACCACCCAGCTTAGATGAAAACACATCTAATAAGGTCTTTGCAAAATTGGAGAATGCTTGAAAGAGAAAATGATGCTAAAACAGATCTTGGCAAAATCAAATGGATCTTAAACAGATCTTGGCAAAGGCCAAACGGATCTGATGAAGTTTTCTTCTCATAAAACCTTCCCTACTCTTCAGCTTGCTCAACAAGTCTGAAAATCTTTTGTTCCATCTCTAAGCTTCTAGAGGAAGCATCAGATAAACAACTTGAATGAAGTTGCACATGAGAAATCAAGAAACAAAATCGATTTTCTAGAAAATGAGCAAGCAAAAGAAATAAAGACTTGAAAAATATTTGTTTGTTCTTCCATTTGCTGGATAAAGCTCGAAAATATGAACAAGATGGGAAAAATTCATAGAAATCTCTTTTCTCCCCAACTTTCTGAATACTCCATAAAAATATAGATGAAAATGAGATATGATAAAGTCCTGTAAGACTTGAGAGTTGCTCAGATGAACTAAAACAAAACATATCTAGACATCTGAGCAAAAAACAATACATATATGAAGATTTAAGAGAGAAAACTCAAACAGATCACAAAACTTGGCAGATTAAGAGATCTGAACGATGGTTAGATAGATCTAAAAAGATCTTGTCAAGAACCACATAGATTTGAATAGATCTTGGCAAAAGCCAAACGGATCTGAAACAAATGGTGCTAGAAATGAACAGATCTGAGGAAAACCTGATGTGAAGAACAACAGATCTGATCAGATCTAGACAAGAACGAGCTTGAGGCCAACTGAGGCTTTTGCTACTTGCTCGAGTCCGGGATGGCGCCAAATGATGCGACATCGACCTCCGGCGACTCTTCTGGTCTTCTGCCGCGACGGACTCCGACGGTCAAGTTAGATCAACTAGAAGATCTGAGATCGATCTATTTAGCTAGAGAGGACCATCTTGGTGCTATTAGTGTGTGGTGGCTGACGGCTGTGGGTGGCGGCTGAGCCACCCGGTCGGAGTATAGTGGCGGCTGAGCCATGGGGGAAGATCTCAGGAAAGGGCCCCCTCCATGGAGGAGGTACTATTTATTATATAGGGGATAATTAGGTCAGGCCTTGGGCCAGCCCAATTCAGGCCCAACTAGCAAGGAGCTGGGCAAGGCCGCCCGGAGGCGCCGGGCGGGGTTGGCGGGCGTGCCCCAGGCAGGGCTGGCAGGCGCGCACCAGTAGAGGATGGAAAGGGAGTGGCAGGCGAGGGAGCGCCTGGTCGAGTCGGCAGCAGAGTCCCCAGCAGAGCTGGCAAGGGAGTCCCCAGCAAGGCTGGCAAGGGAACGCCAGGCCGGGCCGGCGGGAGAGTCCCCAGCGAGGCTGGCAAGAGAATGCCAGGCAGGGCTGGCAGGAGCGCGCCAGGCTAGGCTGGCGCTTTAGATCAGTCTAGTCCATGCTAGTGGACCACATCTCATCAATGAGTTAAGAAGGGAACCCGTCGAGTAAATTATTGTACTCGACGAGTCAAGGTCAATATGGACTGTTGACCTTGACTATAGACTTTGACTTTGACCAAGGTTGACCCCGGGGGTATTTTTGGGTTTATGCTGAGTTATTTACTCATTGATTATAAACAGTCGGGAAGGAGCATGGGACACACCTGAATTCAGTTGCCGAATCATCTTTGTGAGGTGAGTCTTCTCACCATACCAATGGGTCTAAGGCACCAAGGTCGGCCCATTTTATGCTAGCTGGTTTACTTGCTATGTAGAGATGTAATATGTATGTATGCATGATATGCGGTAGAGATAGCCTTTGTGGTTAATGGTAAAGACAGCCTTAGGGCTAATGGTAGAGACATCCTTTATGGCTGATGGTAGAGATAGCCGTGTGGCTAACAGTAGAGATAGCCTTTGTGGCTAATGGTAGAGATAGCTTGTATAGCTAATGGATATGTGCCAATGGTAGAGATAACTTTTATAGTTATTTGATATGTGATATGTGGCAAAAGTAGCTTATATAGCTAATTGATATGTGCTAATGGTAGAGACAACTTTTATAGCTGACTGATATGTGATAAGGGTAGAGATAGCTTTTAAAGCTAATATGTTATGTGTTACTGGGTCCTGAAAAGCTCAGGGTAATGCTCCCTCATCTCGTCCTCTGGCTCCCTGGTCCATTCTGATCCCTTACGGTGCTGCCACTGCACCTTTACCAGCTCCACACTCTTGTTTCTTAGATCCTTCGACTTCTTGTCAAGGATCATCACTGGTCCCTCGATGTAGTTCAGGCTGTCATCAACCTGAATGTTCTCTAAAGGCACCACTGCCGAATCGTCCACCAGACACTTCTGCAACTAGGAGACGTGAAAAGTGCTATGAATCTGACTGAGTTCGGTTGGTAGATCCAGCCTATATGCCACCTTGCCCACCCGAGCTATAACCCTGAAGGGTCCAATATACCTGGGGCCTAGCATGCCCCACTTCCTAAATCGAATGATGCCCTTCTAAGGCGACACTTTCAGGAGCACCATATCCCTGACCTGGAACTCCAGGTCAGACCGATGCTTGTCGGCATAACTTTTCTGCCGACTCCGAGCAGTCTGAAGCCTGCTTTGAACTTGTTGGATCCTCTCCGTAGTCTTGAGTACCACTTTTGTACTCCCCATGACCCTCTGGCCCACCTTACCCCAACATATCGAGATCCTGCACTTCCTACCATACAACGTCTCGAAAGGAGGACGATCGATACTCGCATCATAGCTGTTCTTATAAGAGAACTCCGCCAAAGGAAGGTAAGTATCCCAACTACCTCCGAAGTCTAAAACACATGCCCACAGCTTATCCTCCAGATTCTGGATGGTCCGCTTGCTCTGACCATCCGTCTACGGGTGGATGGCGGTGCTAAAGTGCAGACGAGTACCCAGCTCATCAAGGAACTTCTTCCAAAACCTGGAAGTGAACCCCACATCCCTGTCGGAAATCAATGAAATTGTCACCCAGTGTCGCGCCACTACCTCCCTGATATAAATGTCGGCCAACTTTTCAGCCGAAATGCTCTCCTGAATCGGAATAAAATGGGTGCTCTAGGTCAACCAATCAACGATGACCCAAATCGAATCCACTCCACGCGCGGTCTTGGAAAGCTTCGTAATGAAATCCATAGTTATATCCTCCCATTTCCATAGCGGGATATCCAACGGTTGGACCTTGCCGTGAGGTCTCTGGTGCTCAGCCTTGACCTTTCTGCAGGTCAGGCACCTCTCCACAAACCAAGCTATGTCTTTCTTCATACAAGGCCACCAATAATCAAGATGAAGATCCGTGTACATCTTCGTCGCTCCGGGATGGATAGAGAACCTGGATATGTGCGCATCCTCCATCAATACCTGGTGCACACCTCCATGATATGGCACCCACACCCTACAGTGAAGAGTCAACAACCCACGGCTTCCATAATTGAAGGTGGGAACTTGACCTACGATATGCTCGCTCTTCTGGTGTTCCTCCTTCATGGCCTCCTATTGGGCCTCTCGAATTTGTTCCAACAGAGGAGTCACAACTGTCATCCTCATACAAATATCCCTGATCGGCGTTGCCTTGAGGCTAAGCGCGTCGGCCACGACATTGGTTTTCCCTGGGTGGTAGAGGATTTCACAATCATAATCCTTTACCACATCAAGCCACCGACGCTGCCTCATATTTAGATTTGGCTGATCCATGAGATACCTCAGGCTCTTGTGGTCCGTGTATATGGTACAACGAACCCCATAGAGGTAATGACGCCAAATCTTGAGGGCGAAAACAATAGCCCCCAGCTCCAAATCATGTGTCGGATAGTTCGCGTCGTGAGGATTCAGCTGCCTCGAAGCATAAGCGATCACATGCCCTCTCTGCATCAATACCGCACCCAAACCCGAGATGGACGCATCACAATATACTACAAAAACCTTTATGCCCTCCGTCAGGGCTAAGATTGGCGCCTCGCACAATCTCTGTCTCAACGTATCAAATGTGGCCTGCTGCTCAGGCCCCTAGTGAAAGACCACGACTTTCCTTGTCAATCGGGTCAGGGCACGGCTATTTTGGACAAGTACAAAATGAATCTTTGATAGTAGCCTGCCAGTCCTAGAAAGCTCTGAATCTCAGATGGAGACCTCGGAACCTCCCATCTCATCATGGCCTCCACCTTGCCTGGGTCAACCAAAATCCCATTCTGGTTGACAAGGTGCCCAAGAAACTGCACCCCGTGCAACCCGAACTCGCATTTGGAGAACTTATCATACAAGCTCTCCTTCCTCAAAGTATCCAGATTCTCTCGCAAGTGCTCCTCATGCTGCTCTCGCGTCTTGGAATAAACAAAGATGTCATCGATGAAAACTATCACAGACCGATCCAACATCGGTCTGCACATGCGGTTCATGAGATCCATTAACACGACAAGAGCATTAGTGAGTCTAAAAGGCATCACCACGAACTCATATTAGCCATAACGCGTCCGTAAAAGCAGTCTTCTGCACATCCTCCTCTTTGACCCTCATCTGGTGATAACATGAACGCAAATCAATCTTGGAGAACCAAGATGCTCCCTGTAGCTGGTAGAAGACGTCATCAATCCTCGGGAGTGGGTAATGGTTCTTCACCGTTACCTTATTCAGCTCCCGATAATCTATACACATCCGATGCGACCCGTCCTTCTTTTTCACAAACAGAATCGGGGCTCCCCTAGGTGAACTGCTTAGTCTAATGAATCCCTTTTCTAACAGCTCTTGCATCTGTGTAGAAAACTCTTGCATCTCAAGAGGAGCCAACCGATACGGTGCCTTGGCTATCGGAGCCAGACCAGGGACTAGGCCGATCCTGAACTCTACTTTCCTATCCAGAGGTATCCCGGGCAACTCCTCGGGGAATACGTCCGCGAACTCTCGTACCACTGGCACATCGCCCACCGTCGCCTTACCCGCCTCCCGGGTATCCATAACATACACGACAAATCTTGTACAACCCTGCTGAAGTTAGCGCCTAGCTCTCGCTGCTGAACATAAGGCTGGTCCTCGCTGTGGCCTCTGGCCCTGAATCACCAGCTCTCCCCCACTTGGGGTCCTGATCTTCACCAACTGTTTCACGCAGTCAATCACCTCTCCATTGGGGTTTATCCAATCCATACCTATAATAACCTTGTTACAGCAGGGTTGCACGGGATTTCTGGCTTATGTCTCAGATACGAGAGTAGAGATCGTGACGTGTGTGGGCAGTGTGCCGGTAGTACATGATTTTCGGGATGTTTTCCCCGAAGAGTTACCAGGGGTGCCTCTGGAGAGGCAAGTGGAGTTTCGTATCGACTTGGTGTCAGGTGCCGGCCCGATAGCACAGGCACTGTATCGGTTGGCACCACCCGAGATGCAAGAGTTATCTACGCAGCTTCAGGAGCTGCTAGACCGATGGTTCATCCGTCTGAGTAGTTCTCCATGGGGAGCACCGATCTTGTTCGTGAAAAAGAAGGACGGATCACACAGGATGTGCATTGATTACAAGGAGCTGAACAAACTAACGGTGAAGAACCGTTATCCTTTACCGAGTATTGATTATTTGTTTGACTAGCTTCAGGGTGCATCTTGGTTCTCCAAGATTGATCTTTAGTCTAGGTATCATCAGATGAGGATTCGGGATGAGGATATACCGAAGACGGCTTGCAGGACTCGATACGGACATTATGAGTTTGTGGTGATGCCGTTTGGGCTCACCAATTCCCCATCAACGTTCATGGATCTCATGAACCGGGTATGTAGGCCGATGCTAGATTGGTCAATGATCGTTTTTATTGATGATATTCTGGTTTATTCCAAGACCAAGGAGCAGCATTTGAGGGAGGTATTGGAGACCCTGAGAGCGGAGAAACTTTATGAAAAGTTCTCCAAGTGTGATTTCTGGCTGCGGGAAGTACAGTTTTTGGGGGATGTCATCAACCAAGAGGGTATTTCGTTTGATCCAACCAAGGTGGAGGTTGTAATGCAGTGGGAAGTACCGAGGAATGCATCAAAGATTCTGTAACACTCGTGTTTCTAGCCTAGGCATTTATATTGAGTTGATAGTCTAGGTTAACCTTTGTAACTCATTTTGAAGAAATGAAAAGGAATTATGTGAATATTATGTGAATTATGTGTTTTATGCTTAATTATTAGGGCTTAATTAATTAAGAATAAAAATAAGCGTCAAAATTAAAGTGTGATATAAGCCCGATATCTTTACATAAAGTTGTAGTGGTTGAAACAAGGATTTCAGGGATATAAAGAATACCAAAATCCGAGTTATAACGAAGAAGTTATGACCTGTCGAAGTTTCGCGACAAAACCGGCACGGTGCTGAATGTCGTAAAAAGTGAGTTTTTGATAAACTAATTTTTAGCCTTAGTAATCTAAACGAAAGTCGTAGTATTTGTTAAACCAAGAAGTTCGATAAAAAGAACGCCCAAATCTGACTTCGTATGAGGAAGTTATGATTTTTCGAAGTTTCAGCGTAGCAGTAGACAGCTAAAAACTCGAATTTTAGATCGAGCGATTTTTAGCCGACACAACCTAAACGAGAATTGAAGTTCTCGTCATTAGGAGCACAACGGTAAAAATTCTGACGAAAATGGACGTCGGATGAAGAAGTTATGAATTTTTAACAGATTTCCTGTCCCGGTCTGTTAAAAATAATAATATAAAATTTAAATTCAAAATTAGCTAACGAAGTCTAAACGGAAGTTGTAGATCATAATTTTCGCTACGCGTGCATATAAAGAACGTCAAAAACGGAGCTCGTATGCGAAAGTTATGAATTTTAGAAGTTTTGGCATGAAAACCGAGAAATTTCGCATAGTCACAATTGCCACGTCACCCTCGCTTAGAATGTGACACGTGTCCTACTGAGTCATCCGAGCACATGGCCCTATCCGAAGTGGTCCAGTGAAGATCCGACGCGTGCCTTCTCCCTCGTGTCCAAACCCTCGCAGCATGCCACGAAGCCCCCTACTTCGGACCCTAGACCTCGGTCCAATCACAAGCCGCCAGAGAGCCCCTCGCATGCGCAGACCATGTGTGAGCCATGCGCAGCCACGTGCAAGCCTTCCCTGCAATCCGTCGGATCTGCGAGGCGTGGCTTCCTTCTGACCGTCCGATCAGAAGCTTCACCCTACAAATAGAAGGTTGCGAGCCTTCTCGGATATTTTTAAGAAATTGCCACTTTAGCCCATTTCTCCATATTTCTTTCATCTTAACATCCCGCAAAGCCCCGGTATCGATTGTAAAGCATGGAATACGCCACGAAGCGCCCGAGAAGCCCGAAAAAGTTATCTTTTCGGTTTCGAAGCCCGACTTTTGCAGAGCCCGGTTTCTCAATAAAACTCCCGATTTTATTAGAAACGATCGTTTTAGGAAACGAATTGCTGCCCGATTTTCACCAAAATATGTGAGTGTGTAGTTACTTTCAATTTACAAATAGATATGAAGTATTTACCTTGAAATACGTGTTATGTGTAAATATGCTAATTGTTTATTCGAGGTGACTGTTGAATTGATGTTTTATACAAGTTTTAAATTGTATATGCTTTTTATCTTCAAAATGTGTTGGGTAGAACATGGGTAGATATAATAGTTGCTGTGTGATAAAATGAAATAATGAGAGGCCTCATTATAGATGTTATTGATGATCTAGTCATCTAGCGGAGTATAGATGACGACCACGGACTATTCTAGACAGTCCAGTGGGACACTAGCAGGCTCGCAACCTGTAGGTGTTTATTCGAACGGTGTGTTTATTTGAACTGTGTGCTCACCAGATGTACTCCATCCCCCACATGGTTGCCTTTAGGACATTTATTGCTGAGGAATCCGCTTAGCAGTAGTTTCCATCCCGATGATAATCCTTAGGCTAGGTCCCTTGTGATAGGTGTTTAGGGACGTGAAGTGAGGACAACGGGAATGGGTAATCAGGGTTATTGTTGATTGGTGAACTTAATAAGTATATTATTATTGTGGGTTGAAAACCCTATATGCTCACCAGGCTCCCAAGCCTGACCCACTCAGTTTTATGATTACAGGTAGTGGACCCCGAGCATAGTCGGAGGATGACAAGAGATTTTTGGATTATAGGCCAGTAGTTGTAAATAACTGTTGAAAGGCTTATAATGTCTTGTTTATGCTTTTGATCTGTATCGGAACATGACATCCCGAGGTTTTGATATATATGGAAAATATATACCTTCTTAATGAAGGATTTTGATAAACTTTTATCATATGTTGTTTGGGGACCAATTCTGCAACATCTTTTAAAAAGATTTCTCTGATTTTATTTTAAAAAGCATAAATTAAATCGGTCTTTTCTGGCCGAGAAATATGGGGATGTCACAGATTTGTAGCTTCTTGGTTTTAGTAGGCCACTATCGAAGATTTATCCAGGATATTTCCAATATTGTTGTGCCTTTGACCCGCTTGACCAAGAAGAATGCGACCTTTTGGTGGGATATGGATTAGCAGATGGCTTTTGAGACCCTGAGGCGGAGGTTATACGAGGCTCCGGTTCTAGTTCTACCTGAGGGGTTGGATGATTTAGTGTTATATTGTGACACATTGATTTCAGGGTTGGGTGCGGTATTGATGCAAAGGGGGCATGTGATTGCTTACGCTTCGAGGCAGTTGAAGCCTCATGAGGTGAATTTCCCCATGCATGATCTGGAGCTGGGGGGGGGGGGGGGGGGTGGTGTTTGCCCTCAAGATTTGGAGGCACTATTTATGGAGTAAGGTTCACCATCTACACCGATCATAAGAGTCTAAAGTATTTGATGGATCAACAGAACCTCAACATGCGTCAGAGGAGGTGGTTGGATGTGTTGAAGGATTATGATTGTGAGATCCTATACCATCCAGGGAAGGCCAATGTGGTGGCCAATGCTTTGAGCCGCAGACGGTGGGGTCCCTGATTGGGAACATTTGTATGAGGATGATGGTGATTTCTCCTTTGTTGGATATGATCAAAGAGGCTCAAGTCGAGGGAGTGAAGAAGGAGAATTGGAGGATAGAGCGGATTCGAGGACAGTATCCTTTGTTTGTTAAGGATAGTCGCAGCCTTTTGACGCAGTATGGCCGGGTATGGGTACCAGTAACAGGGGGGAGTGAGGCAAAGGCTTTTAGAGGAACGCATAAGTCCAAGTTTTCTATACATCCAAGGGTGTAACGCTCGTAGATCCGGGCTAGTCCATTTAGAAGCAATAAGTGTCGAAAATGACTTTTTGAAAAAAATACTATTTAGAAAAAATAATCTTAACCAAGTTATAAAATATGTCACAAGGTTTTGTTACATTTAAAGAACGCCGAAATCCGAGTTATAACGAAGAACTTATGACCCGTCGAAGTTTCGCGACGGAACCGACACGATACCGGGAAGCGTAAATAGTGAATTTACGATAGAGCAAGTTTTAGACTTAGCGATATAAACGAAAATCGTAGAGTATGTTAAACTAAGAACATCTATAAAAAGAACGCCCAAATCTGACTTCGTATGAAGAAGTTATGGTTTTTCGAAGTTTCGGCTTAGCAGTGTACAACCCGAAATTCGAATATTAGATCGAGCGGTTTTTAGCCGACACGACCTAAAAGAGAATCGAGTATCTTGTTAAGAGTAGCAATGAGAAAAAGATGGGGGAAAACGGATGTCGGATGAAGAAGTTTTGAGGATTTAACGGACCAATCCTGTCCCGGCCTGTTAATAATATAATTTTTAAAATAAAGTCAAAATTAGCCGACGGAGTCTAAACGAAAGTTCTAGAGTACGTTCCCAGCTTCGCGTGGAAATAAATAACGTCAAAAACGGAGCTTGTATGCAAAAGTTATTATTTTTAGAAGTCGAGAAGGAAAATTGCGAAACTGAGATGACGTGGCAACATCCGGACCGTCCATCGCTGATCAGACCTCGCTTCGGATCACGCTACATAGATTACGCCCCACGTACCTTCGGTCTTATCCGGGCCCTGTCCGAGTGCGAGCCAGCTGTAACACGCTTGGCAACCTTATTCTAACTATGCCCAGCGTAGTTGAGTGGTACGCGCAACGTAGGTCCGAAGTTCGACCCTATAAATAGGCTGCGAAGGGTCTCAGATTTTTCACTCATTTCTTCAACTCTTTCTCTCTCTACTTTCTCTCACTACCCCTCTAACCCTCCTAAATCCTAGATAAAACCCCTAGCATCCTAAGGAAGCCCCGAGGCTCCCGGAGTCCCGATAAAAAGGGTCTTTCGGTTTCGGAAACGCTGCTCCGAGCAATGCCCGGTTTTCGTTAAAATCCGCTGTAAGCGAGCTACGCTTACGCAGCTTTTAATATAGCTTTCAAATAATTATAGTAATGTTATTAGGTCCTTAAAATAATTATTAGGGCTATTATTATGAGTTATATTGAGTGTTATTTAACGCTTATATAATAATAATAGTCAGACTATTAATTTGTCGCAGTTATCGTTAAACTAAACCCTAGTGGTATTGGTACTAGGTTTTATCGAAGGAAAATTATTTTGAGAGTATTGAAGCGTTGTCCGAGTGCTGAGTCACCATCTTTTAGGTGAGTGCATAGTTACTTTCATCTTACACATAGATATGAAGTATTTTATATAAATTACGTGCTATGTGTGCATATTACGTGAGTACTTGTTGTCTATGCTGGATGAACGATTTTATACACGTTTTAAATGATTTAAACTGTATATGTATTTTATATCTACGAAAAATTTGGGGTAAGACATGGGTAGATGTAATAGATGAAATATGAGTTGGGTGAGAGGTGGATGATGTGAAAAGCCTTTTTCCCAAATGATGGCCCCGTCATTCAGTAGAGTATGCATGACAACCACGGACTATTTTAGACAGTCCAGTGGAACACTAGCAGGCTCGCAACCTGTAGGTGTTGTGAACGATGTGTTCACCGGTGTACTCTAAAAACCCATTGATATGTATTGGAAGTGGACTCTCGAAAACAATACTGTCAATAAAACCCTGGCAGATGCGCCTAAAGGGCTCTACCGGCAGAAGTGCCTAACAGAGAACCTTATAACCCCGACAGATGCGTCTAAAAGGAATATTCCAGCAGATGCGCCCTATAGAGAATGTCACAATTTTGGCAACCGCGCCTAAGTGATAGAACTAGCAGTTGTGCTTGACAGATGTGTCATTTACAACGATGGAATTCATACCTATTCCTTAGGATACTCCTTAGGAATGAATGAACAAGAAATAGCTGATTCTTATGGTAGATCCTTAAGAATAAAGAAGATAATGGGGATGGGTAATTGGGTTAACTGTTTGATGATTAAAAATAATAATTGTATTATTATGGGTTGAAAAGCCTATGTACTCACCAGGTTTCCCAACCTGACCCACTCAGTTTATTTATATCACAGGTGTCGATATGAAGTGACATTACACTGAGTGATTAAAGAGATGTAGATCACTAGTGTAAATAAATGTAAGTTCCATTTATGCTTATGTTCCTGTATTGACAATGACATCCCAAACGTTTTAAAATGAATAAAATAAGTTTCTCCAAAAATGTTTTGATAACGTATTTATCGTATTTTTCTGGGAACAAATTCCGCAACATTTTAATGAAAAGAAGTACTCTGATTTTTATAAAGCATAAACAAAATCGGTCTTTTCTAGCCATGAAAATGGGGATGTCACAAGGGGCTATGAAAATGTATAGAGATTTGAGGCTAAGTTATTGGTGGCCCTACATGAAGCGGGAGATCGCCTGGTTTGTGGAGCGGTGCTTGACCTGTAGGAAGGTCAAGGCCGAGCATTAGCGACCTCATGGCGAGGTTCAGCCGCTGCCCATCCCTATGTGGAAATGGGAAGAGATCACTATGGATTTCATCACAAAGCTTCCGAGGACGACGAGGGGCGTGGATGCCATATGGGTTATCGTGGACAGGTTGATGAAGAGTGCCCATTTCATTCCGATTTCCGAGAGTATATCCGTAGAAAGGTTGGCGGATATTTTTGTTCAAGAGGTGGTGGCTAGGCACACGGTGCCAGTGTTGGTGGTTTCCGATAGGGATGTTCGGTTTACATCTAGGTTTTGGAAGAAGTTATATGAAGAACTGGGTACTTAGCTACATTCTAGCACGTCATATCATCCTCAGACCGACGGTCAGAGTGAGAGGACAATCCAAACGCTGGAGGACATGCTTCGAGTGTGCATGCTGAATTTTGGAAGAAATTGGGATACATACCTCCCACTGACAGAGTTCTCGTACAATAATAGCTATCATGTCAGTATTTACTAAGCTCCATTTGAGATGTTATATGGTCGGAGGTGCAGGACCCCAGTGTGTTGGGATGAGATTGGTCATCGGGTTATGGGTAGCACTGAGGTAGTGCTCAAGACCACCGGATTGATTCAGCAAGTGCGTGACCGGTTGCGAGTTGCGCAAAGCCGTCAGAAAAGTTATGTTGACCGACGGCATGCGAATCTCGAATTTCAGGTGGGGTACTTTGTACTGCTAAAGGTGTCGCTCTGGAAAGGGGTTATCAGGTTTTAGAATAGGGGCAAGTTGGAGCCTCAATTCATAGGCCCGTTCAGGATCACAACCCGGGTAGGCAAGGTGGCATATCGCTTAGAGCTCCTTGAGGAGTTTAGTCAGATTCACAATACCTTCCATGTGTCTTAGCTTCAGAAGTGTGTTGTTGACAAGTCCACAGTTATTTCCATGGATGACATTAAGGTGGATGGGATCCTAAATTATGTTGAGAAGCCGATCGCCATCTTAGATAGGAAGACGAAGGGTCTTCAGAGCAAAGAAGTGAAGTTGGTAAAGGTCTAATAGCAACACCAGAAGGGCTCTGAATGTATTTGGGAGCCGGAGGAGGAAATACGAGAGCATTATCCCGAATTGTTTGCAACTACGGACTTCGAGGACGAAGTGTAGTTCAAGTGGGGGAGAGTTGTAACACCCGGAATCTGGTATGTCTTGAAACTCTCAAGAAAACTACATTTTTGCAGGATTGGTCCTTTGAGTATGCTGGGCGCACTTAAATGTACGCTTATCATACTATGCATGGATGGTCGCGGGGGAAACTGGACGTACGCTGGGCATACCAGAAGTACGCTTGGCGTACGTGCCAGGGATCCAAAACCCTAATTCTCAGACAAGAGGCCTATTTAAACGACCTTAAGTCCCTTGGACTTAATCCTAGAGAGCCTCCACAGCCTTAGAACGTCCTTACACTCCAGAGAACCTTGTGAGACCATTTTGAGCTTTAAAAAGTGCAATTATGGCCCTTTTAGTGTTCATTTCAAAAAGAAAAGGTGGTTGAACAAGCTTGGAACGAGTTGGTGCTTCAAGATCCTGCATCATAGTTATCTTGCAAAGCTTCTGGAGTTAAAAAGCTTGGATCTTTCATCTTAAATCTTTAGATCTAGCTAAGGTTTCTCTGTTTTGTCCCTTTAGTTGGTCTTGGACCCTTTTCTTATGAGTTGAGCAACTCCAAAAGATGGAGATGATAGATTTGAGGTCCCTTAGTCTTTTTCCAGCATAAAAATGGAGTCTTGATGGGAGTTTTGACCTCATGCATGGGTTAAGGGCTTTAAAAATGTCTTAATGAGGATGTTGGGATCATATGGGTCATGCAAAGGCATAAAGTTGCCAACTTTATGCCATGGGTCGTCTTAATAGGCCTAGATCTGACTTCTAGATGTAAAGGAATCGAGCATTAAGCACTTAATGGAAAATGTGCTTAATCCGTTAGTACGTCGGGCGTAAATCTGCGTACGCCGCACGCAAGTCCCTGAGCTCAGTACGCTATGCGTACTAGGGAGGTACGATGAGCGTACGCATTGCAGATGGGCCCGAATCTATTTTAGGCCTTTGAGCTTTTGGGCCTCATGTGGTTATTGGACTAGGTTGCATTATGTGAATTATGGACCATTTTATATGTTAAGGGTCATGGACATATTGGTTGGGCCTTAATGGGCCAAGAGGCCCATTAATGATCTTGGAAATGGACTTAGGGCCCATTAGCAAGGAAAGGATATTTGGGCTTCATAGAAGGATTTGGAGTTGGGTTTTCATTTGATATCCAACACGGGAGGTTGCGGACTGTTAGGAGAGCAGCTTGTGTATTCAGCAGACATAGGTAAGTCTTTTCACCATACCAATGGGTCTAAGGCACCAAGGCCGATCCATTTAATGATAGTTGATATACTTGGGTGTAGAGTCATGTATTATGATTTTGTTATAACATGTGGTAGAGAAAACCTCTATGGCAAGCAATAGAGATAGCCTTCAGGGCTAGGGTAGAGGTGGCTATTATAGCCATGGAAGAGATGACCGCAAGGCTGATGGTAGAGATAGCCATAGGGCTAGTGGTAGAGATAGCTTGGTAGCTAAGATGGTATGCGATATGTTGTAGAGTTAGCTTATATGGTTGAGATGATATGTGTTATGTGGCTTATGATGGGTTTTGAGCACTACATCATTCTTATGGTGTACATGCAAGCCCAAATAGCTTTGGATCTAGTTTGTCTAATGAACATGCAATTGATTATCCAAAGCCATAAACCCTAGATCTAATAAACTATAACTGATATTAGGGTTTAGATCTTACCTTTGATTGTTATAGCAACAACAATCAATTCCTTGGTTTCAGAAAGCTTAGTGCCTCAAGTGGTGCCCCTCTAATGGAGTCACAAACACCACTAAGCAATTGGATGAAGGAGGGAAGAGAGGGAAGGCACCAAAAATGGCTGGAAACCCTAATCCAAGTGTTAGCCACGTTTTTGGTGCCCAAGGGTTCCTTATATACTTAGGCCATTAGGGTTATCAAACAAGGAAACCCTAATTTGACTGCTTAAGCCCTAAGCAGCCCGTGGATCACTTTTAGAACATGCCTTGGATGATTTCTAATGGACTTCCCCATAGAATTCGTCCAACCTATTATTCCAAGGTGATCCATAGCCCGATTGTAATTATCTTATAATTACAACTCCAGTCCCCTAAGTTTAATTAATCTCTTTTAGCCACAAAATTAGTTCTTAATTAATTCTTGACTAATATTAATTAAACAATATGATTTCTCCTTTACTATATTATTCTCATAATATATTAATAAATCATAATTAAACCTTTCTCTCCTTAATTCATCCTACATATTGCTATGGTGAAGGCAACCCAAAAGGACCATGCTCATAATTGGGTCAAGTACATACCAAAATAGTTATGGACTTAGACACTAATCCAACAGTCTCCCACTTGGATAAGTCGAATAACTATTCTACATAACTTCAAAACCTTATCAGCAATCGTAGCTTTCAAAAGCCCCTGTAAACTCTGATCTTATTAGATACGTGTGTCCTTTAGATAAGGGATCATATATTCCTCCATTCTCAAGATATCGTATAGACATAAGACATGAATTTTAATCATTCTCTCTATACTGTTTCCCAACTTCCGATTTATGAGGACTGAAAACAGACTACAATTGAACACATCAACTTAGTCTCGGCTTGGCCAAGCGCTTAGGTGTCATCACTAAATCATCGAGGGACCCACAGATATCGCTTTTATCCCACTTTGGGTAAAAGGAATAGATAAACTTCGACTCAAATGCTCGCTTGCATTTACTAATCAAATCACACACAACAATAAGTTTTATAACACCAAGTTACTGGTGCGTTTACTTATTATCAATGTGCAACCGACCAACAAATAACAACTCACACGTCTCGGTTTCAAGAATATATAATATTATCGACTCACAATCACTCGCGATATAAACCATGAAGTGATTCACGTGAGTGTAGGTTTAACCAATACTCTAATCTTATCAAAGCACTCATGAAATCTGCAGCAAACTTGTGCTATGTCTAAACTCCTCAGACAATCTACAGACTCTTCATGACAGTCTTCCTTCATACCTACTTCCAACGTATGACCGACTGTGGAGGTTTGAATAACCCAGTTATTCTGGAAGTCAAAACATGCAAAGTAAAACACAATGATAATATTTAATCCTACATGGCCCCAAAACTTTTGAGTGTAAATAAAACATTTTTATTTAAACACCATATTGATTACTCATTATTCATTGTTTTCTGTTTCAGAAAATCAACTTATTATTCAAATTACAACAATAGATGTCCCATGCACCAAGCATGCACACTATGTTTCCTATGGTCCTTACTTTGTGAAATAGATCAATTGAAAAACTTTTCCAATGATGCTCATTTCACAATTACCAATCCTTATCATTAGTGTAAGAACACAAGGTTCTTGCCACAATTAGAATATGCTAGATTCTAACATTTTATACAACGATCCTTTCGTAAAATCATAGCACAAAAGTCACCAAGACTTGGCCAATGAAATTACAAAGTACTCTATCAGAAATTGTTACAAGACAATTCAATAGACACGAAGTCTCATTTTCAAAGTACATTCCTTTGAACATCCTTCTTGCATAAAATTTTCTAATCTAGACATAGAATCTAAATATCCAACTCCCAATATGGAAACATTTCCATATTTGCCATATGAAAACTCATTCTTAATAGAATCTTATCTATTGATAATAATGTCGATATGATCCATCCAATACCATACTTCCAACTACTCACAAGCGACCAATCCTCAGTGAACTTTGGATCATCCTTTGATAGTTGTTTAATTATTTTAGTCAAAACCGATTCTAGTCCTTTTTCCCTCTTAATGCGCTAGACATTTGGAAAATTTTAGAATGGTCAAATATTATAGCATTTGCAATCGATCCTATACCCAAAACGTATGGGACACGATGCATAATGTCTTACATGAAGATATGATACTTTATTATTCTTTTGCCATAATATTTTATGTGTCACGTTCTCACAATTCGAACTATGAAGAGGGATGCCGTAATCATAATCAAAATTTGAGAACACACTATGTATCCTTTGACTATTGATGGCGTGCCTAGGGCAGCACAGCAGAAACGCGTCTAGCCCAAGAGCCGGGCACGCCAACTAGGCTCAACCCAGTAGACTTAGCGTCCGCTGGCGTCCCCGGGAGCGAAGCGCGCAGGCGGAAGGCTCGCGCCTGCCAAGAGGCGCTCCTTGCTCCAAGACAAAAGATACGGTCAAGAGACAAACAGAAGGACCAGAGCATTACCGTTGGATCCAATGAGAGCGCTCTAGCGATTGAAGGCACACGACCCTCCAATCAACGCCTCTGATCTTATCTCCCCAAAAGCGATCCTGTCTGGTATGGCTCAGGCAGGAGCGCTAGGTATAAAAGGATGTGCTCTCAAACCTATGAGGTAAGTTCTCTGGGCATTCTATAGAGAATACATACAAACCCAAAAACACCCTCTAACTTGACCGTCAGAGTGTTCTTCCGGGAGCTCCTCCCGGAAAGCGGCTGACAGACTCTGTTCTTTGTGATCTTGCAGTGATAGCTAGACGTTCAAGAGAAGTTTGTGGATAGAAAAAGATCAAGGTCGCATCATTTGGCGCCATCCGTTTGTGAGACGAAGAACACAATCGAAAAGCACAAAAGCAAACGTCAATGGCGTCCAATGGCAGTGTGGGACGACTGACCAGTCCCATACGTCCCATGACGGCGTTGGACGAAACACCACCGTCTACAATGGTCAACAGGGCCATTTTAGGAGAAGGAAGTTCTACAGCAATCGCCGGAAACGTTCCACAACCGCCGCTTTCTCAGCAAGGAACGACTCCAGTGGGGCCACTTCCGTCTACACACCTTCAGATGCCACCATTCTTTGCACCGCCGCTGCAGCAGGCACAACCAGTCCACTCAACAACACTTCTATTGAGTCACGTTTTCAACATCTCACCGTCGTTTGCAACACCATCGTCATTCCAGATGACGGGTTAACAGAGTTCTACGACATCGTTACTGCCGCTGGCGCAAACCATGATAAACCACTCACCACCCATCTACCCGATGGCCGGTGCATGGACTGGACCGACTATCCCCGCCAACGGCAGCCTGCAACAACCGGTAATGATCAACCCTGTAGCCCCCGTGCACCCTTTCTCCACCAGTTATCCCCTCCAGCTGCCATTCCAGCCATACCCCTTTTATGGACCATGTCCTGGCTACCTCACACCGCCATCGCATGGCATGAACCCTCAATACCAACAGGGAGCGTCGACTGTCCCAGGCCAAGATGGTTTTTCCCGTAGTATGACGTCTCTGTTTGTTAAAGAGTTGTTGGATTATGAAATACCGAACACATCAAAGCTCCTGGCGCTCAAAACGTACAATGGAACCACCGACCCGGATAGCTACATCGACACGTATGAATGGACGATGACGTCGTTGAAACTTAACGAGAATTTCTAGTGCACGTACTTCCCAATGACCCTTGATGGCAACGCCGACACGTGGTTCAAGACTTTGCAACCAGGCAGCATTTCAAACTTTGCTTAGCTTAAGTACCTCTTCCTTACCAACTTCATGCAGTTACGTAAGTACAAGGGAGATTGTCATTCAATCATAGGCTGTAAACAGAAAGAGGGGGAAACTGTACGAGAATATTTCACAAGGTTCATAAATGCTACGTTGGATGTATCAGGACACGATGAAGGGCTCATAGCAGGAGCCTTTACATGGGGGCTCTTGCCAGGCCCTTTGTCACAAAAACTCATGGGAAAGAAGCCCTTAACACGGGCCGAATTGAAGGAAAGGGTAGAGCGCTATCTGCGGCAAGAAGACGGCGAGGCAGCCAAGTAGGCCTACTTAAATGTCTTGGTGACCAGACATCACAACCTGGGTCACATGGATTTTCGGGGGGGGGGGGGGGGGAAGGCATTATGGCCAAGCAAGAGGACCACCGACGCGTTTTCAACTGTTTCTCAAGGACGACAGACGCGGTCACTGCCCAGAAGTGTACACGGTGTCCGAGAAACAGCAGTTGGCCAAGTCGCCCAAGAACAGATACTGTGAATATCACAAGAGTAAGACACACGATATAGAGAATTGTTCGGTATTAAAGAAAGAGATGGAAGAGAAGCAACTCAAAGGAGATCTGGTGGAAGTAGCGCAAAGCCTGCGCGCCAAGTTTGATGCTGAAAACGCAAAGGGCACACCTCGTGAGGGGATCCAACCCAAGGAGATATTCATGATACGAAGTAAGAGAAGTAGGGAAGAACAACAGGGGGAGAAGGAGACCGCCAAACTTTCAGCACGCACACTCACGTTCTCCGTACAAGACCCCAGACCAGAAGGATGGAGGGGCGACAGCCCGCTGGTGATACAAGCCTCCATCAGGGATGTAACTATACATAGGTTCTATGTCGACACCGAGAGTTCGGTGGACATCATCTATGAGCATTGCTTCAGGCTCCTCCCAGACCGCTGGAAGGATAACTTACGGCCCATGACCGGGAGGCTAGTAGGATTCACCGGTCATAGCCTATGGCGGCTGGGCACAATCCACCTCCCCCTGACCATTACTAGCCACGAAAAACAACGAAAGAAAACCGCCTTGATAGACTTCGTGGTCATTCTCCATTCGGCAGAACACAATATCATTCTGGGAAGAACAACCCTCTTGAAGCTGGGGGCAGTACCATCAACTATGCATGGGATCATGAAGCTCGACACCCCAATGGGCGCGGCTACGGTGCTGGCCAGCCCACCTAAAGAATTGCAATGTTATACAATCATGAAGCCGGCAGAGATAACCAAAGAGACCAAGAGGCCCAAAACACAACCCCGTGAAAGAGAAGGAAGTAATCAATGAAAGATACCCCGACTAGCCAGTCAGCATTGGATGCGATCTCCCAACTCACACAAGAAGAGTGTTGGTTGACTTGCTCAAACAATATAAACATGTGTTCGCATGGACTCCTACAGACATGGTAGGGGTAGAAAGGAAGGTCATCGAGCATAAACATGTAATTAAACCAGGCGCAAAAGAGGTTAAGCAGAAAAAGAGAGTCCAGGGAGGAGACCGTAATAGGGCAATTAATGCAGAAGTGGTCAAGCTGGCAGAAGCCAGGGTAGTGTGGGAGGCAATATTCTCGACATGGATCACGAACCCAGTTATGGTCCGCAAGCAAGACGGGTCGTGGCGTATGTGCATAGACTTTTCCGACTTAAATAAGGCATGCCCTAAAGATTGTTACCCCCTCCCAAAGATTGATTAGAAAGTGGAATCGTTACAAGGGTTTAAGTTAAAGTGTTTTTTGGATGCATACAAAGGGTATCATCAGATTTTGATGAGCAAAGAAGGTGAGGAGAAAATAGCCTTCTACACGGATCATGGCACTTTCTGCTACACCAAGATGCCTTTCGACTTAAAGAATGCAGGGGCCACATATCAACGCCTGGTCGACTCGATATTTGCTAAACAAATCGGGAGAAACATCAAGGTATATGTGGACGACATGGTGATTAAGAGCCCGCATTGTCACACCCCCAAACCAAGGATGGCGGAAACGTCCGGGGGTGGAGGACTTCATGTAGAGTATTACAACAACGAGTATAATAGTGCTCAAATTAAATACAACCATCATAAATATAATTGAAAAAGTTACACCTAAGTATATGTTTACATGATTCGAATCAATTACATTATGATACAAAATGAACTGTTTGACGATTTATCGTCCCATCCTCAATACGTGGTTGATTTCCTGTTTCACTGAATTCCTGAGAATACAAGTAGTTTTGAACAAGTGTCAACACAAAGGTCGGTGAGTTCATAAGCTTTTGACAGTAAGAGTTTGAAAATCGATCTTTGTAAGAAGATGTATGTCACCAAGAAAAATCCAATATTTTCCTTATAAAAGTTATGTAGTCCTAAATACCAGGACCGAAATGAACAAGTATTTTGTCATACTTAAAGCTATAATTGTGGTTTTAAATTGGCGTAAACCCCTTTTCTGATTTGAGAAAAATCCCGTAATGAATGATGTGTAGTCTTAAATACCAAGACTGAAAATATAGCATAATATCTGTAATTATTGATATAAAAAGTGATTTTAAATTGACATAAAATCCCTTTTGATTTATGCAAATCCCTGTAAACTTATGTTGTTAGATCCCTATGTGAGCCGTTATAATCATACTAATGACTGAATACACCTGCCACGACGTTTCTCAGGCGTCGCGAAACTGAAATGACACTTGTCACCCGCAGACCTGCAGGTCCGACTGTAGCTAGCAGCAAGGTGTGGGGTGTCAAACCCAATATAGATCTATACACAACTATCACGTTCTCCCTCCAGGAGACTCTGATTATAACTAGCAGGAATTAGATTCCGCACTTGGACGTACGGAAGAGAATGTCTCACAATTTAGGTTAACAAGTTTACGTGTGGTGTGCATAAGTGTAAAGCCATTTCCTGTGGGAATAAAACCTTCCGAAATGTGTTTGTTGTGTTAATGGAAACATAAACCATACCTATTATAGTTTATCCCAAAACATTTGTAATGTATAAAAACTCTTTTATGAAAACACTTTTGTGTTATGAATCCATAAACTATGCTCATTATAGTTTAATATACGTGTTCTAAATGAATGAATACCTTATCATGAATGACTAGGTTTCAGATTATGATGATAAACTAACAAGGAAACACATTCCATATTTAGAACTTATTGTTATACACTTTGCTCAACATAATACAAAGTGTTATGAAATTTTAGATGCTGTTATCTAATTTTAACATTTCTGCGCAGTTTTACAAAAGTCATAGAAAAATCATACGAAGTCGAAAACCAAATCCGTAAATTCTGAGAGTTCCCAAAATGTGTCTAGTTTACTCATAATTTTTATCTTGATTTTTAATGACCTCCATCTTGGGTGAAATAGTCCATAATCACAGACTGGTCCGGATTGGTGTTTGAAAAGATAGGAAGTTTTGTAAAAATCGCCATAAATTGTAGAAAAATCGTGTGGAGATGTGCAAGTAGTCGTTTTAAATCTAAGAAGTGGAACTACTTGCACCTAAAACAATTTTGAAAACTAAAATGTTTAAGTTATCCAAAACAGTCTGTGAATGAAGTAGAACTTTTCTGATGAAGGCTGTTAGAAAAGTTTAGTTATGTTCTTGGTGTTTTAACTTGTATTCCCCCCCCCCCCCCCCCCCTAAAAACTTGAGAAAACATAAAAATGTAGGGGTATGAACTCACCTTGAGTGATTTCAGTAGATAAGTGTTGAAGAAGAGAAGTGTTCAACTCAAGAACACTTGATGAATCACTTGAAGATTCGAAGATCTAACAAGAATGTGATGGAGTTTGTGTAAGATATCCATGATTTGAGTAGAAAGAAGTGAAATAATCATAAGGAGAATGGATTTTGCTTACCAAATGTGGAGGAAAAACCCAAGATCAGCCCTTGAATCTCGAATTCTAGAGAGAGGAAGTGAGAGAGAAAAGAGTTTAATCTTTTTGGTGAAAAGAGAGAAAATGAGAGAAGTGAGGAGAGAGGAGGCTTTTCTAGCCTTTGACCAATTGTGTAGTTGGAAAAAAAGGTGGGAAAAGTACAATGAAGTGACTAGGTAAGGGCTTATGGGAATAGTGACATGGAGTGGGTATGGGAGGTTGCTTGTGTCATAAAATAAAGAAAGTCAACACTCCACCTTTGTACTTCACCCACTCTTTTGGATAAAGTTTTATCCTTAAAAACGTGATAATTTAATAATTATGGGTCCTTATATGTTAAAATAAAGTTTTGGGTGAAAATTCCGTTTTAAAACAATTAAAAACGGGCCTAAAACGCGAAATTAGTCGAAAACCGGGAAGAAAAGCACTTCCAGCGAGACCTCTCGGTCCTTAGGCCGAGGTTCGGTCCCTAATAATGCCGAGCCGGAGGCGAGATGGGCGAACCAAAAGAAGCGAAGGCGAGGGGCTCGGTCCGAAGGCTCAGAAGCGAGGGTTCGGTCAGAGGCATCAGGATCCGAAATGGACCGAAGGTTCGGGTTCGGGTGTGACATGCGAGGTTAGGGCCCGAGAGGACCCTTCGGGTTCGGTTCCTCTGAGCGAGGTTCGGCCCTGAGAGGACCTTCGGGTTCGGGTCTTCTTGGTTTCGGTCCCTAAGAGGACTTTCGGGTCCTAAGAGGGGTTCGGTTCCTAAGAGGACTTTCGGGTCCTTAAGTCCGTTTTTCGCGTAGACTTCCGTTTTTGGGTTGTTTTCGCCAAATTCGAGGGTCGGGATGCCCCGAGTGATTATAGAAAGTTGAGAGAGATTTGGAAGAGATTTGTCATACTTGGAGAGATTTGGCATACTTAGAGAGATTTGGGAGAGATTTGACATTCCTGGAGAGATTTCTCCTACAAGGAGAAATTTGGGAGAGATTTCTCATACTTAGAGAGATTTGGGAGAGATTTGACATTCTTGGAGAGATTTCTCCTACAAGGAGATATTTGGGAGAGATTTCTCATACTTAGAGAGATTTGGGAGATATTTGACATTCTTGGAGAGATTTCTCCTACAAGGAGATATTTGGGAGAGATTTCTCATACTTAGAGAGATTTGGGAGAGATTTGACATTCTTGGAGAGATTTCACATACAAAGAGAGATTTGGGAGAGATTTGACATCCTTGGAGAGATTTCACATACAAAGAGATATTTGGGAGAGATTTCACATTCTTGGAGAGATTTGGGAGAGATTTGACATCCTTGGAGAGATTTCACATACAAAGAGATATTTGGGAGAGATTTCACATTCTTGGAGAGATTTGGGAGAGATTTCACATTCTTGGAGAGATTTGGGAGAGATTTGACATTCATGGAGAGATTTCACATACAAAGAGATATTTGGGAGAGATTTCACATTCTTGGAGAGATTTGGGAGAGATTCTCGATAAGAAGAGATAGAGTGAAAACGATTGAGAGCGGTTTCGTGTGTGACAAATGTGAGTGTCCGGCTTCGCAATGCAAGGTCCGTAAACCCCGTTAAGCCTTGTTTAAGGATCTTGCATACTCCCGATGAGTATGCAACATTGTTTTATCGATTTGGCTCGCCATGTATCACAGTTTTAGGTTAAGGAGATCTAGATGTACGCACTTTTCGATTTATGATCTCTCATTAGAATAGCGAGCTGTTTAGAAATTACATAACGTAAACTCTAGTACCTACGGGCAAATTGAGTTGACCAGTTTGACTTGTTGACTTTAGTTGACTTTGACTTGACCGAAAATTGACGGTTGTTACACGCATGAAGACAAGATGTTGCAAGATATTGAGGAGAATTTCCGAACCCTAGAGGCGGTAAAGATGAAACTGAACCCAGCCAAATGTACGTTTGGGGTGGAAGAGGGACAGTTCTTGGGATACTACGTCACCAGGCAAGGTATCCAGCTAAGCCCGACCAAAGTCGATGAATTCATCGAGACACCAACCCCGAACTCCCTCAGGGATGCATAGGGTCTGAATGGGAAACTTACAGCTCTAAGCAGGTTCATTTTGAAATCCGCTGACAAGGCCGTGCCGTTATTCCACACATTAAAGGGATGCATTGTGACATCCCCAAAATCACGGCCATAAAAGACCGATTTTGTTTATGCTTTATAAAAATCAGAGTACTTCATTTTATAAAAAGGTTGCGGAATTTGTTCCCAGAAAAACACGATAAATACGTTATTAAAACATTTTCGAAGAAACGTATTTTTATTCATCTTAAAACGTTTGGGATGTCATCGTCAATACAGAAACATAAGCATAAACAGAACTTACAATTATTTACACTAGTGATCTACATCTCTTTAAATCTCTCAGAGTAATGTCACTTCATATCGTCACCTGTGATGTAAATAAACTGAGTGGGTCAGGTTAAAAAACCTGGTGAGTACATAGGGTTTTCAACCCACAATAATATAGTTATTATGTTTAAACAATCAAACAATCAACCCAATTACCCATCCCCATTATCTTCTTTTAGTCTTCCCTAAAGATATTATCTCAAGGGTCATCTCCTATATCATATTTACTTCTCATCTCCTTACATCGTATTTCCTTGTATGATTGTTCCTACGGACTTTACCTAAGGATCATCGCCTACATTGCATAGACAATACTAATCCGGGGATTACTCCCTCAATATGTGTCTAGCAAGAGTTAGGGTATCATCGCATGATTACGCAGCCACAACATCGCCTGGACTTGTAAATCATGATAAGGGTTAGTCTATCATCGCATGAATACGTAGCCACAACATCGCCTGGACTCGTACTTCATAATAAGGGTTAGACTGTCATCGCATGAATACGTAGTTACAACATCGCCTAAACTCGTAATTCATCACCTACAGGTTACTAGCCTGCTGGTGTTTCCACGGGGTTGTCTATAATAGTCTGTGGTCGCCATCTATACTCTGGTAGATGACTACATCTCCAAATTGTCGGACAAGGTTGTAGTATCCTACATCACCGATTCATAATCACCTATCTATCATCACCTTCCTATCATCACCTATCTCTCATTATTTTATTTCATCACTCACCAACTATTTCATCTACCCATGTTTTATCCCAACATATTTGTAGATATAAAATAAATATACAGTTTAAATCATTTAAAACATGTATAAATCATTCATCCAACATAGACAACAAGTATTCAAACAATATGCACACATAGCACGTAATTTATATTAAAATACTTCATATCTATGTGTAAGATGAAAGGGACCATGCACTCACTTGAGTAGGTGGTGACTCAACACTCGAACAACGCTTCGATACTCTCAAAACAATTTCCTTCGATAAAACCTAGTATCAATACCACTAGGGTTTAGTCCAACGATAACCGCGACAAACTAATAGTCTGACTATTATTATTATTATATAAGCGTTAAATAACACTCAATATAACTCATAATAATAGCCCAAATACTCATTATAAGTTCCTAATAATGTTACTATATTAAAACATAAGCTATAGTAAAGATGGGTTAGGCGTAGCTCACTTACAGCGGGTTTTCTCGAAAACCGGGCTTCGCTGGAGCAGCGTTCCCGAGCCGAAAGGCTCTTTTCTCGGGACTCCGGGAGCCTCGGGGCTTCCTTCGGGTGCTAGGGGGTTTACCTAGGCTTTTAGGGGGGTTAGGGTGGCTAGAGAGAGAAACTAGAGAGAGAAAGAATGTTGGAGAGGTGTGAAGAGAAGTGAATGCCCGGCACCTCTATTTATAGGGGTGCTGACTGGTCTAGTCGCCGAGTAGGGGGGACCTACTCGCCGAGTTGGTCCATCTAGTGGCCTTCTGGTGGTGCCACGTGTCCAATTCTGGTGGTGCCACGTCACCCCCTATCGCGTATCAGCCTTCGAACTTAGAAAAATCATAACTTTCGCATACGAGCTCCGTTTTTGACGTTCTTTATATCCACGCGTAGGTAAAATCAAGATCTACAACTTTCATTTAGACTCCGTCGGCTAAATCTCGACCGATCTCAAATTTAACAGTAGGAGGAGTTTAGACTGTTAAATGACCGCGAAGAATTCGTAATTCCTTCATACGAACTCCGTTTTCGTCCATCTTTTTACCGTTGAGTTTCTATTAATGAGATCTTCAACTCTCATTTAGGTCACGTAAGCCAAAAACCGCTCGAACTAAAATTCGAGTTTCGGGTCGTGCACTGCTAAGCCGAATCTTAGAAAAATCATAACTTCCTCATACGAAGTCAGATTTGGGCGTTCTTTTTATCGACGCTCTTAGTTTAACATATTCTACAAATTTTATTTAGATTGATAAGGCTAAATCTTTCTCTATCATAAATTCACTATTTACGCTTCCCGGTGCCGTGCCGGTTTGCCGTAAAACTTCGACGGGCCATAACTTCTTCGTTATAACTCGGATTTCGGCGTTCTTTATATGTACGGAAACCTTGTTACATATTCTACAACTTGATTAAGATTATTTATTTTAAATAACCTTTTGTTGAAAAGTCGTTTTCGACCCCTATTGCCTCTAAATTGACTAGCCCGGATCTACGGGCGTTACAATTATCTCCCCCTTAGGATGATTACGTCCCGGAATCATCAACGAAACAGGGCTCGTATAAAGACTCCATACGTCATCTCTTCATCCTAGGTAATAATTATAACTTCTATATTCCTTCAAGTCTATCTCTTAGACTCAATGACTGTAAGCAGTACTCGATCGTGCACCTGCTCTCTACCTCAGGCTAGACTCCAAATTATGAACTATCATCATGTGATGCACGTTTAGACTCAGGTCTCTTAGAGTTAAATTCTAAAACAGAATACGCCTTCCTTCATGTTCTAATGTGATATAATCACACTTTAACATGTAGCGTTTCTAGCTACCAACTTCTTTAACAACGAACGCGATACATCTATTGATCGCTTTGATTTCAATTGTTTGGTTTAAGTTGGACGCTACATCGAACTTGGTTCCCTGAACCATGCAACATACTCATCATAGTCGGACTCAATTCGATATGACCACTAGGTTCGGAATATCAACAATCTTCTCAGTCATTACCGAAACGATGGTAACGATACACTTGAATAAAACGAAATCAATTACTAGCTTCTTGGTAACCTTGTGACTTTCCCTGATCCAAGTGTGAGTCCTGTGCTTCCGGTAGTATAGGCCTCTACTACCATTCACACCTACTCATACTCGTCCCAAGTATTGTCTCGCAGTTTCCCAAGTCACCATGCAGCGAATCACACAACAACTTAACTCATCAGATAACAAAACAAAGGTTTTATATTATTTCTTGAAACGATTACATAGGTGTTCAAGTTCACCCTAGGATATGCCTCTAATAGGCTACATCATACAATACTATGGCTACTGCATAACTTGATCTTCGGATATGAAGTCCTCATCCTTGATTACTCGCACGGTTTTCTGCTTCGTCGAGGATCATGTGAAATGCCCTTGGCCTTGGTGGCGTTTCTGGTATTGCTGCTTTATTTTTCTTTGGGCAGTTCTTTGAAATATGCCCATCATTTCCACATTCGTAGCACTTCTTGTTGTCGAATGTACAATCTCTGGAATAGTGACCGATCCTACCACACTTATAGCACGTCACTTCACCATCGCATCTTCCGAAGTGCTTCTTCTTGCACTTCTCACTCCACTTGGCTTCATTCCTTCGGTCGTCCAGGTTAGACTTCGAGAACTTTCCCTTATTATCAGGTCTTGAGGATCCTTCCAACTTCCTCTTCTCACCAACTTCAACTTTCTCCAGACCCTTTTCTCTTATTTGGGTCTCAACATTCTTGGCTGCCCAGATGGCAGCTTTCAAAGTGGTTGCTTGTTTGACCATTGGACCAAAGTCTGCTGGTAATCCGTGGGCAAACTTATTGACCTTGGAGAGTTCAGTTGGAACTAGATAAGGAACAAGCTTCATTTTCTCCGTAAAACTTGCAGCATACTCGATGACACTCATCTTTCCCTTCTTTAGATTCTGAAACTCGTTGTTGATTTCCAGAAGATCCTGTTCAGAGCAGTACTGCATTTTTAGCTGCACCAGAAAATCCTCCCATGACATCTTGTTCGCTTCTCCTTTGGGCATCGAATCAGCTAGTAGCTTCCACCAGCTTAGTACTCCAGATTTCAACAGAGGAACCGCGAGAGTGGTCTTTTGCCTGTTGCTACACTCACAACTCTCAAACATCGTCTCCATCTCGGAGATCCAGTTTATGACTTCCACCAACGTCGGGCTTCCAGATAGACTCGGTGGTTTGGACGCCATGAAATCCTTGTATTTTCATCCACGTCCATCATTTCCTCCATCCTGGTGGTTTTGCCTAACTATTGGTGGGTTGGCTTGACCAACAGTCCCACTGTAGTTTCCCTCCTCAGTCTGCCCTTCATTTAACTCGGGCTGTTCAATCTGTATGGTCGCTTCCTCTCGATTTTGCTGGAGCAAACATCTAGTTTCCTCCATTTGACGATCCAACATCGCCTGGATCATCGCTTGCACTCCGGCCATCGTTATTGGCTCAGCAGCGGCTACCACAACCGGTATTTGCTCAATCACTGGGGGCTGATCTCGGTTCCCATTTGCATTCACGTTTCCGCTACGTGTTCTTACCATCTTGATCTATACACCTAATGAGGTGAATCTAGACCTTTACTTAGGATTGACGTTTAAATCATCCTTATCACTCCGAAACGTTTACATGCTAGTTCTAATATCGTAGTCGTACGTTTAGAATCCTAAACACATAAGGTTTCCAGATCCGGTCGGCAACAGACCATAGATCCGAACAACTAACAGCATATCAGGCACAAGTATTTAGCACATAAAAGCATTTTAAGCACAATTCCTAAAATAAGCTAGTGCTCACACCTCACAATCATCGGTTAGCATTCTAAGTTTAAGTCTAGAAATAAATCCATATTCCTAGTTTGCTTAAACTAATGCTCTGATACCAACTGTGACATCCCCAAAATCACGGCCAGAAAAGACCGATTTTGTTTATGCTTTATAAAAATCAGAGTACTTCATTTTATAAAAAGGTTGCGGAATTTGTTCCCAGAAAAACACGATAAATACGTTATTAAAACATTTTCGAAGAAACGTATTTTTATTCATCTTAAAACGTTTGGGATGTCATCGTCAATACAGAAACATAAGCATAAACAGAACTTACAATTATTTACACTAGTGATCTACATCTCTTTAAATCTCTCAGAGTAATGTCACTTCATATCGTCACCTGTGATGTAAATAAACTGAGTGGGTCAGGTTAAAAAACCTGGTGAGTACATAGGGTTTTCAACCCACAATAATATAGTTATTATGTTTAAACAATCAAACAATCAACCCAATTACCCATCCCCATTATCTTCTTTTAGTCTTCCCTAAAGATATTATCTCAAGGGTCATCTCCTATATCATATTTACTTCTCATCTCCTTACATCGTATTTCCTTGTATGATTGTTCCTACGGACTTTACCTAAGGATCATCGCCTACATTGCATAGACAATACTAATCCGGGGATTACTCCCTCAATATGTGTCTAGCAAGAGTTAGGGTATCATCGCATGATTACGCAGCCACAACATCGCCTGGACTTGTAAATCATGATAAGGGTTAGTCTATCATCACATGAATACGTAGCCACAACATCGCCTGGACTCGTACTTCATAATAAGGGTTAGACTATCATCGCATGAATACGTAGTTACAACATCGCCTAAACTCGTAATTCATCACCTACAGGTTACTAGCCTGCTGGTGTTTCCACGGGGTTGTCTATAATAGTCTGTGGTCGCCATCTATACTCTGGTAGATGACTACATCTCCAAATTATCGGACAAGGTTGTAGTATCCTACATCACCGATTCATAATCACCTATCTATCATCACCTTCCTATCATCACCTATCTCTCATTATTTTATTTCATCACTCACCAACTATTTCATCTACCCATGTTTTATCCCAACATATTTGTAGATATAAAATAAATATACAGGTTAAATCATTTAAAACATGTATAAATCATTCATCCAGTATAGACAACAAGTATTCAAACAATATGCACAAATAGCACGTAATTTATATTAAAATACTTCATATCTATGTGTAAGATGAAAGGGACCATGCACTCACTTGAGTAGGTGGTGACTCAACACTCGAACAACGCTTCGATACTCTCAAAACAATTTCCTTCGATAAAACCTAGTATCAATACCACTAGGGTTTAGTCCAACGATAACCGCGACAAACTAATAGTCTGACTATTATTATTATTATATAAGCGTTAAATAACACTCAATATAACTCATAATAATAGCCCAAATATTCATTATAAGTTCCTAATAATGTTACTATATTAAAACATAAGCTATACTAAAGATGGGTTAGGCGTAGCTCACTTACAGCGGGTTTTCTCGAAAACCGGGCTTCGCTGGAGCAGCGTTCCCGAGCCGAAAGGCTCTTTTCTCGGGACTCCGGGAGCCTCGGGGCTTCCTTCGGGTGCTAGGGGGTTTACCTAGGCTTTTAGGGGGGTTAGGGAGGCTAGAGAGAGAAACTAGAGAGAGAAAGAATGTTGGAGAGGTGTGAAGAGAAGTGAATGCCCGACACCTCTATTTATAGGGGTGCTGACTGGTCTAGTCGCCGAGTAGGGGGGACCTACTCGCCGAGTTGGTCCATGTGGTGGCCTTCTGGTGGTGCCACGTGTCCAATTCTGGTGGTGCCACGTCACCCCCTATCGCGTATCAGCCTTCGAACTTAGAAAAATCATAACTTTCATATACGAGCTCCGTTTTTGACGTTCTTTATATCCACGCGTAGGTAAAATCAAGATCTACAGCTTTCATTTAGACTCCGTCGGCTAATTCTCGACCGATCTCAAATTTAACAGTAGGAGGAGTTTAGACTGTTAAATGACCGCGAAGAATTCGTAACTCCTTCATACGAACTCCGTTTTCGTCCATCTTTTTACTGTTGAGTTCCTATTAATGAGATCTTCAACTCTCATTTAGGTCGCGTAAGCCAAAAACCGCTCGAACTAAAATTCGAGTTTCGGGCCGTGCACTGCTAAGCCGAATCTTAGAAAAATCATAACTTCCTCATACGAAGTCAGATTTGGGCGTTCTTTTTATCGACGCTCTTAGTTTAACATATTCTAAAACTTTTGTTTAGATTGCTAAGGCTAAATCTTTCTCTATCATAAATTCACTATTTACGCTTCCCGGTGCCGTGCCGGTTTGCCGTAAAACTTCGACGGGCCATAACTTCTTCGTTATAACTCGGATTTCGGCGTTCTTTATATATACGGAAACCTTGTTACATATTGTACAACTTGATTAAGATTATTTATTTTAAATAACCTTTTGTTGAAAAGTCGTTTTCGACCCCTATTGCCTCTAAATTGACTAGCCCGGATCTACGGGCGTTACATGCATTGAGAAGAGCAATTTCCAATGGACGAATGAAGCAGAAAAAGAGCTCCAAAGAATCAAGGAAGCGCTACATGAATTACCCACGCTGGCCAGCCCTGTCCCTGGAGAGACGTTACAAGTGTACCTCTCAACATCAGGCAAAGCGATATCTTCAGTATTGACTGTAGAAAGCAAAGGGGAATAGAGGCTGGTATACTTTGTTAGTAGAGCGCTGCAAGGACCAGAACTAAACTATCCCACGCTAGAGAGGTTGGTCCTGGCGCTCATCTATGCGGCACGAGAACTAAGGTGGTACTTTCAAGTACACTAGATCGAGGTGCTCACGAGTTACCCCATCAAACAGATACTGCTCAAGCCGGAGACGTCGGGCCGGCTGGCGAAGTGGGCGCTCGAACTAGGAGAGCACGACATAAATTACCGCCCAAGGACAAGTATCAAGGGACAAGCGCTAGCCGATTTCTTACTAGAAATTTCGGACAGAGGGGACCCGACCAAAGAGAAAGTGTGGGCAGTTGAAGGGGCCCCGGCTGATAACAGTTCATGGACTTTGTATACGAATGGGGCATCCTGCAGGGAAGGCTCAGGGGCGGGGCTGATCCTGACCATCCCGGAAGGAGAAGAGGTAACCTACGCCCTCCGTTTCGATTTCCACACGTCAAAAAATGAAGTGGAGTACGAAGCGCTGCTTGCAGGATTGCGTCTAGCCAAGCAGATAGGTGCGAAAGCTGTAACGACCCTAACCGAATCGAGGCTAGCATCAAACCAGGTTAATGGGAGTTTCGAGGTAAGAGATCAGAGGATGGGAAAGTATGTAAAGATGGTGAAACAATTGGTAGGATCATTCGGGAAATTTACAATCAAGCAGATACCTAGGAGTGAAAACAAGAGGGCAGATGCTTTAAGTATGTTGGCATCCACGTGCTTCAACCACCTATCAAAGAAGGTCCTAGTAGAGGTACTCCGTGAAAGAAGTATAGACGAGCAGCAGGTGAACGCCCTAGCCACAGTCGGGCCTACGTGGATGACACCGTTCCAGGAATACCTACAAAGGGGGGTGTTGCCAGACGATCATGGCGATGCTAGGAAGATACGTATAAAAGCGCCTTCGTACGCAATGGTTAACGGAGAATTATACAAGAAAGGGTTCACGACCCCCTGTCTAAAGTG
The DNA here is from genome assembly GCF_052625555.1 of Lactuca saligna. NCBI lineage: Eukaryota > Viridiplantae > Streptophyta > Magnoliopsida > Asterales > Asteraceae > Lactuca > Lactuca saligna. Next base: position 33,131,695 of record NC_136425.1, on the reverse strand, counting down.
TGGGGACCAAGCCAAAAGGAGATAGATGTTACAGGAAGCACACTTAGGCCTTTTAGGTGCACACGAAGGAGCATATGCTTTAACGGGCAAGGTGTTGTGAATGGTGGTATACCGGCCGACGATATAGCAAGATGCGATAGAAATGACCAGGAAATGTGGGGAGTGTCAGTCTTACGCCCCGGTCCAAGCGAACCCCTTGGTGCCACTGCATAACATATCCAGCTCGTGGCCATTCTACCAATGGGGCATAGATATAGTAGGTCCATTCCCAGAAGCGCCAGGAAAGCTAAAGTATATGGTGGTGGTCGTGGACTACTTCACAAAATGGATCGAAAAGGAGCCACTGGCCTGCATATCGGGGAGACACATGATAAAATTTGTATGGAAGAACATCATGACAAGATCTGGGACACCTAAAGTTCTTGTCAGCGATAACAGCCTACAGTTTGCTGAGAACCCATTCAGAGAATGGTGCACCACCAAAGGGATAAGCCAACGTTTCACATCGGTAGCACACCCGCAAGCGAACGGACAGATGGAGGTATCCAATCGAACCATTGTGAATGGAATCAAGAAGAGGCTAGGCAAAGCAAAAGGGAATTGGGCAGAGGAGATACCGATGGTCTTGTGGTGGTACAGAACTACACCACGAACAAGCACGAAGGAAACCCCTTTCATCCTGACGTATGGGACAGAGGCCATGCTTCCCATGGAGGTGGCAGTGAAGACACTAAGGGTGGCCAACAAGGATGAGGAAAGAAACACACAATACCTAAGGATAAACCTGGATATCCTAGAGGAAAGGCGTGAAAAATCTAGAATGCGCCAAGCTGCATACAAGCATGCAACAGAAAGGTACTACAATCAAAGAGTAAAGGAAAAAGCGTTCAGAGTTGGTGAATATGTTTTGAGGAAAAATGAAGCAAACCGAGCCCATCCCCAAGGCAAGTTGGGCCCAACATGGGAAGGCCCTTATAGAGTCACAGAAGCAAACATGAATGGCGCATATGTGTTAGAAACAATGGAAGGAAGGCAGATTCCAAGAACGTGGAACGCTAGGAACTTGAAGAAGTATTTCTTTTAAACAAGAAAGAGGGAAAGAGACGCAATCCCAACTGATCGATGTACTACTTAGTGTAGCACATCCCAAGTACTTAGAGTACATATGTCCATGCTTTGTGACATGAGTTTAATACTTAGTGTATTTAAAAGTCCGCGGTCAATGTAGAATGATAATGCAATTGCTGATCTTTGATACTTAGTGTATTAATTTATAACGATTGAATGTTCACATGCAAAACTTGATCGTTGGGTGCTAAGAGCGCCCAATACCGACACTTAGTGTGTCAACGATAGCATGGGCAAAACGAAATGCCTAGCGCATCAGGGTGTTGTATCTCCTAAATAATGTATAATAAAAAAGCAAGCAAACCGATAAGCAAAGCGAGCAAAAAACAGACAATGTTTAGAGCATACAAAATACGCATCCAGGAAAATAAAACATTGTTTTTAAAAGTCCAAAAATTACACAAGTCAAAAGCATCAAAACCTAAACCAACTAAGCAGAGAAATTTTTACACCCTGGGAGGGGTAGCACACGATGCTGGGGCACCCTCCCCAACATCCTCTCCATCACCCACAGCCACCTCACCAAACATTACCATCACCAATACCTACTCCAACATCGAGATCACCTTCACCACCAGCCTCACCATCCTTACCATCCCCTTCCCCACGCATCAACCTCAACTACTGGCACAATTTCCTGACCCATCACACTTTATGGAGTACCCTCAGAACCACAAAAAGAACATAACTCCTGAAGACCTTCAATACCTAACTCCCCCAAACCCAAAGAGATGCATGATCCATACTGGCAAAAGACAAAAGAGCATCATTTAAACTAACCGCATGACCAACCAAAGAAGCACCAGCAACTACCTCGCCACCACCAACACCAGCAGAAGTCTTCTAAAGGGACTCAACCCCAGCCACAAACGCAACATGGCGGATGAGGCTTATGGCATTGGTAAAATCAGGATGCTCAATCAAATTATCAACAATACGAACAACACCAACACACACCAACCAATCCAGGTCTCGACGAGAAGCATCCATATCCGACTGTAGCGACGACACAAGCTTGTCACGATCAGCGACATCACACTCAAGACTCTCCACCTGAATCATCAAACCCTCATTCATCTATGTGAGGGAGTCAACCTTGGCCTCCAACACGGCTCTGGCTTCATCAAGGATGTTTTTCTCAGAAGCTAGCAACTCGCACTTCTTCTCAGATAAACGAAGATCATCACCAACCTCACTAAGACGGCGCTCCAGAGTTGCCACACGTGATCTACAGGCGGCATGCGCGGTCTGCATCTTGCCATAGGTATGGACGCGCCGGGAACCTGCAACAAGATAAAACATGGCCTACGCGGCAGCGTAGGCCATATTGTGAGCATGGGTAGGGTTACCCATCGCCTCCATATCTACAACTGCAGCTGGAGGAAAGGTGTGGCACGAAAATTACAAAGCGTTGGTGCGCACAGAGAGTCGAGAGTCATTGCGAAGATCCTAGGAAGGAACAAAAACAGTAAACTCAGAAGCACCATCTCTAGAACCACCATCCTTGGAGACTGCAGCTTGTCCAGGGACACCAAAACCTTTTGTTGGGGAAAGCTTTGAAGGAACAAACAAAACACTTGGAGAAGGAATAGAAGAGAAGTCTAAAATAGTGGGCTGTTCAGTCGCCCTGTTGATCCCTTTGGACTGTTGCGTGTCGTCATCAGGGATCACTACCACACCAGTTGGTGTGGAACTCATAGAAATCAACAGAAGAGAAAAGTTGCGCCTAGTATGTACCCTCTTGGTAGCAGTGGGCGCACCAGTAACTGGCTCACCCATGGCTTGTACAACATTTCGTTTCGCCTGCATCCGCCGAACATCAGCGATGATTCCCTCCTTGCTGTCCTCATTATCCTCCATGGAGGAAGAAAGAACGCTACCCAGGGGCATGACAGCAGAAATGGGGCGAGGATGCAGCGGATTCTCCTTGGACGCCGATGAACTTGTCGGAGGAACGAGAGGGGCAGTGGTTAGAGCAAGCTGATCCATCCGGCGAAGTGGAGGAAGCCGATCGACCAGATCCACCTCGCGAAACTCCAACTTGCCCCGATAACGTTTTCGCAACACCTCATCTATGGACAGAGAAGACTCAGCACCTAGGGAAAGCAGAATAAAAATACAAATAACACAGGAGTAATAAGGGGATGAAAAGGAAAAGAGGGATACAACATTCACCATCAACGATGGAGAAGAACACCGCCATTTTGCCATGCTGCCTCCAAGAGGGGCTCATCCCTACCCCAGAAAGAAGTGCCTCGGAGTAATCTTCTGCAGATACCTGCACACTCTTCAAGTAGTCGGCGACACCCTGGTTGTGAGGGAAGAGCTTAGGGATGGTATCGGCGAAAGCATTGGCACGATAGCGACCACTCCCAACCAGCTCCTGATTCACCCACAACCATTTATCCTGCCAGTTTTTGGGGGTACGCCCATTGGGAACTAAGGCGTGTCCCCTTTGCCGGACCGAGAAGGTGCATTTATCTCCGGTAACACAAAATCGGAAGAAAAACTTGAAGACGAAGTAATCCGGAAGATACTGGTTGGCCCTACATATCATTTCAAACGCGACCACTTTGTTAACTGCATTAAGAGTCAACATCTGAAGACTGCAACCATCTTTCTGGAGGACCTCCTCCTGAAAATCCGTTAGAAGAAAGCGTATACCAGCGTCTAGGGTTTTCAAGTAAACCCCAATCTTACCAGGGGGAGGGGAAGAGATGCTAGAGCCAGGAGAGGGAAACTCCACACCCTCTATGGAAGACAAGCCATAAGTGATTTCCAACTGACGATACTCGGTGGCAGATATAATGACTCCGGGAAGGTTTGCCATGAAAGAAAAATGGAAGATAAACAAAAAGAGGAGAAGGAGGAACAGATGAGGCAAGAGAAACCGTGCAAATACCCTTATAAAGAAGTGGAGGATGCGGGACATTTAAATGTCTGACACAATGACGTAACAGCCAGTCATCATGCGCAGTCACGTCGCCATTAAGGACGGAGTGGCGGATAAAGAAAAACCGACACATGTTAGTTAATTAAGCCTAGAACGTCGTAACTAGCACTGTAATGCTACGACTACTGGACTGGGGGACTTGATGGTGTGCCTAGGGCAGCATAGCAGAACCGCGTCTAGCCCAAGAGCCGGGCACACCAACTAGGGTCAGCCCAGCAGGCTTAGCGCCCGCTGGCGTCCCCAGGAGTGAAGCGCGCAGGCGAAAGGCTCGCACCCGCCAAGAGGCGCTCCTTGCTTCAAGACAAAAGATACGGTTAGGAGACAAACAGAAGGATCAGAACATTAATGTGGGAGCCAATGAGAGCGCTCTAGCGGTTTAAGGCGCACGACCCTCCAACCAGCGCCTCTGATCCTGTCTCCCCAAAAGTTATCTTGTTTGGTACGGCTCAGGCAGGAGCGCTAGGTATAACAGGATGTGATCTCAGACCTGCAAGGTAAGTTCTCTGGATTTGTATCCTTTGAGTATATTTATTAAAATTTCTCAATCTAAGCTTTAGATTTTGAAACGAAGTATAATATTCTCTCCCTTAATTATAGCAAAACAACTTTTCAACCCCTACAACTTTGCAAAGTGAATCTTTGTTTTCTATAATTAATATTGCTAACTTGCAATACTTCCCTTAATAATCTTACAAGCATAACATTTATGCTCCCACTATCATGATGATTATTATCATATATGCATAACACTTATGCTCCCACTAGCTTTGACATGTATTCAGAAAACAACTGAACTTCCAGAAAAACAATACGTATTGAATTTATGAAGTTAATACCAGATGCTTCGATAAGCCTTTATCTAAGCTTCTTAAACTTATACACCTTTTCCTTAGAAAGCTCACATGTGTGTCTAGACAGATTCAGAACTTATGTTACTAAGTCCCAAATGTTTAGACTCATTGCCAAATCTCATGATTCGAACTATGGAAAGGGATGCCGTAACAATAATAGAATTTGAGAATACAATTTTCACAATTGCTATCTTCTTAAAATCTCTCTTAGTGAAAGCATTTCCTCACAGTCATTTTCATGAAGGAGGGAATCTTATGACACTTAGATTTTATGGTGTATGTGTTCCTATCCATGTGAATTTGCCAAAACCAAGTTCGCGACAAATCCAAACTCATATGGACTGAACTTTCTTAATCTTGATTTCTTGCCTTATGGTAACACGAGTGGCCACCATGTCTTCCAAGTAGTTTAGCAGCTTATCCTTACATATCTCAGTACTTTCCATCGATCAAGGTGCTTTCTCTTTATGCACTCAAATGAGAACTCATAGAACTCACATGCATAATTCACTCAATTGGAATTCCACATAAACAAAATAATGTCAACACGATATGTTGCCAACCTCAAGTCGTGTGCTAGTGATGATCAACTAGGTTTAACTCTTGATTTGTTCTTGAAACCTTTCAAGACCATTAAGACTCCTACTGACTCCTTGACATATACGATTCTCTTGTCAAGAAACATTCTTTGACAAAACAAATATTCAAGAGTTAGTGTAGTTTTTATCAAGACTATCACTTCACATAATTGGTTCTAGTTGGTCTTTGTCTTATCCAAGACATCACAACTTACCAATCTCAAATGTGCCGGAATAAGAAGACTTTTTCTAATTTCACATTTGTTGAGTGTTATAAACCTACTAAAGATTTGTCACTCAATTCACAATCTTGGTGTATAACTCTAAGACTTAATTTTGGAACAAAGTATGATTGACTTCTTGATTTAACCATTTCCAAAATTCTCGATTCTTCTTCTTAAACACACAAATGTACTAAGACTCACTTAGAGGATCAATTGAGATATGGTTCTCAATCATTAAGACTTATCATAAAACACAACAAAAGGTACTCTCCCTTCTTCTTAGAATGGAGAAACGTTTATCTTTCTGCCTATTTGATTCTTCTTATTCGTTCTGCTATTTCTTGAAACCTTTTCAATCAACTCAGAATTACACTCAATCTTATAAGTATAATCATATTTACTAAACTTTAGTAAATCATGACGAATATCTTTATCACTCTTATGGTGGACTTGATCAACGCACAACCTAGTGTACTCGATCTCCTAGTCCTTCACTTGACACTTTGTCAAAGAATTAGTCTAATTTCCAAATATTAAGTTTCTCATACATCACGCAACCAAGTTGTATGATTCCAAGTTTCATCCAATTGAAACTTGGGCGATGAGAAAATCTCCCCATTTGGTAAATTATCGACATTTCCGCAAATAACATAATTAAGACTCAAATCCATTATTTCTAATAATAGAAACCTTCAAACATCAATTTTCATACACGTCATTGCAAGGATAAATAAATAAGATAAAATCAAAATTTATTTTATTGCGGAAAAAATTTGTCCTTACAATGTAATTCAATTGAAAAACTATGTTATTACATATGTCTTAGCAATCTATTCTAACTCCAAGTGGTAGCTCAAGAATCCACTCTTCAAGCAATGCGATCGAAATCCATTTCATCACGATTAGATTCAACTCACTTCTTCCCTTAATCTTCCTCTCTTTTCTTCGATCATACAAAACATCAAAATATAATCTTATCACATCATGTATTAAGAATCTAGAATAAGAACTTAAAAGAGTTAGTTAATGGATTTTGCCTGAAGTAGAGCTATACGTCTTGACTCTCTCATCTCTTAGATCTCTTGGGTAAATAGGGCAGCTTCGTTTCCAATGCCCCATCTCTTGGCAATAAAAGCAAATGGACTCTTTTCGAATGGCACAAGGAACTATCTCAGAATTTACCTTTTCTGGATCTCCAATGTCACCATTTTCAATGTCCATTGAAGTTTGGGAGTTTGATTCACCAGACAAATTTGCTTGACCAGCACGCCAAATCATTGCTGATTCAGCAGCTATAAGCAAATAGGTGAGATCAATGAGAGTAACGTCGTGATCCATCATATAGTACTCTCTAATGAACTCACTATATGATTCAAGAAGTGAATGAAAAACCCAGTCAATAGCCAACTCCTTGGGGATGACAACACCCAACATACCCAACCTGTCAATGTGTGACTTCATCTTTAAGACTTGTGTACACACAGACTTTCCATCTTCGTGCTTACTTGCCAATAGGGCTTGAGTGAGCTTGAGCTTTTCAAGCCTTCGAACTTGTGGGTTAGGGAGAAAAATTGGAGGAGGTGGAGGAAGTGAAGCATGATTTATTGTTCCTCGATCATATCGTGGAACATCATCTTCATTTGGAAAACATGTTCCATGAGATTTGGGAAGACCATGATTGTCAGAACTAGACATCTACAAAATGGGAGAAAATTCAAGTTAAGTTGATTAGAATCCTTGATGTAACACCCAAATGAAACATCAAGGCTAGGATCCAACACAATACTCTACAACCTAGAAGCGGGATGTCGTAATCTAGTTGCAGAATATTTGAACGTAGGTAAATGATTTACCAATTTCCACCGTGAAAAATGAAAAAGAAGTTTAAGTTTTAAATGAATTGAAACTCCTAGATCTTTTGAGATTCATTGAACTTTTCAATGGCATGTTTAATCTCGATTATGCCCTTCTATTTGTGACTGGGATGCTGAGGATCACAAATAAGGTGTGAATAACCATACGAATCTACGTGGTGCACTCAATGCTACTATCACCTTATCAATGTGTCGGTTAGCCACACACGCTCCATTGATCTATGACAAACATCGAGTCATCCTTCGCTATCAATGTCATCCCCAAATTAGTGTGTCGGTTAACCACACACGCTCCACTAACGTTTGACAAGGGTACGAAGTGTAATTCCATAAATTAGCATACAATTTCACATTTTGCCTAAAGTAACTATGATTTGAGAATTTGTAAAAGCATTTAGTTACTTTGTACTTCATTATACTTATAATGGAAGGTTTCTTCCTATCCTACCCGTTCAGCTAACGACCTTCCACTTGTCAAAAGTGAGGTGGGTAGGAGTGGATACCCATTCAATCGCCATTTTATAGGAAATTTCCTTAAACACCCTTATAGACCAGCTTCGTGAATGAGGCCTACTAACGGTAAGACTGACTCTTTACTCATATATATAATATTAGACTTTTAATGTTACATATATATATATATATATATATATATATATATATATATATATATATATATATTATAGGGTGTATTTTACACTTTTAAAATACTAGGTGGTTTTATTACTTTCTCTTTTAATTAAACTTTTAATTAACTTAACAAAACCATGAGGGTGTAATTTGAACTTTTCAAAATACTAGGGTTTTAGAATTTAACATTTCAAAATTAAACTTTTAATCAACTTTTAAATTCTAAAACTTGAGGGCAAATTTTGAAACTTTTCAAAACATTTTGATTCAACTATTTAAATTTTAAAAACTAAAACTATTAAGTTTAAATTTAAACTATGGAACCTAAAGGGAGTAATTTGAAACTTTTCCAAGAACATTCTAGATCAACAATTCAAATAAGGCAATTATCTAATTTTGACCTAGTCAAATTTCTTGTAGGATAATTCATCAAATAACTCAAATAATTAAACATTATCTTATAAGGTAACAAATATTTGATTAAATGGTAATTATCTACTATTTTGCTAAGGATATTCACCCAAAATCAATAAAAATCATAATTTATTAATTAGAAACCTTTATGGTAAGTATCCCAAGCCAAAACAGCAAGAAAATCGCCAAAAATCGCTGCCAGACCCTTGGACTCGCCGAGTTCATCTACTGACTCGCCAAGTCAGTCAAGCAGATGGTGCAAAAATCGATTTTTCAGCCAATAAACTATCAAATACGCATCAATTCACTAACAAACAGCCCTAGGCTCTGATACCACTGATGGGTTTTGAGCTCTACATCATTCCTATGGTGTACATGCAAGCCCTAATAGCTTTGGATCTAGTTTGTCCAATGAACATGCAATTGTTTATCCAAAGCCATAAACCCTAGATCTAATAAACAATCAATTCCTTGGCTTCAGAAAGCTTAGTGCCTCAAGTGTTGCACCTCTAATGGAGTCACAAACACCACTAAGCAATGGGATGAAAGAGAAAAGAGAGGGAAGGCACGAAAAATGGCTGGAAACCCTAATCCAAGTGTTAGCCACGTTTTTGGTGCCCAAGGGTTCCTTATATACTTAGGCCATTAGGGTTATCAAACAAGGAAACCCCAATTTGACTTCTTAAGCCCTAAGCAGCCCATGGATCCCTTCTGGAACATGCCTTGGATGATTTCTAATGGACTTCCCCATAGAATTCGTCCAACCTATTATTCCAAGGTGATCCATAGCCCGATTGTAATTATCATATAATTACAACTCCAGTCCCCTAAGTTTAATTAATCTCTTTTAGCCACAAAATTAATTCTTGACTAATAATAATTAAACAATATGATTTCTCCTTTAATATATTATTCTCATAATATATTAATAAATCATAATTAAACCTTTCTCTCCTTAATTCATCCTACATATTTCTATGGTGAAGGCAACCGAAAAGGACCATGCTCATAATCGGGTCAAGTACATACCAAAATAGTTATGGACTTAGACACTAATCCAACAACTTATGAGAGTGGGTATGCTCTGGGGAACTCACTAAGCTTTCAAGCTTACCGTTTGTGGTTTTGTTTCAGGTACTTCTGAGCCCAAGAGCAAGGGCAAGGCGTGATGGCGCGGCGTGCACTTTGTCTCTTTTTCACTGATATGTCTTAGGGACACTCTGATGTTTTCTTTTAAATAAAACTGTAATGAACATGGATTTAAAAACAATTATGATTGGGATTTCATGACTTATGAAAAAGTGGTTGACTATTTTAAAATGAAAATTTTATTTGAAAATTTGGGCCGTTACAATAGACATCAACAAAAAAGTATCAATGCTTGGAAAATAAACACACAAATCATGATCAAAACGAAGACATTACCATCTCGTCACGAATTCTAGAAACTTTTTTTGGACCAGCCATGTGCATATTTTTTAGATATTTGCATATTTCCTTTTCCCGCTAACAACATTTCTACATACATTAATATATATATAACTCAACTGACCAAATACACCACAAGGCATATGTAAATATTAACAAACACTAGTAATAAAAAATGTGTATGAAATTACCGTCACATCTACTTATGTATTTATCTAAATGGTGGTCTTCCATGCTAGGTCTGTGAAATCCACGAGACACTTGGTTATTTGATGATGTACTTTTGTGACAACCCCAAATCTAATTCCGTTAAAAATCCCATTTTCACTAACGGAAAGCGTCACTATACGTTATTTTACGTAATATTTGGAGTCGTCAATATCCGAATATCTAAATTTAAGCATGGTTTGATATTATTATAAGAAATATAACTCGTATGTGTTAACCCCGTTTAACCTAATAGAGTTGTATTACCTTTTCAACCACTTCACCCGGGTAAAAAGTTTTAACCCAGTTAACTTTAAACATCGGGTAGCCGTGTATCGGGTGCGATTCTCGAGACATATGCAATGGGTGTGCCCAACATTTGAACACTCATTTACTACACACCCACTCTCTCTCTCTACTTTCTCTCTCTAGACTCGAAATCGGCCCCGATTTCGCTAATTTCCGACCTCCAAACGTAAGTACTCATCCTCTATCTTAATCTAGTCATGCTTCATTGAATTTAGGGGCCAAAATCATGGAAATCAAGGACCATAAAGGAGTTTACGGCCTAAGAAGCTCCTTAGGCCGTAAACCCCCAAATTCATGCCCAAGGCCATGTTTTTCCTTCCTTTAAGCTAGTACACTAATTAAGGCTTATAGCTAGAAGGGTTTGGACACTAAAACACAAGATTTTGATGCTTAAAAAGGAGTTTATGGCCCAAGCTTGTGCTTAGGCCGTAAACACCTCAAACACCCCACAAATCCATGTTTAAGGCTCCAAAAACTCTTCTAGGGTGTTTAGGAATTTAGACTTGACAACAAGGAAGGCTTAAAGGCATTAAACATCATCATTTGAACATAAAAAGTGGAGTTTACGGCCAAGGCTAAGCTTGGGCCGTAAACACCCAAACTTTTGTGTCAAACAAGCCCCTAAACTACCCTAATGCATGAAAGGAATTTATCTACGGCCTATGGAAGTGTGTTGTACCATTAAACACTTCATCTTGACACCAAATGAAGAGTTTACGGCCAAGGATGTTCTTGGGCCGTAAACTCCCCATAAATATGTGCCAAATTGCTCCAAACTCACTATAGGGCCTTCTAGGATTTTTCTAAGCCATTTGGGACCATGTTGTACAAGAAAAACCATCATCTTAAAGGACTTATAGGAGTTTACGGCCCAAGAACAAGCCTTGGCCGTAAACTCCCCAAAAATATCACAAAATATGATGTTTAATCCTTCCCTCTTGGTCCAAAACACACACCACTAAATCAAGGAAGTGAGATAAGGCCTTAAACACACATTTTGGAGTGTCACGAGAGTTTACGGCCAAGCCTAGGGGGCTTACGGCCGTAAACTCCCAATGGGTGGCTTTTAGGCCATAAACTCTAAAAGAGTGAACTCATGGACCCTCCCGTAAATCATTCATGGCCTTATACCACTCCCGGGAACCCTTTCTAGGCCTTAAAACCCCGAAAACGACACTAGAATGTCCAAATTCTATAATGAAAAGCATAAGATGATTAACTTCTTGTAAAATACATATTTCATATGACATTAGGGTCCTAAAAGGTGCACAAGTGGTTATTTGGTACCAAACGCTCAATCGACACTATTACCCGATTTACCCGATTCACCCGATTTTCGCGATTTCAGGTGAGTTCATACCCCTTTAATGAACCTTTCAAGTGTTTTACATGTTTTAGGGGGGAGATACAAGTTGCTTATAAATTTTTATGTAAAGTTTTACAGAACGATTTCCGAGTTTCAAGGATTAATCACATGTGATTCACTACTCTTAGTTCAAATCACATGTGATTTGCCCCTATGCCTTAAAAACGGGTTTTACCCTTTTCAAACTATTTTTAAACAGTGGATCAGAATTTAAATGTTCTTTTGGAAAAATACTTTTATTTAATCAATTTGCTTATAAAATGTAACCACTCTGATATATTTATATAAATAAGACTTGGAGGACTTAGGACCGATATCTCGCCTTATTTCCTGTTCTTGTTTGATTGTGGGCTTAGGGTAGTAGTTATCCGTCCGACTGTCGTTGATTTCTTACTTATATAAAATCTGTATATCAGTATGGGATACGAATATTACTGCTTTCACTTAATGCTAAAGTCACTAACATGCTAAGAAACATCCCCACTAAGATAACCATAATAGGTATGGTTAGGGTCGCTACCGCTACTACTCGCTAAAGTTATTACTATCTACACTATAATACTCACTATTACTAGACGGTACACTAGTAAGAGAATACACTATGACCAATACTAAAAGATTACTACACTATAACAATAGAGAAAACACTAAACAAACAATAATACACTAACCCGCTACGAGATACTCTATTCGCTATTCACTACGCCCGGAGTTTTCCAGCAGGGAGACGACTCTACATGTATAGATCTATACGGGGCAGACGCTATTACATCCCGACTGTTAACTCAGTCCGCGCCGTACAGGCCCAGGGATGCCACTACTTCACTATACTATGCATGACCGGGAAGGTCATGGGATCCTCTATTATCCTCACTATTGGTAATATACAAAGAATACACTACAACTACTCTAAAATACTACACTAAATACTAATCTGCATCCCGAAGTAAGTAAGTATTTATCACTAAAGGAAGCTCGCACCTCTATCATTGGTCACGGGCTTAATTTATCCTATCACATTTGTTATTTGGAGATTTGCCAAAGTATTTTTACAATAAATTGTTTTCAAAGAGACAAAGAATGCATACTTTTCACAGATTGCCACTTACAATGTATTTCCTGGAAAATATGGGATTTTCTAAGTTTCTATTACTTATGAACATAAATGATACATTTTTAAACACTAATGCTTTGTATACAAAAACTCACACTAAACTCTTATGAACTCACCAACTTTATGCTGATAATTGTTTTCAAAATAACTTGTATCTTCAGGTCAAAGATAGACAGGTACAGACGCGGCATTTTTGGAGAAGGTGGAGCACACAAGACCCGTCTCTTATTTTTGAATTACTTTTGAGTGATTGTTAAACATTACAAAACACGCATGTAATTAAATTCACTATGTAATTCTATGGTTGTATGATTCTTGTTTCTACTATTATGAAATTGTGATGATACTGTTCACTACGTCATCCACCCCGAAACGTATTCCGCCGTTATCGGTTTTGAGGTGTGACAACTTTGTCCATTTGCAGTGTCTCATGAGGATGCATCAAAGTAATCGGCTTTCTATAATCCCATCATCAAATGAAACAATTAGTAAATGGAAAATAATAATTTTTAAAACAAACTACCCGGTTTTTAAATATGGTGCAATCACATAAAAATATATAAGTATCGGATAGCAAAACTGATGAATAAAGAAAATGCTTTGAAGGGTAGCACCTTACAAACAATTGTCCTTTGTAACTGAGGTGTCTCATCTAAAGGGATAGAAAGAACCAATCATTATGCCCTTCTTTCCTGAATAAAATATCAAATTCAATTAAGAAATTTTCACATTACAGGGGCTTAGTTGAATTTAGTATTATCAAAAATAGCTAACTAATAGACTACACATTCATATGTAGTTTGATAAAACATTTATTACTGCTTCAAGTGAAATCCAAAAGTCTTAGAGAAGTTTTGTTGGTCTCATCAAAGAATAAGTACCACTCTTCATCCATGTATGCAAAAAACAATTAGATAATCTTAAAATGTCCTTAACCTAATTACGCACATCATTTTTTTTCAAAATTTTCTACAAATGTAACGGTGTTCTTACTATTGAACAAACAAAACTACTATATCTGAATTTAATACAATAAGTTATTGGATTTAAATATTCAAATCAAAACATGTATATGTGTGTGCGACGACGTAGGGAGTAAATAAAAGGGCAGAAGCCTGAGAAATATAAGAAGAATCACCTTATCCTGCATATCATGCATATTTTCTATAACCAACGATACAATCGATATCAAGTGAAAGGTTGCCATAACTCATTCAATGTTTGGGAGATGGTTTGAGTCTGAAATTAGATTGGCCCGAAGGTAAGAGAGATGATGTGCCTTTGATACCCTAAGACAGGGAGTTGAGATGAAATTATCCAATGAGATCAAGCCCTAGATTGGGCGAAGTTTTTTGGTAGGTGAAAAAAGATCTGATTATATTCGGAGGGAAACTAAAAACTAAATCAAAATTATGTGTAAAATAAAAATTAAAATGATTTAATTAAAAAAAAGGTTGAATTTTTGAAGTAATAAATCAAAGTAATTGGAGTGAAATCAACATTTACACGACCATTAAACCTTAATGATCTATAATTATGATTTTATCTTTATAATATATTAGAATACATATTTATTATTATAAGTCATTTATACGTTGAAAAAGGAGTTTGTATCTGATTTTACATTTATAATGATGTATAATTATATAAAAAAAAAAGTTGTTATATGTGTATGTGTATGCATAAAAATTAATTCTATGTACGAGTGGCAAGTAATTAATATATATTAACTAAATTAAAAGCGTCAATAACATAAAATATGCATAATATGCATGTATTTCATCTTTTATAACATTTCTAATAATACATTGATATTTGCATTCAAACATTTAGTTACGTAGAATTTTGAAATAAGGATTACTTTTCACTTTTAAGAATGCAATCTTTCTAATAAAAGTTGCTAATTTTAATAAAAATTGCAACCTTTCCAATAAAAGTTACTGTTTTTTAATAAAAATAGCAACTTTTTAAGAAAACGTTGACATAGCTCGTATTTTGCAACATTTGTTTTCAAAATAGCTAATATATTTCTAAATGAAACTAATATCAAAAGGTTGCATCCAAAAAGTTGCATTAGATTCATTGTGTAGTAGTGTCCGGTCCTAACTTAATAAAGCTCATAATAACACACAACATAAATTACAAAGACACAATGCAGGATATCACAATATTCAAATAAACACACAAGACCCTCCGGTCAAACACAAATTTACCACTCATGGTAAGTATAATGAGAAGACTCGCCTCCTAAGTAAGCAAGTAAAACGTGTACCCCTCGAACAGTCTAATCCCCGCCTACAAGTAATAAGCATCTCTAATTAACACTTAAAATCACAACTCTAAATAAACTCATGCTAGTCCCTCCCCTAAATCTTGGGATGCGTAAAAGACCATTCTACCCCTCCATAGTCTCCATACTCATGTTCGACCAAACCCTAAAGTCAACAAAAGTCAAAACTCAAGTCAACAGTCCATGTTGACCCAATACGTCAAGTGCATCTATGCAACTCGTCGAGTCCATCCGTCCCCTCAAAAAACTCATGAAAGTCCAACTCAACTCGTCGAGTTGACCTGTCAATTCGCCGAGTTACAGCATGTCCAGACTCATCAGGACAAACCCTGACCGACTCGTCGAGTCCCTTTAGTCTAATTCTAATTCAGACGTTTAAGGCCAAAATGATGCCCCAAACTTAGGATCTATCCTCATAAGGCTCGAATACCACGTAAAGCTACAAGCTTTACGTTCATGCATGGCATATTAGGCTCATAATGCCAATATGAGCTGCAACAAGGGTTTCATACACAAAACCTTGCCTCTAGCTCAATAAAGCTCGGGTCTTTAGGCTCACAAGACCTCTTATAGTCCAGATCTGAGGTTTCAACCTGAAGATATGCTCAAGTGACTCAATAACACAAGATGGACGAGAGAAAACCCTAAAAACTCCCTAAACCAAGGTCTCACAAAGAAAATGATCATGTAAGCATCTTTTTTGTCACACCCCCAAAACCGGTGAACGGCGGAAACGTTCTGGGGTGGAGGACGTCATGTACAGTATCACAACAATGTAAAGTAGTAAACAAGCAACATCATCCATTGCATTAATAGTATAATATTTCATACAAGTGTGTTCTGTCAAGTTATATAGACACCAAAATTATATACATCAAAATAATAGAGGAGTCTTGAAAACGCTCCTTCTCAAAATCCGGCACCTGTACCTGTCTACTGGTGACCTGAGAATACAAGTTATTTTGAAAGCGAGTATCAGCTTTAAAGCTAGTGAGACCATAAGTATATTAGTGTCTACGTTTGTATGAAATCATTTGTAAGATGTTTTGTAATGTATAAGTTCTGTTAAGTTTTGTATTGTTTGTATTTGTTTGAACCCTCCTAGAAAACCTATGTTTTCTACTAAAAGTAGCCTTCTACCAAGGCATCTAGTATCTGTGTGTGTGTGTGTCTCATGTAAGAGTGTGTATTTTCCCAACTCCGACTAGCATTAACCAAAAATATAGTTTTTGCATCACCGTGCATCGTGTGCATGATCACGAAGTGAATACAATGGGGAAATATTATAGTACTGTAGTGATGTACTAAGTAACTACTATTGTACTAAATACCTTAAGCAATTGTAAATTTTAAGGTAACATGTGATCGGCCTGTATCTTGCTACCAACTCAATAGTAAAACGACAATGTAAGATGTCATAAAAATGATGTTTGGCACCCGTAGACTTGCAAGTCCCACTGTAGCGAGCAGCAAGGTGTAGGATAGTCAATCCAGTATAGATCTATACACAAACTCATACGCTCCCAAATGAAGGAGATTCTGATACAAAAACAGTCATGGCAGGTAGTGCCATGCCCTGTTTAATGGCTCACATAACTGTGTTAATGTATATGTAATGTATATGTGTGCTAGCTGTATTATGCGTTCTTTCTCTGTCTAGCCTATATGTTTGTTTCTCATCATAGTGTCTATTGTTTGTTTCTCGTCACTCTAACTCATGTTTGATTCTCATCATAGTATGCACTGACTCATGGATGAACCGACTCTTTGTACGTTTCGATGTTCTAGTAATAGCATCTTCCTAAACTACCCCTATGGTAGCTTACTAGTAAAGTATGAGCATGTTTGTATGCCCTTGCTACTCAAGGACATGAAATTGGATGAAGGAAATAACCTTTTATATCTATATACATATATATAATATATAACTAGGATTCAAACGACCTTCGGACAACTAACCTTGATACCCTAAGACTACATCAAACAAGAACAAGAAGCAGGGTAGACTAGCAGTCCTAAGTCCTTTCAATCCTACTTATATAACTATATTTATACAGATACATAGAATATAAGTTTAAAAGAGTTTAAGTAAAAGTATTTGACCATTGAAGGAGTTTGTAAGACAATTTGAGGTAAAATAGTTTGGAAAGTAAGAAAAACATTTGCTTGATAGTCATTAATCACATGTATTTGATATAATAACTATAATTGTTGAACTTGTATCCCCCCCCCCATAAAAGCATTTAAAATCATTTCAAAGGTTAATTTAGGGGTATGAACTCACCTGTAGTGAGTGGTTCTGATGACAATGTTGGATTTGTTGCTAAGTATCAAGTGGTGACTTGAGTACACATGCGAATCCTATTTAGCATATATTGTCACATATATGAATATAATTAGTGTTATGAACAACTAATTAACGAATTGGGACCACCTCAGGGACTAGTAAACACTTCTTTTGAAGTGTTACAACCATAAATGATTGTACGAAGGGTTAAAAGGCTATACAAGAGAGTGTATGGCCAAAATACACACTATATGTGTGTGCGGCCATGTGTGCGGCCAGGTGTGCTGCCAGCACATGTGTGCGGCCATGTGTGCGTCCTGGTGCGTGTGCTGCCAGAAAACATGGTGTTCCTGGTGTTCTTGGTGTTCTTGGTGAAAGATGTTACCTTTACGGATGATACTTGAGAGGATTTTCAAGTCCTAGCTTTGCAAGAGTGTAAGAAATGATCAAAATGACCAAGGATAGTACTTATATGAGGGTGTGTGCGGTTGGAGGTGTGTGTGGTTGGCCTATGTGCGGCTGGATGGCCGCACACACCAGTTTTGGTGTGTTTGGCTCGTTTTTCCAATGCTTCAACCAAACTAACCCATCGTCTGACACGTATCTTAATTATACTAAGCTTTAAGCACTCTTTTAGACCCAAAACTTCATTGTAAAATAGCAAAATGAAGCTAACTTTGATATAAAAGAAGAATGTAAGCTAGAAATTTCGGGTTGTCACATCATCCCCTCCTTAGAAGGAATTTCGTCCCGAAATTAGAATTTAAGCAAATAAGTAATTACATGAAATTAAGTAAAAAGATGAGGGTATTTCAATTTCATTTGATCCTCTCGTTCCCAAGTGAATTCGGGTCCTCGCTTGGCATTCCAACGAACCTTCACTATTGGGATACGACTTTGTTTCGTTTGCTTGACCTCTCGGTCCATGATCTCTACTGGTTCTTCCATGAAGTTGAGGCTCTCGTTGATCTCGATCTCGTCGAGTAGGATTACAAGAGTCTTGTCGGACAGACACTTTTTCAAGTTTGATACGTGGAAGGTAGAATGTACGTTACTAAGTTCGTTTGGTAGTTTAAGTTTGTAAGCTACTGGGCCGATTCTGGCAAGAATCTCGAAAGGCCCAATGTACCTTGGATTTAGCTTCCCACACTTTCCAAAGCATATCAAGCCCTTCTAGGGCGAGACCTTCAATAGAACATGGTCACCCCTGGAATTCCAACGGTTTTCTGCGTTTATCAGCGTAGCTTTTCTGTCGGTCTCTGGAGGCTTTCAATCGTTCGCGGATCTGAACGATCTTCTCTGTCGTTTCCCATATGATCTCCGGACCTGTGAGGGTGCTTTTAGGAACTCGTCATTTAGCTAACTGGGTATCACCCACCTCAGCCCCGCCCATAGGGGATCTGCACTTGTGGCCATAGAGGGCCTCGAAGGGAGCAACCTTTATGCTTGTGTGATAACTGTTGTTGTAGGAAAATTCGACAAGGGGTAAATGAGTATCCCATGCTTTCCCAAAGTCGATCACACAGGCTCGCAACATATCTTCCAAGGTTTGAATAGTCCTCTCACTTTGTCCGTTTGTCTGTGGATGGTAGGCTGTACTCATGTCTAGCCTAGTTCCTAGGGAATCCTGTAGCGACTGCCAGAACCTAAAAGTGAACCTACTATCTCTCTTCGAGATAATGTATATGGGAACACCGTGCAGTCGTACTATCTCCCTAATGTAAGTTCTTGTAAGCTTCTCCATCTTGTCTGTTTCTTTGATCGGCAGGAAGTGTGTAGACTTGGTCAATTTGTCGACGATGACCCATATGGTATCAAGTCCACCCGTTGTTTTGGGCAACTTGGTAATGAAATCCATAGTGATCTGCTCCCACTTCCATTCCGGGATCTCTGGCTGTTGTAGGAGGCCTGAGGGTTTCTGGTATTCGACCTTGACCTTGGCGCAAGTAAGGCATTTACTTACGAAGGTAGCAATCTCTGCTTTCATGTTAGGCCTCCAGTATAACTTTTTAAGATCCAAATACATCTTATCTGAACCTGGGTGGATGGAATAACGAGTGCTGTGCGCATCGTTCATGACCAAGTCTCTGAAACCACCTAGTTTCGGGGTCCAGATCCGGTCCATGAAATAATAAGCTCCGCCACCCTTAACCTCCAAGTTCTTATCCATTCCTCTCAGGGATTCACTCGCCACATTTTCAGGCTTCAAAGCGTCGAGTTGGGACGCCTGTATTTGTGTGGATAAGTGTGAATGGATAGTCATAGTCAATGATTTGACCCTACGACCAGAATATTCCTTCCGACTTAGGGCGTCAGCTAGTACATTGGCCTTGCCGGGATGATAACGAATTTCGCATTCGTAGTCACTGAGTAGCTCGACCCACCGTCATTGTCTCATGTTGAGCTCCTTCTGGTCGAAGATGTGTTGTAAGCTCTTGTGGTCTGTAAAGATAGTGTTCTTCGTACCGTACAAGTAATGTCTCCAGATCTTCAGAGAAAACACAACTGCTCCTATTTCAAGATCATGGGTTGTATAGTTGACCTCATGTGTCTTCAGTTGTCTCGAGGCATAGGCGATGACCTTACCTCGTTGCATCCGAACACATTCGAGTCCTTGATTTGATGCGTCGCAATAGACAACGAAGTCTTCTATTCCTTCGGGAAGGGATAGTATTGGTGCGGTGCACAAGGCTCGCTTGAGCGTTTGAAATGCTCTTTCCTGCTTCTCTTCCTAGTCAAAGGCCACGCCCTTCTAGGTCAGTGTTGTAAGAGGTTTAGCTATGTGGGAGAAGTTCTAAATAAACCTGCGATAGTAGCCAGCTGGGCCTAGAAATTGACGAATTTCTGTAGGCGTCTTCGGTGTTGACCAGCTCTCAATGGCTTTAATTTTGGAAGGGTCCACGTGTATTCCCTCTTCGCTAACCACGTGCCCTAAGAATTCGACTTGTCGAATCCAAAATTCGCATTTCGAGAACTTTGCGTACAGCTTCTCCGAACGTAATGTTTCGTGGACTTGTCGCAAATGTTGACTATGCTCCTCCTTACTACGAGAGTAGATAAGTATGTCATTGATGAATACAATGACGAACTGATCTAAGTACGGATGACACACCCTATTCATTAAGTCCATGAATACTGCGGGCGCGTTTGTTAATCCGAACGGCATCACTACGAATTCGTAATGTCCATAACGAGTCCGGAAAGCTATCTTCAGAAGATCCTCCCCTAGTACTCGTAGTTGATGGTATTCGGATCTTAAGTCAATTTTTGAAAAGAAGTTCGCCCCTTGAAGTTGATCGAATAAATCGTCTATCCTTGGCAAAGGATAACAATTCTTGACAGTCAGCTTGTTGAGCTCCCTGTAGTCGATGCACCTGCGAAACGATCCATCTTTCTTTTTGACGAACAAGACTGGATCTCCCCAGGGTGAGAAGCTTGGTCTTATAAAGCCCTTGCTGAGCAGTTCGTTAAGTTGACCGGACAGCTCTTGCATCTCTGCAGGTGCTAGACGATAGGGAGATTTGGCTACTGGGGTAGCCCTTGG
This sequence comes from Lactuca saligna, assembly GCF_052625555.1. Taxonomy (NCBI): domain Eukaryota; kingdom Viridiplantae; phylum Streptophyta; class Magnoliopsida; order Asterales; family Asteraceae; genus Lactuca; species Lactuca saligna. Next base: position 33,110,498 of record NC_136425.1, on the reverse strand, counting down.
AACTAAGTCGATTCGGAACTCGACTTGATGTTGCGGAGGTAATCCTAGGAGTTCTTCTCGAAAGATGTCGGGAAATTTGCGTACCACTGGGATGTTCTGAATGTCCTTCGTTTCTTGGCTCACATCGACCACATGAGCGAGGAATGCACGACATTCCTTTTGCAAGAATTTCTGAGCTTGAATGCTCGAGATGATACGAAGGTTCGTGCCGGGTTTGTCTCCATAAATTACTAAGGTTTCTACAGACAGAAGATTGAGGTGAACATCCTTTTCATAACACATGATATCGGCACGATGACGACTCAACCAATCCATGCCGATAATGACGTCGGAACTTTTAATTGAGACCGGCAGGAGAACGATCGAAAATGAATGGCTATCTAAAGTTCGGGTACACCCTATGAATATGCTGCTAGTGCTTTCTTTCTTTCCATTAGCCATTTCTATAGTGAATGGTTCAATAAGTGCTCGTGATTTTTGCCTAAGTAAATGAGCAAATTTTTGGTTCATGAAACTCCTCTCCGCTCCACTATCAAATAGAATGCATGCATAAGAGTTATCGAGGAGGAATGTACCAGTGACCACTGTGGGGTCGGCAACCGCTTCCTCATGACCTATGGCCAGAACTCTTGCCGATCCACCGGCAAACCCTGCCTTCGGGCAGTTTCTTTTGAAGTGGCCTACCTCGCCACATCCGTAGCAAGTTTGGCCCACTCCAACGTCGGGGACTTGGGTGATTGGCCTCGCCAGAGCTTTGCAAAAACGGGCAGTGTGCCCCTTCCTGTTGCAGTTTACACAATGCATTTCCCGACAGGCTCCCACATGGTGGTAGTTACATTTGTTGCAGAGCGGTAGGCTTCCAGAATACTGCTTTATCGGAGTAGCAGCAGTGGCAGGTGCTGTCGCCGCATGTACCGCCACGACCTGCCTCTTCTTGGCAGCCTTATTCTTTTTCTTGTCATCCCAGAATTTCCGTTTGGACTCAGCTGTTCTTGCAGGCTCTGACATGCCCAGGGTAGTTGTTGCTGTTGCGGCCGGGGTACGAGCCCCATGGTCAATTAGCCGCTGTGCCAATCGCTTGGCACTATCAAATGTAGTTGGATGTGAAGCCAATACATTTCCCTGGTATGGGGGCACCAGTCCCCATATGTATCTCTCGATCTTCTTTCCCTCTGAAGGAATCATGTTGGGACAGAGGGCCACCAGTTCACAGAACCTGGCGGTGTAGGCGACTACATTGGAGCCCTTCATGGTTAGGCCCCATTGTTCTTCCTCCAGCTTTTGGATCTCGCCTCTCGGGAAGTACTCCTCTATCATGAGGTCTTTTAAAGATCCCCAGCCCATATCATTTGCCACTATTAGAGATAGTAACTTAACATGGCTATTCCACCATGTTAGGACTTTAGTTTCGAAGGTGCAAGAAGCGTACTTCACCTTGCTATCCTCGGAACAAGAGCAGATTTCGAAAACCGATTCGGTTTTCTCAAACCATTGCGAGAGCGCAATGACTCCGCCCGTCCCATTGAAGGACAATGGTTTGCAGTTCGTGAAGTCCTTATAGGAGCACTCTCTCGAGCACACTGGGGCTTCAACTTGAACAAACTGAACAGGGGTTCCTCCTCCAGTGGAACCTGATGAATGGTATTGAGCCATGGTTGTAGCCATAGCTGCAGCTACAACAACATTCAAGGCTGTCGTGTCGAACTGAGGAGTAGGTGGTTGAAGAGGTGGTGTCTCATTATTAGGGTTTCTCCTTGGATTTCTGCGAGGTGGCATCTTTGATCTATAAGTTTATGAAGATGCAAACATTGATAAGAATTTAATGGAAGAATTTATGAATATGACTCGTGGACTAACTCTACATAGCCCAACAATACGATTTAATGTAGATCTAGAAATAATAGATGATGAAATTTGGATAATAATTCCCAGAAGATTAGGTATCTGTCAATATTACTGGAATTGTAGATGTAACAAGTTTGGGAAAAACGGCCAACATAGAGAGGCCTTACATCAACCATAACGGAAAATTTTGACAGACTACGACCTAATCAAGACCTATTGGGTCTAAGATTTACAAGGATAGGAAATTAGCCTAAAGTTTTTTTTTACATAACTAGGTTATATCCAAAAGAAAAGTTAATAAGATTCTATCAGTGACGAGAACTGTTAGAGTGAGTCCTCGAATCCGACAGAAGATGCTCGATGTCCCTTATACACCTATCCGATCTTGCCTGCTGAGCTCGAAGTTCCCTGACTTCAGCTTGGGTTTCAGCAAGCTCCCTCTGAAGGATTGCATTGCTGACCTGAGCCCTTTCCTGAGCAGACTCTAGTTGGCGAATGTGGACAGTGTTAACACCCGTGTTGGCATCAATCTCCAGGGATTCGGTTGACAGATGATTGACCCAAGATCGTGTTCCGAGACATCCTACTAACCATAATGGGTAGGACTCTGTCAGTAGAACCTCCATCAGTGAGGTTGTAGAAACTTCTGTCTCCATTGTAGGGAATGGGTTGACCTTGTTCATGGCTCCAGGTATTCAAGTTTGTTGCCCACAGAGGTGTGGGTCCTTGAAATGCGGGTCGAGGGTTGTTATTCGGAGCCTGACCTACTTGAGGTAGGTTGTTGACTTCAGGCTCTGAGTCAGAGTCATCAGAAAAGCCTTCAGCTTCATGATCATCCAAAGGAATTGGGTGATCATCTTCCGGTTCCTCTTCTAGCCATCCTGCATTGCCGTGGTTGGGGAAGTACAGGTCTCCGGGGATATGGAATCCAGCCATTTAATCTATGCGAGAATAGGGATAAGGAAATAAGTAATAGACAAACTAACTTGATAATTATTAGATGATCTTTATCAGTTACTCCAATACTTGTTTAGTGCATACCAGCTATATATACTCATGACAGGATAGCCCTTCGAATAAGTGAATCCTAACTTTAAGCCCACAATCAAACAAGAACAGGAAGTAAAGCAAAGATTTACAGATTCTTGGGCTATGACATCCTAGGCAAATATACCCGTAGTGTATCCACTAAGCAACTATTGGCATACAAATAAAGATCTTTAATTCTCAGATAAGTGATTATTGTAACACAAAATACTCCTATAGTATTTTAAGTTTAGTGTTCTGTTCTACTGTTCTCATTGTAGTAGCGTTGGTAAGTTTTTAGACTTGTTGCAACTTCACAACCATACGTAGGCACATGCTAATCACTCCTCGGATAATGTAGTTGATCAGCCTACATCTTCCCAGGGTTGACCATATGTCTCTAAGTCTACTTGTGCAGTCCAACAATCGTAATACTTTTGTGTTGTCCTAGTGACACTGATTTTAGTATGAATGCAAGCACGTATACTTAATTAAATATTTTATTATTTAAGAGTATAAACTCTTTATCAGAGTATTTTAATCCTGATTGTGTTTATAGTTCGTATATCTTTTATGGGTTGATACACTCGATTCACTATAAACAATGCTCTAATACCAATCTGTCACACCCCCAAAACCGGTGAACGGCGGAAACGTTCTGGGGTGGAGGACGTCATGTACAGTATCACAACAATATAAAGTAGTAAGCAAGCAACAACATCATCCATTGCATTAATAGTATTATATTTCATACAAGTGTGTTACGTCAAGTTATATAGACACCAAAATTATATACATCAAAATAATAGAGGAGTCTTGAAAACGCTCCTTCTTCTCAAAATCCGGCACTTGTACCTGTCTACTTGTGACCTGAGAATACTAGTTATTTTGAAAGCGAGTATCAACTTTAAAGCTGGTGAGATCATAAGTGTATTAGTGTCTGCGTTTGTATGAAATCATTTGTAAGATGTTTTGTTATGTATAAGTTCTGTTAAGTTTTGTATTGTTTGTATTTGTTTGAACCCTCCTAGAAAACCCTATGTTTTCTACTAAAAGTAGCCTTCTACCAAGGCATCTAGTATCTGTGTGTGTGTGTCTCATGTAAGAGTGTGTATTTTCCCAACTCCGACTAGCATTAACCAAAAATATAGTTTTTGCATCACCGTGCATCGTGTGCATGATCACGAAGTGAATACAATGGGGAAATATTATAGTACTGTAGTGACGTACTAAGTAACTACTATTGTACTAAATACCTTAAGCAATTGTAAATTTTAAGGTAACATGTGATCGGCCTGTATCTTGCTACCGACTCAATAGTAAAACGACAATGTAAGATGTCATAAAAATGACGTTTGGCACCCGTAGACTTGCAAGTCCCACTGTAGCGAGCAGCAAGGTGTAGGATAGTCAATCCAGTATATATCTATACACAAACTCATACGCTCCCCAATGAAGGATATTCTGATACAAAAACAGTCATGGCAGGTACTGCCATGCCCTGTTTAATGGCTCACATAACTGTGTTAATGTATATGTGTGTTAGCTGTATTATGCGTTCTTTCTCTGTCTAGCCTATATGTTTGTTTCTCATCATAGTGTCTATTGTTAGTTTCTCCTCACTCTAACTCATGTTTGATTCTCATCACAGTATGGACTGACTCATGGATGAACTGACTCTTTGTATGTTTCGATGTTCTAGTAATAGCATCTTCCTAAACTACCCCTATGGTAGCTTACTGGTAAAGTATGAGCATGTTTGAATGCCCTTGCTACTCAAGGGCATGAAATTGGATGAAGGAAATAACCTTTTATATCTATATACATATACATAATATATAACTAGGATTCAAACGACCTTCGGACAACTAACCTTGATACCCTAAGACTACATCAAACAAGAACAAGAAGCAGGGTAGACTAGCAGTCCTAAGTCCTTTCAATCCTACTTATATAACTATATTTATACAGATACATAGAATATAAGTTTAAAAGAGTTTAAGTAAAAGTATTTGACCATTGAAGGAGTTTGTAAGACAATTTGAGGTAAAACAGTTTGATAAATAGTTTGGAAAGTAAGAAAAACATTTGCTTGATAGTCATTAATCACATGTAATTGATATAATAACTATAATTGTTCAACTTGTATCCCCCCCATAAAAGCATTTAAAATCATTTCAAAGGTTAATTTAGGGGTATGAACTCACCTGTAGTGAGTGGTTCTGATGACAATGTTGGATCTGTTGCTAAGTATCGAGTGGTGACTTGAGTACACACGCGAATCCTATTTAGTATATATTGTCACATATATGAATATAATTAGTGTTATGAACAACTAATTAACGAATTGGGACCACCTCAGGGACTAGTAAACACTTCTTTTGAAGTTTTTCAACCACAAATGATTGTACGAAGGGTTAAAAGGCTATACAAGAGAGTGTATGGCCAAAATACACACTATATGTGTGTGTGCGGCCATGTGTGCGGCCAGGTGTGCTGCCAGCACATGTGTGCGGCCTAGTGTGTGTGGTGCTAGGAAACATGGTGTTCCTGGTGTTCTTGGTGTTCTTAGTGTTCTTGGTATTCTTGGTGAAAGATGTTACCTTTCCGGATGATACTTGAGAGAATTTTCGAGTCCTAGCTTTGCAAGAGTGTAAGAAATGATCAAAAGGACCAAGGATAGTACTTATAGGAGGGTGTGTGCGGTTGGAGGTGTGTGTGGTTCACACCAGTTTTGATGTGTTTGGCTCGTTTTTCCAATGCTACAACCAAACTAACCCATCCTCCGACACGTATCTCAATTATACTAAGCTTTAAGCACTCTTTTAGACCCAAAACTTCATTATAAAATAGCAAAACGAATCTAACTTTGATTTAAAAGAAGAATGTAAGCTAGAAATTTCGGGTTGTCACATTTTTACCTCCAACAGAAGCAAAACACTGAAAAACTTTGGATCCAAAGGCCTATTCTCGCCGCCAAGGCTTGATGCTCTTCATTTCTCCTCTAAAAGCACTAAAAACTCACAAGTGTAGCTTCTCTTTCTCACAAACAAGGATAAGACTCGATTAGGATTCTTCATAGAGCTCTAAGGTGATAAGGGAGGCGGAAATGAGGGCTTAAGGAACTTTAAATAGGACACAAACCCGAAAAATTAGGGTTTCCTCACACAACCCCTACTCGTCGAGTCGGGGTCCTCCGACTCGTGGAGTAGACTCTAAAAATCCCGAGGTCCAAATAGTTTCTACTCGGCTAGTTGGTGCTCCCCAACTCGTCGAGTTGCCCTGTTCTCATGAATAAAATATAAAAATAAAATACCTAGGAGTCGGAATGTTACAAGAGAGATAGAGAGATAAAGAACCAAGCTCTCTCATGTTATGGCTTTTTAGAGCAAGAAGCAAGAATGAGATTAACCCCAAAAGCATGTTTGCCACAACTAGCACTTTTGGCTAGGAAATTTCGTCCTTAGGTAAGCAAGAACTATTGTGAGACTTGTGCTAGCACACCTAAGTGTTTAATATGAGTTCCTAAGGATCCATATAGTGTTAGAATGCAAATCCCTCCATGTATAGTGAATCTCTCCCAAATCTCTTCAAGCATGTGAAATCTCTCCAAGAATAGTGAATCTCAACCAAATGTCTCTAAATATGCGAAATCTCTCCCAAATCTCTCCAAGAAAAGTGAATCTCTCCCAAATCTCCCTAAGTATGCGAAATCTCTCCAAGAATACTGAATCTCTCCCAAATCTCCCTAAGTATGCAAAATCTCTCCAATAATAGCGAATCTCTCCCAAATCTCTCCAAGAATAGTGAATCTCTCCCAAATCTCACCAAGTATGTAAAATCTCTCCACGTATCTCAAATATCTCTCAAATCTCCCTAAATGCCTTCCTTAGTAGAAAACAGCTCAAAAACCGGAAGAGGAAACCCCAAAAGGACCCTCTTGGTCCGGATTCCTCTTGGTCCTGAACCTCTTGGTCCGGAACCCTCTTGCTCCTGAACGTCTTGGTCCAGAACCCTCTTGGTCTGGAACCCTCTTGCTCCTGAACCCTCTTGGTCCTGAACCTCTTTGTCCGCAACCCTCTTGTTCCGGAACCCTCTTGCTCCTGAACCTTCTTGGTCCAGAATGCCTTAGAAACCACGAGGAATCACAACTTCGGACTAAGCCTCTCATCCGGACCATTAGTTGCTTCGGAACTACCTTCTGACTTCGGAGATGTGGACGGTTCGAACCTCCAAGCTGATCCGGACGGCTTCGCTTCTAACTTCGAATCCGAGAATGACTCTGGACCTCGCCTGTTGGCTCCGGAACCTCCTTGCCAACCACTTCGGACCCTCACAGGATGTACCCTCCCCCTCCAGAATTCTAAGAGGAGCCTCGGAAATTACTATTTCACTCCGGAAATTGTGATGCAGCTCCGAAAATCACCTTTTAACTCCGGATTTTTGTCATTTTCGGTCCTTTTCTCCATTTTGGGGTATTTTGACGTCAGGAATCCCACCAAACTCGAGTTTTTCTTAACTAAGACCTCTAAAACCCCTATTTAATGCTAAAATAAATTATTTTTAGCATATTTTTCATAAAAAATAAATGTTTAGGATTTAGGAAAACCTTATCCTAAATCAAGAAAAGGACAAAGAGACTGACCTTGTGATTTGATGAAATCCTCATTTCCCATGCAAATCACAGTATCGCATGCTTTACCCACCAAATATCCATGCATGGACCACCAGATCCCCATGCACCAAAGATTCCCTTCCCTTTTCTTATACTCCAGAGCAACGACAGTAAAGGAGTTTAGACTCCACTTTCTCTCTTACTTTTCCCATTTTCCACTCAAAATTAAGCTCATCTTCAAGGCAAGAACAAGGATCTTGTTGGAGGCAAAATTCTCAAATATTCCCTAGAGTTTTGTAAAGTAAGTTCTACACTTATCTAAGATTTCATATAATCTTCAAGATAATTCATATTATTTTATTGATAATAATATATGATGATCATCCTTAGGAAAGCATCCCTCCCAGGGAAGTTCCTCATCTCAGCCAAGGGTTTAAGCTTGAGATCTTCACTCCATAACTCCAAACAACTCCTCAACCAACTCAAGGTGAGCTTCATACCCCACCTTTTCAATATTTTAATGTTTTGGGGGGAGAGTACAAGTCAAATCTTGCATAAATACTTGAAAAATTGCATATATACGTATGTTTGTATGTGTGTAAAATATTATTAAATTAATATTTTAGTAATATACTCATGAACGTAAAAATCCTCAATTTCATAAAGAACAGAGGATACTTTATACAAAGGAGTCTCCCAACTATTGAGTATGCCCAACCTAACCCCTTTATCTATGCTTTCATGTCTAAAGATAAAAATTATAAAAAGGGTCCTTACTAAGTGGACACCAGTTCTAGTGATTTTTCGAAAATAGGAACCTTGTGACTATTTTTGCAAACTGTCAGGGAGTATTTTATAAATATTCAATATAAAAGTTTGCGTCAAGAAATTTCACAAATAGAGCCTTTGCGACAGAAATATTTGCATCTTATAAATCGCTGTCATAAAACCTCCAACAAGATAAGTAATGTTCTACATGTCATAAAATAGAAAATGTGTGTCATAATCGGCTGTTATAAATTTATATAAATTATAACTTGACACTTTTTCTCTTGACTAAAATGAATCATTTTTTTTAATAAACGGAAAGGAACGCACACGAACTCCCAGTTAACGAGCACAAATAACGATATTTCTATTCAATGAGTACGAATTTCATTATTTATCTAACAAATAATGAACCTCTAATGATTGCTCAAAAGGTTGTTAATATTCTAGTTAGACAAATCTCAAAAGTACGTAAATATTAAAATATTAGTGTACGTCTAAGTCCTGTAAGGAGTTATAGCCAGAGTCTCCTGGAGGGAGAGCGAGAATTTGTGTATAGATCTATACGGGGTTGACACCCCACACCTTCGTTGTTCACTACAACTAGACAGACCAGTCTAGGGTGACAAATGTCTTTTCCAAACCGAGGGTGCCTGAGAAACGCCAAAACAGGCACTCCGTCATGATTAGTATGGTTATAACGACTCACTAGAATATGTTATATTAACTAGAAATTTATGTAAGGAAAACCTCATAAATAAACTTTGGCACGTTGTGTTGACTATCCTACACGTGATAGGTGATAGTCTGCATTTGTTGTGTTGACTGTCCTTCTCCATTACGTAGAATGTCTACAATAGCCATGTTGTTTCTTTCTCCTACAAGTATAGAGTCGTAATACTGCTATTTTTACAAATTAAAAAGCGTAGGACTCTATGGAAAACATTTGTAAACGAATTCGATAACCATAAACTAACCCACACATATACATAGTTGGAACTAGAACGTACGAATATTTTATAGAAGAAAATATAGCATTTTCTGGAGAAAACGATTTTCTACGATTTCGAGAACGATAAACTAGAACACACACACTCAATTTTACCCGATAAGTGGAACAAGATTTTCAACCATATTTCCTTTTCGAAAATAAGGGATTCTTCTTGAAACGATTGATTGTTACTATTCAAAAGAACTATTCTCGGACACAGCTCGCTGTTACAAATCACCTACTTTTCAAAATCAATCCTGATAAGGATGAACAAAAGTAATGTCATGCACACATATATCCATGATTTTCAAGGCAAGACTTCAAATGATTTCATAGAAATATATGATTTTCTGAAAGTACAACGAGAACGATTCCAAACGAGTGTAAATGATTTTATACAAAAATGCTTATGAGCTCACCAACTTTTTAGTTGACGCTTTTCAAAACGATTTGTATTCTCAGGGATCTGGTAAGCAGTTAAAAAAGGACGCTGATGCAAGACCATTCAGTTGTAGTTTGAAGTTTTCTACTTATGTAGGTTTTGTGTAACTCGAAGAACAAATACAATATGTAAACTATGTAAGTTTGTTATCTCAATGTATGATGTTTAGATTGCTATGTTTCATGTATATTCAGTTGTTATGATACTGCACAATGAAGTCACCCGCCTCCGGACATTTCCGTCGTTTGGTCCGGGGGGTGTGACAGATTGGTATCAGAGCATTGTTTATAGTGAACTGGTATATCTAGCCATATGAGATATACAACTATAAATACAATGGAACTAAAACAAACTCTGTCTAAAAGTATACTTTAAGAAGATAAGTATTTTATAGAAGTATACATAATTACTAACCCAGTATCATAACGAGAAGAAACCGAAAGTAACTAAAGGTTGAACACTACAATCAAACCAGGGCAGTTATGTAATCATATATGGGATCAATATAGCCTGATCAACTATATTTATTTGAGATATGACCAACATGTGCTTGGGAGTGATGGTGGTATTGCAACAAACCTAAAACCTAACTATTATGCGCACAAGAGAATACAAGAATTTGAACATCAAGTTTAAAATACTATAGGAGTATTTTAGGATACTATAAACCCCTCACACCTAAACTATCCCCGTATATCTCGAGCCGCGACTCTTGCACAAACAACGTAGTTGAAATTCCTCGCCAAGACTTCTACTACCCTGTCACGGTAAATTACGAATGGGTCAAGGAGAGACCAAAACAACCCCAAGGGGAAAATCCACAAATGGATCCTAAGGGATACCTAGAGATGAATTGTGAAAGGGAGAATTCCGATTAAGAACCCAACAAGGATAAAAGCACTAAGGGAACCCTTGATAAGCTTTGCCTAACTGAGAGTAAACCCGAGACCCTTTCACCCTTCTCTTCCCAGACACATAAACACCCCATGTAGGTACTCCTGGAATAGACATACCTAGAAACAAAATGATACCCACACAAAAACAAGTTGAGAAATTGGCTCCTCTCTAATTTAGAGCGCATCTCCACAAAAGACAATTTGATCCACAATCGACGTGCACCGAACTCCGATAGCCAACACCTTCACGAATCAGATGCCCATTTGGGTCACGAGTAACCCGAATTGACTCCCAGTTTCCAACCCTCCGTCATGGAGTAATGGAGACCATATGCAAACTCAGTGTGCAACAGTGTAAATCCGATCCCCCACAAGTAACAAGAATGCCATTCCAAATGCCTTACAAAACCCACCAGTAGGACCAGAAAACTATGTAGACCATGTACACCCCTTAGAAGAGGAGATGGTCATTTGGGGACCACCGCTCATAGCAATTGAGGCTAGGACATCCTTAACAATGTAAGGAACACAAAAAGGTCACTCTTAATATAAGTGGAATGGCCAAGCACCTTGTCCGCCAAGAGAGGATCGCCACACTACTCGCCCTAAGTTCATAATTCCTTTAGTTGCAACTAGTAATAATGAACCAAGAGGAGCACATCCTCCAAAAATCCATACAACCAAATCTATTAACCATATTGCTAGCCATGTGCTATTTTTACGGACCTTACGTCATATAATACATGTTTCCACCCTCCACTATAAATGCATCATGGTGATGTAGGTTGACCCGATTAACACCAGTACGTTAAGATTATTCGAGTAAACTCACTTGAAACCAACTACAAGTACTCACAGGCCCATTTTTTGTATGCAACAGAGTTATGACTTCTCATGAAGGTAACCAATACCCTGACCATGCGTCGTTCCTACGAATACACTCCACCACTTTCCATGCCACTGTAACAGCGGTCGTGGTAGCCGTCATGGCACACTTCAATACCAATGACACAAACAAAGTTGGAAACAGTGTCGGTAACTCCAACCATAACAACAACCAAGAAAACCAACGAAGAACAACTCACCCATGCACTAAAAAACCTAAAGCTAAAAACAAAAAAGAAAGTTCGGGAATGAAGAAGGAGGTAGTTTGACTCAGATTTTTACTAAAAGGCAACAAGCGGGACGAGTTCCTACCCCTACTAACCCTACTCCTCCCACATCAAGACAATCATACCTTGGGAGCAATCCACCCTACAACGAGTGCAAATACCATCATTGGGGAGCCTGCCAGACATTTCGTTGTAAAAGGTGCAACAAGATGGGACACACCTCCCGCTACTGTAGGGCCCCGGCCCCATGCGTCACCCGAATTCCCAACCCCTAACTAAGTCAAGTTTGTCACCATTGCGGTGCAACAGGACATTTCAAGAGAAATTGTCCAACAGAGATGACTGACGAGGAAGTTGACAACTAGACAGGAAGAGACAACAAGAAACCCTACTGAGATTTTCGGCACGTTTCGAACGATAAACTTTATGTGATGAATTTTTAAGGAAAGGTCTTGAAAATTGAAAACATAATCAAGAACTACTTCCCTAGTCGAGCTAATCCATAAATCACGGAGAAGCTAGCGAATACTTACGAATGAACCATGATGGTTCCATATAAACGTTAGTATCATATATAGTCAGGATTCCGTAAACTAAGCATGTGCGATCCCGCATCATTTTCCTGTCCCTGGCCTGAATGTTCATTAGGACAGAACCCCACAGTCAACTACCTTTTACAATCCTACGTATGTGCGGTTAGGTCACATTCATCTATAGTGGAAGGACTTGGCAGAATTCAGATTACGAACTCCATTGCCTTATAAGAGCACCCTCGTGTCGCCAAGAACACCTAACAAGCAAAAACGAGATAGACACAATGGTAACAACGAAAACGAAACTAGCAACGATAAGAACACAAACACTAGAACTCCTAACAAGCAGAAATGAGATAGACCTAATGGTTACAACAAAAACAAAACTAGTAACGATAGGAGCATGAACATAAAACGCCTTGTCTCCTCAAATCGATGTAACAACAAGGAGTCCAATGTCATCAGTTGACACGGACAGACTTGATCCTCACCTTACAAACCTCGAGCTCTGCCAATAGACTATCTTCCTACTCCACCGGGTAATGAAACTCTTTCAGCCGGTAATGGCAAATCCCTAGTAACGAGACACCTAAGTCCTAGTGTAAGAATTGCCACACGCTCTTCCCTAGCCCCGATACAGATTTAAAAATCACGGAGCAAAAAGGCATTAAGGGAATCCGAAAGGCTTCCAACCTTCCTCCAAAGGTTCCCAAAACCTCTTGGAAACCTCAACCATGTGCTAAGCGAAAATAGAATCACCTTGACTCCTGGAAACACCTTAATGACTAAACACCCAACACCACTTAACATGGTCACAAGAACAAATGGTGTCTGATTTTAAGATCGGCATATGATGTAAAGGAAAAATCAGACCCAGTCCCTAAACACAGGAAGCACGTGTCTAACCCTTAAGGGGAGAAAGACGAAATTGCCATAGGCACCACCGTCCACTAATAAGCCAAACAAACCCATCCTCAAGGATCGATACTCCCTACCCCCGAATCGGAGACATGTTCAACCAACAACAAGGACTGGCAGAGGCCGACCTACCATTAGCTCGGGAAAACTATAGGAAGAAAACCCCCAATATAATCTAAGACTCATAAGGTTAACTACACCACTCGCAAACACAACCTTAGTGACCATAGTACCAACTCCTAACGCCCAGAAAACTCTACTTCTAGGACACCAGGATCCCGATCCCAAGAAGACCATTCAAAAGGCCTCGCCAAGAAAGGTCCCGATAATTCGTAGTCTCCGATTAACATAAGGAACTAATTTTAGACATTTCACCTTCCAGGTGCTCAGCGCTCATGAGTGTCAGACCACCGAAACTATAGAAATTGCACCTGTCGAGGTCAAGGTAAAAACGAACCCACACCCCGAAGAGAATCATGTGTAGTAGACATTAACAAATTTGAATGCCCACTTACTTCTAATCGAGTGTTCATATGACAACAACTACCACTATAGCATAGGAATTGCACCCCTCGAGGCCCTGTGTGGCCAGAGGTGCAGATAATCCTCTATTAGGCTGAGATGGGAGATACCCAACCGACAAGATGACAAACGCCCAATAGCACACTCACTAGACCTGAGATTATTCGATAAACCACGAAAATGATAGTTTAAACCTGAACACGACCCCAACTATAGTAACGCCGATGAAAGAGCTATCCTGATAGCATCTTAAAACCTTGGAGTCCTAAGTAGGGAATCGGGGTATTAATTTAAGAACTCCCCTCGGGAAGAGTAACTCGAATCAAAAGGGAAAAATAAACTAAACTCCCGATGCACCAGACCCTTCGAGATCCTCGGACAGATCGTCCGGTAGCCTACCAACTCCAATTACCCTCTGACTTTAGTAACGCACACCCTGCATTCCATGTATCAAACCTAGAAAGTGTCTATCAAACAACCCTCCCAGTCCCACTAGACAAGACTAAGGTAAACTAGAGCCTCCTAATCATTGATCCGCTAATAGAGACAATGAACGGGAAAGTTAAGAACACAAAACAAAGTTGTATCCCTATTGTGAAGGTTCGAGAGAACACTAGGCGTGAAACGGTATTCACTTGGGAACGTGAGGACCAAATAAATCAAAATAAAAGTACCCTCACCTATTTTTGCATTCATAACCCTACCCTTCGAAAGAATTTCGGGACGAAATTCCCTCTAACGGGGGGATGATGTCACAACTAGCACTTTTGGCTAGGAAATTCCGTCCTCAGGTAAGCAAGAACTATTGTGAGACTTGTTCTAGCACACCTAAGTGTTTAATATGAGTTCCTAAGGAGCCATATAGTGTTAGAATGCAAATCCCTCCAAGTATAGTGAATCTCTCCCAAATCTCTTCAATCATGTGAAATCTCTCCCAAATCTCTCCAAGAATAATGAATCTCTCCCAAATCCCTCTAAGTATGCGAAATCTCTCCAAGAATAGTGAATCTCTCCAAGAAAAGTGAATCTCTCCCAAATCTCCCTAAGTATGCGAAATCTCTCCAAGAATAGTGAATCTCTCCCAAATCTCCCTAAGTATGCGAAATCTCTCCAAAAATAGCGAATCTCTCCCAAATCTCTCCAAGAATAGTGAATCTCTCCCAAATCTCCACAAGTATGCGAAATCTCTCCAAGAATAGTGAATCTCTCCCAAATCTCTCCAAGTATGTGAAATCTCTCCACGTATCTCAAATCTCTCTCTAATCTTCCTAAATACCTTCCTTAGTCGAAACCAGCTCAAAAACCGGAAGAGGAAACCCCAAAAGGACCCTCTTGGTCCGGAACCCTCTTGGTCCTGAACCTCTTGGTCCGGAACCCTCTTGGTCTGGAACACTCTTGGTCCGGAACCCTCTTGCTCCTGAACCCTCTTGGTCCGGAACCCTCTTGCTCCTTAACCTCTTGGTCCGGAACCCTCTTGCTCCTGAACCTTCATTGTAACACCCAAATTCCCAGGTATATTGTTTATTCCTTCACTTTTGGAGGTTGGGATGGGACTCGACGAGTTGGTGTTTAGACTCGCCGAGTATGGTCGCGGATTCGTATCCGGGTTCACAACTGGACTCAACGAGTTCATGAGTGGACTCGGTGAGTCCATGCTGTTTAATGAAACCCTAATTTCCCGTGTTTGGGACCTATTTAAAGGCCCTTAGGGCCGTCATTTGCGGCTACCAAACCCTAGAGAGAAACCCTAAGAGATCTAGAGCATTTGTGAGGAAGGAGAGGCCATTCTTGATCATTTTGTTGGTGTAATTGCAAGAAGGAGGTGACCAAGGCAAGAGGAGGCTGAAGGAGGTGCGATTCTGGTGACTTCAGAGTTCATAGACTTCATCTTGAGGTATTTATTCGGACCTTCTTCAGATTGGTGTTGATTCTTAGAGTTAGGGTTTTCTAACCCCCTTTATAGGATGGATATGTGGAGCAATTGGTCCCCTCTCGAGTTTATGCTTTGGATCTGGACTCAAAGAGGTCCAAAGACCTTAACCCTTGGAGCTTTATGAGTTATTTTGAGGGCCATGAACTTAGGATGTTATTTTTAGGGCTAAATCACCAAGTGAGACCATCTAGATGTTATATGTGTCTCAAGGTCTGAACTTTACGTGATTAGCATGCTTGGGAAGATCAGATCTATGGATTAATGGAACAGATCTGACCTCAGGAGGTCTATGGAGTTAGTGCATGGTCTGAACTCGCCGAGTCCAAAGATCAGACTCGGCGAGTAGGTTTAGGGTTTCCCATAAATCACTCAGTGAGTAGACTTACCGAGTTGGGGAAATAAATCAGTGAGTTAGAGGGGGATTAGGGTCCCACAGAGATATTCGACCGGGGGGTCAACAGAGTTACAGCATTGAGTGGCTGATATGTGTTTATGTGGTATTTTGGGGAACTCACTAAGCAAATATGCTTACAGTGTTATGTGTGGTGTTTCAAGTACCAACGATGATCGCGGGAAGACGTCGGCATGACTCGTACACACGCACATTGGAGTTTATATATTTTGATCTTGGGGTTTTGTATTAAGATAATGATGATACAATGTTTTAAAATGTGGATGTGAATGAAATTATATGATTTTTAAAATGCGAAAAAATGTTTAAATTTTTACGGTGTTACAAGTTGGTATCAGAGCCTTGATTGGAGGGATTCGGATTCATCTTTGGGCGTATCTGAACTCAAACTGAGGATTTGAGGAAAATTTTGATAATAAAGTAAAATTTTTGAAAAGAGTAAAAAGAGTTTTGAGACAAACAAAGCAGAGTCGTGTGTATGATCAGCCAGCGCCCGAACGGTGATTTCCTAAAATACCCTTACAATAAGTGATATCAGATATGTTATGTTATGCTATATGACGAATTATGATATGCATGCTAGAGTAGACTAGGTATTCTTATTAGGACTAGAGTGGCCTGATATATGATGCCTTAGTCTAGGGGCTTTTGCTGCTAGAAATTTTTGAGAGTGTTTAGATAGCAGCGAGGTGCTTATGAGATATCTGCTTGTGAGTAGCACATAATTTAAAAGAGTAGAGTGCTTGTAAATTTGGGACTCTGGGAGGAGGACTTGGAATGAGTGCCGAGTCGGTGTGGTCGGTAGTATTGGGCCTATACTACCGAAGGCACCGGGTTAGTGCGCAACCCAAGTAAGAATCCTTAGGGTACCAGAAACCAAGTAGGATTGGGGTATCTAGTGTGTGCACGCTCGAGCGAGTCCTTGATATCTTGTGTTGTATTTCAGAGAGGTATCATGGTGGGAACGCGCCACAGACCAAGGACTAGTGGAGGGGGTGTGAGCGACGAGGAGCTCCGCCAGATGATTCATGATGAGGTGGTTGCTGCCATCCGCGCTGAGATTCCAGAGATGTTCGGGTCTATCAAGACCACCCTGATAGAGACATTTGACGAGAGATACGTTGCTCTTTCTGATGTTGTTGTTGCTGCGTCCACTGCAGCTGTAGCTGTGGCTAGACCGCAGGGTGGTGATGTGTTGCTGTTCCAGGAGTTCTGCAACACAAAACCATCGGAGTTTGATGGGACCCAGGACCCGATTGCAGCGATGAGGTGGATTTAAGACATTGAGGGGTGTTTCTTTACTTGCTCATCTCCTGAGCATTTGAGAGTCCCGTTCGCGCTGAACCAGCTTCGCTTGGGAACGAAGGACTGGTGGAAGTTTGTGACGGCGCACAATACGCCTGTTGAGCTTGCTACAATGACCTGGGAGAGGTTCACTGCTATGTTTCGAGACGAGTACATTCCCCAGGTGGAGAGGGAGCGTTTGGCCCAGGAGTTTTTGACCCTCAAGCAGGGTATTGAGTCTGTCACAGTGATTACGAGGATGTTCTATGAGCGGGCGATGTTCTGCCCAGAGCACGTGTCCTCCGAGCATACACGTATGAGCCGATATCTGAGCATTTTAAGGAGGGATATACGAGAGTTCGTGGCGAACTCAATGTACCGGACATTTGCTGAGCTTCAGGCAAATGCACGGAAGAGGGAGATAGTGCTGGAGACTCAGGCTGGGGAGGAGGTTGAGTCTCAAGGGAGGGATCGACGACTGGCGCAATCTCAGCCGGCAGCCAAGCGGGCTAAGCCCACTGATTCGAGATCTGGGAGTCAGAAGGGCCGCACTTGTGGCAAGTGCGGCAAGAGCCACGATGGGGTGTGTAGAGCGGGGTCTTGCTACAAATGTGGCAAGGACGGGCATATGGCCAAGGATTTCCCTAAGGGGTTTGCAGTATGCTTTCACTGCAACCAGACCAGACACCGCAAGGTAGAGTGTCCACAGTTGCGAGGGACAGCCCAGGGAGCACCTCAGGGATCTGCCCCTGCTGCTATCAGAGCTACTGAGAGCCGGCAAGTGAAGGCCGAGATACTAAAGGCATGAGAGAGAGCCTTTCAGTTGACTGCGGAGGAGGTCCGCACTATGCCCGACATCATGGCTAGTATGTATCCTTTCTTGTATTTATTTTGATGTTGGGATATTGTGTTTATTTTATGTTATGCGTAGGTACTTTTCTTGTGAATTCTGTACTTGCCTTGGTGTTATTTGACTCGGGTGTGAGTCGGTCTTTTGCATCTTTGGCTTTTAGTCAGCACATCAATATTACTCGAGAGGCTTTGAGTCGACCTCTGAGAGTTTCCATAGCTGACGAGAGGACGGTGTATGCTGCCGAAGTGATCCGAGGATGTGTACTCGAAATTTTCAGCGTCGAGTTTCCGATTGATTTGGTTCCTATTGCGATGGGAGATGTCTGTGTCACCATGGGCATGGACTGGTTAAGCAAAGTGGGAGCGGTCATCGACTGCGAGAGACAGCTGGTGACCATACGAGACCCCGGTGGGGGAGTTCTAACGGTGTATAGTGAGGGTACACGTTCTGGGTCAGCATTTTGTTCGGCTGCCAGAGCAAGACAGAGTCTACAGCAGGGCTGTAGGGGATTTGTAGCATATGTGATGGATGCGAGGGGTGATTCAGAGAGACCGACGTCAGTTGATGAGGTCCCGATAGCGCGTGAGTTTCAGGATGTATTTCTAGAAAATTTGTCGGGTGTGCCTCCGGAGAGGTAGGTAGAGTTCAATATCGATTTGGTTCTGTGGCCTACGCCTATCGCCAAGGCGCCTTATCGTCTTGAGCCTCCAGAGATGGAGGAGTTATCCTCGCAGCTCCAGGAACTGCTGGGGAAGGGGTTTATTCGGCCGAGCAGTTCGCCATGGGGAGCGCCTATCCTTTTTTTCAAGAAGAAGGATGGTTCACACCGGATGTGCATTGATCACCGGGAGTTGAACAAGCTACCGGTCAAGAACTGTTACCCGTTGCCGAGGATCGACGATTTGTTCGATCAGTTGCAGGGGTATCTTGGTTCTCCAAGATCGATTTGAGGTCTGGATATCATCAGGTGAGGGTGCGAGATGAGGACATCCAGAAGACAGCATTCAGGACTTGTTATGGGCATTACGAGTTCATGGTGATGCCTTTCGGACTCACCAACACACCGGCGGTGTTCATGGATCTCATGAACAGAGTGTGCAGACCGATGTTGGATCGCTCGGTGATCGTGTTCATCGATGACATATTGGTGTATTCGAGATCCAGAGAGCAGCATGAGGAGCATTTGAGGGAAATCCTCGGAGCTCTGAGATCGAAGAGGCTTTATGCCAAATTCTCCAAGTGTGATTTTTGATTGCGAGAGGTCCATTTCTTAGGGCACCTCGTGAACCAGAAAGGGATATTGGTCGACCTGGCCAAGATTGAGGCAGTGATGAGTTGGGAGGTGTCGAGGTCACCTACCGAGATCAAGAGTTTCCTAGGGTTGGCTGGTTATTATCGGAGATTTATCAAGTATTTCTCCAAGATAGCCGTGCCACTCACCAAGTTGACCCGGAAGGGTGTTGCTTTTTCATGGGGTCCAGAGCAGCAGGCCTCCTTTGAGACACTTCGCCAGAGACTATGCGAAGCTCCGGTGCTAGCCCTTCCGGAGAGGATGGAGGACTTCATAGTGTATTGTGACGCGTCGATATCTGGGCTGGGAGCGGTGCTTATGAATAAGGTTCATGTGATAGCATACGCATCGTGGCAGCTGAAGCCTCATGAGATGAGGTATCCCACCCACGATCTGGAGTTGGGGGCGGTGGTGTTCACCCTCAAGATTTGGTGTCACTATCTGTATGGGGTTCGGTGTACCATATACACGGACCACAAGAGCCTGAAGTATCTAATGGATCAGCCCAACCTGAATATGTGCCAGAGGAGATGGTTGGATGTGGTGAAGGATTACGATTGTGAGATCCCATACCACCCGGGAAAGGTTAATGTTGTAGCTGATGCACTGAGCCAAAGGGTGGAGGGCGCCCCAATGCGAGATGTTTGCTTGAGATTGACAGTGATAACTCCGGTGTTGGACACTATTTGTGGGGCCCAGACTGAGGCCGTGAGGCCAGAAAGCCAGAAGAAAGAGCGAGTTGTCGGGCTGGTATCGGAGTTCGTTACCGATGGCCGGGGGCTTATGACATTTCAGGGTCGGATATGGGTACCGTTTGTGGGTGGGACGCGTACCATTTTGATGGAAGAGGCTCATAGATCGAAGTTCTTGATCCATCCCGGGGCCACTAAGATGTATTTGGACCTGAAGAGGGGGTATTGGTGGCCCTGTATGAAGAAGGATGTCGCATGGTTTGTAGAAAGATGCTTGACCTGTCGCAGGGTTAAGGCCAAGCACCAGCGTCCACATGGTAAGTTGCAGCCGTTAGAGATTCCCGATTGGAAATGGGAGCATATTACCATGGATTTCATCACCAAATTGCCAAGGACTGTGAGAGGTGTCGATGCAATTTGGGTGATTGTGAAGAGGTTGACGAAGAGTGCTCATTTCCTTGCTATCAGTGAGAGCTCTTCCACGGAGAGGTTGGCAGAGATGTACGTGAGAGAGGTGGTATCGTGGCATGGAGTGCCGATCTCGATTGTCTCAAATCGAGATGTATGTTTCACTTCCAGATTCTGGAAGAAGTTTCATGAGGAATTGGGTACGAGACTGCATTTTAGTACCGCATACCACCCACAGAATGACGGGCAGAGTGAGCGGACGATTCAGACGCTCGAGGACATGCTCCGAGCATGTATGTTGGATTTCGGAAGGAGTTGGGAGATGTACTTGCCTTTGGCAGAGTTTTCCTAGAACAAAAGCCATCATTCGAGCATTGGTATGCCACCCTTTAAGCTGTTGTATGGGAGGAGGTGTAGGACCCCCATTTGCTGGGGGGGAGGTAGGGCAGCGTGTGATATGTAGTACTGAGATCGTGCTTCAGACGACAGAGCAGGTCAGACAGAGGTTGTTGACCGCTCAGAGTCGTCAGAAGAGTTATGTCGACAGGCGCCGGTCCGAGCTCGAGTTTCAGGTCGGCGACTTCGTGCTCCTAAAGGTCTCTCCTTGGAAAGGAGTTATTCGATTCAGGAAGAGGGGCAAGTTGGGGCCCCAATATATTGGTCCTTTTAGGTTGATCGCGAGGGTAGGCAGGGTAGCCTACCGTTTGTAGTTACCTGCGGAGTTGGGTCAGATCCATGACAATTTCCACATGTCGCAGCTGAGAAAGTGTATAGCCGACGAGTCGGCAGTGGTGTCATTCAAAGACACTCAAGTGGATACGAGCCTGAACTATATTGAGAGGCCAGTGGTGATTAGGGATCGGAAGATCAAGATTCTGAGGAGCAAGGAGGTACCTCTGGTGCACGTCCAGTGGCAGCATCGGAAAGGGTCAGAGTTGACTTGGGAGTCGGAGCGTGAGACGCGGGAGCAGCATCCAGAGTTGTTTGCAGAGTGAGACTTCGAGGGCGAAGTCTAATTCTAGTGGGGGAGAATTGTAACACCCGGATTCCCAGGTATATTATTTATTTTTACTTTTGGAGGTTGGGAGGGGACTTGGCGAGTTGGTGTTTAGACTCGCCGAGTATGGTCGCGGATTCGTATCCGGGTTCACAGCTGGACTCGACGAGTTCATGAGTGGACTCGGCGAGTCCATGCGGTTTAATGAAACCCTAATTTCCCCGGTTTGGGACCTATTTAAAGGCCCTTAGGGCCGTCATTTGCGGCTACCAAACCCCAGAGAGAAACCCTAAGAGATCTAGAGCGTTTGTGAGGAAGGAGAGGCCATTCTTGATCATTTTGTTGGCGTAATTGCAAGAAACAGGTGACCAAGGCAAGAGGAGGCTAAAGGAGGTGCGATTCTGGTGACTTCAGAGTTCATAGACTTCATATTGAGGTATTTATTTGGACCTTCTTCAGATTGGTGTTGATTCTTAGAGTTAGGGTTTTCTAACCCCCTTTAGAGGATGGATATGTGGAGCAATTGGTCCCCCTCTCGAGTTTATGCTTTGGATCTGGACTCAAAGAGGTCCAAAGACCTTAACACTTGGAGCTTTATGAGTTATTTTGGGGGCCATGAACTTAGGATGTTATTTTTGGGGCTAAATCACCATGTGAGACCATCTAGATGTTATATGTGTGTCAAGGTCTAAACTTTACGTGATTAGCGTTCTTGGGAAGGTCAGATCTATGGATTAAAGGAACAGATCTGACCTCAGGAGGTCTATGGAGTTAGTGCATGGCATGAACTCGCCGAGTCCAAAGATCAGACTCGGCGAGTAAGGGTTAGGGTTTCCCGTAAATCACTCAGTGAGTAGACTTGCCGAGTTGGGGAAATAACTCAGTGAGTTAGAGGGGGATTAGGGGACTGGAGTTCAAGGCGGAACTCACCGAGTTGTTCTTGAGACTCGGCGAGTTGAGTCGGGGTGGCCCCGCGATTCAATACCAGGTGTGACTCGTCGAGCAAGGGGAGGAAATCGACGTGCCAAGCGGGACTAAAGAGTTAGTGGACACGTGTAGACTCGCCGAGTCGCCCAAGTGCACTCGACGAGTCGGGTCAAAGTTTGACCATTGACTTTTGTTGACTTTTAGGGTTGGGTCAACAATGTGGCCTTTGAGCTAAAAGAGGGGCAAAATGGTCTTTTTCCTGCTGAGGTTGCCTAGAGAGGGTTGAGTCTAGTCCCGAGAGTTATATTTATGAGAATATTTACTTTATGTGATTAGGCGGAGGCTAGATCATATTTCTACCGAGTCAGAGATTTACCGACACATCTGAGGTGAGTCTTCTCACTATACTTTACCTAGTGTGGTAACAGAATTATGTGACAAAGTATTTTAGAGTTATATGCCAGGGTATTTCATGTTATTATGTGTTGCGATTTATTGTGATATGTGATATCCATGATTCAGAGTTTACAGAGTTAGGACCAGTGGGTCCACAGAGTTATGGGACCAAGAGGGTCCCACAGAGATATTCGACCGGATGGTCAACAGAGTTACAACCTTGAGTGGCTGATATGTGTTTATGTTGTATTTTGGGGAACTCACTAAGCAAATATGCTTACAGTGTTTTGTGTGGTGTTTCAGGTACCAACGGTGATCGCGGGAAGGCGCCGACATGACTCGTACACACTCATACTAGAGTTAATATATTTTGATCTTGGGGTTTTGTATTAAGATAATGATGATACAATGTTTTAAAATGTAGATGTGAATGAAATTATATGATTTTTAAAATGCGAAAAATTGTTTAAGTTTTTACGGTGTTACATTCATGGTCCGGAATGCCTTAGAAACCAAGAAGAATCACAACTTCGGACTAGGCCTCTCATCCGGACCCTTAGTTGATTCGAAACTACCTTCTGACTCCGGAGATGTGGACAGTTCGGACCTCTAAGCTAATCCGGACTGTTTCGATTCTGACTTCAGATCCGAGAATGACTCCGGACCTCGCCTGTTGGCTCCGGAACCTCCTTGCCAACCACTTCGGACCCTCGCAGGATGTACCCTCCCCCTCCAGAATTCTAAGAGGAGCCTCGGAAATTACTTTTTCACTCCGGATATTGTGATGTAGCTCCGAAAATCACCTTTTAGCTCCGGATTTTGGTCATTTTCGGTCCTTTTCTCCATTTTGGGGTATTTTGACGTCAGGAATCCCATCAAACTCGAGTTTTTCTTAACTAAGACCTCTAAAACCCCTATTTAATGCTAAAATAAATTATTTTCAGTATATTTTTCATAAAAATAAATGTGTAGGATTTAGGAAAACCTTATCCTAAATCAAGAAAAGGACAAAGTGACCGACCTTGTGATTTGATGAAATCCTCATTTCCCATGCAAATCACAGTATCCCATGCTTTACCCACCAAATATCCATGCATGGACCACCAGATCCCTATGCACCAAAGATTCCCTTCCCTTTTCTTATACTCCAGAGCAACGACAGTAAAGGAGTTTAGACTCCACTTTCTCTCTCAGTTTTCCCATTTTCCTCTCAAAATTAAGCTCATCTTCAAGGCAAGAACAAGGATCTTGCTGGAGGCAAAATTCTCAAATCTTCCCAGGAGTTTTCTAAAGTAAGTTCTACACTCATCTAAGATTTCATATAATCTTCAAGATAATTCATATTATTTTATTCATAATAATATATGATGATCATCCTTAGGAAAGCATCCCTCCCAGGGAAGTTCCTCATCTCAACCAAGGGTTTAAGCTTGAGATGTTCACTCCATAACTCCAAATGTACAACTCCTCAACCAACTCTAGGTGAGCTTCATACCCCACCTTTTCAATATTTTAATGTTTTGGGGGGAGAGTACAAGTCAAATCTCGCCTAAATACTTGAAAAATTGCATATATACATATGTTTGTATGTGTGTGAAATATTATTAAATTAATATTTTAGTAATATACTCATGAACATAAAAATCCTCAATTTCATAAAGAACAAAGGATACTTTTTACAAAGGAGTCTCCCAACTATTGAGTATGCCCAACCAAACCCCTTTATCTATGCTTTCATGTCTAAAGATAAAAATTATAAAAAGGGTCCTTACTAAGTGGACACCAGTTCTAGTGATTTTTCGAAAATAGGAGCCTTGTGACTATTTTGCAAACTGTCAGGGATTATTTTATAAATATTCAATATAAAAGTTTGCGTCAAGAAATTACACAAATAGAGGCTTTATGACAGAAATATTTGCATGTCATAAAACCTCCAACAAGATAAGTAATGTTCTACATGTCATAAAACAGAAAATGTGTGTCATAATCGGCTGTTATAAATTTATATAAATTATAACTTGACACTTTTTCTCTTGACTAAAATGACTCATTTTTTTCAATAAACGAAAAGGAATGAACATGAACTCCCAGTTAATGAGCACAAATAACGATATGGAATGATAACGATATTTCTATTCAATGAATACGAATTTCATTATTTATCTAACAAATAATGAACCTCTAACGATGTAACATCCCAAAAATACGAGCCAAAAATTTCATTTCTAAAACATATACTTAGTAAAGCATTTAGAAATAAAAGTGTTCACCGATCATAACATTTCATAAAAGATATCACATGTCTGGAAAACATTTTCATAAACATAATAATGCCAGAGTGCGGAATACGAGGCATAGTGCGGAAGATGTCATAGTGCGGAATACGAGGCATGTGTGTGATGGGCCGCTACCGCGCCAGCTCCTTCCCCTTCGAGGAAGAGGTACCTGAAACCAAAACTGAAAGCTGTAAGCATGAAGCTTAGTGAGTTCCCCCATAATACCTCATATCATACAAACATACAATGAACAGCTAGGAGATACGGGCCTCGCCCACACTCATGAAGATACGGGCCTTGCCCACACTCCGCTAGCTGGGAGATACGGGCCTCGCCCACACTCCCTTATCTGAGAGATACGGGCCTCGCCCACACTCCACTATCAGAGAGATACGGGCCACGCCTACACTCAGCTGCTAATACATAACATACAAGTATCACACAGACAACGAGTATAGGCAAATTTATCATACTGGCATATATCATCATCAAACTCAACCATGAGATACGGGCTCTGCCCACACTCCAATACTAGCACATCGTCTATACGGGCCGGCCTTGGTGCCTTAGCCCCGTTACTACTGGAAGAAAACTCACCTCGAAGAATGGCTACCGAAAGTCTGACTGCTCGACGACTAGCTGCTGCACCGGTAATCCTCCGGCTACAAACCCATAAACATAGATTAGCCACTCATAAATACCCTTAGGTCAATTGACTGACCCATCCCTGGTCCAAGGTCAACGCCTTGGTCAAAGTCAACTTCCAGTTGACTGGACTCGCCGAGTCGTGGCACAGACTCGCCAAGTCCTCCTCCTACTAACCCGGTCCTACTCGCCAAGCCTCTCTTTCCACTCACTGAGTCACCCTTGACTCACTACTCGGGACTATGGAACCGACTCGTGATCCGACTCCCCGAGTCTGAGAGCAACTCGTCAAGTTCCATGAGCAGATCTCCTACTCGCTTCCAATCCTCACCAGAACATTCCGCAAGAGGATTTGGGGTTTTGGGACAACGTTACGCTGCTAATCCCGCGTACAGTTACGAAGGGTTGGACCTTTGACACTTAAACCCCTCTTACTCAGTGAAAGTTCATATGACTCGCCGAGTTTGAAGAACAACTCGGCGAGCTCCAGGCAATCTTCATAGGACTCGCGGAGTTGTTCATCCAACTCGCCGAGTCTAAGACCAATTTCATAGAACTCGCCGAGTTCCACTTTGGGACTCGTCGAGTCCCTTCGACTCACTTCCCATACCGACCAAAACTGAGACATGCAACGCCTCTAACCCATAGATCTATGCTCCTAGGGCATGCTTATCACGTAAAGTTGCAAACTTTATGTGCATGCATGGCCCTATGAGCTCAACAAGGCAAATCCAAGCCCTTTAATGGGTCATACAACCAATAGGGACCTCAATAACCCCAACCACAGAGACTTTATACTTCTAGGATGTCCATAAGATCCCAATCTAAAGTCCTTTCAGAACATAAAGCATAAATACATGAAATTTGAGGTTTTAGGGCTTGAAACCACTAATTTGGGACAAAAAGGGGATGTAATGGACTAATGACCAAGGTAAGAACATTTCTACCTGAATGGAAGCTTCTCACAGTGTAGATTCCCGATCTACCTCCCCTCCTTGCACACTTCAACCTTCTCTTCCTTCCTCTAAGCTCCAAACCTTCTCCACAAAGCCAAAATCACCCTCAAGGACAATATGGGGGCTAGGGTTTCTTTCTACAGTTCTCTAGAAATGTTAGGGACTAAGGAGGCCAAGTTAGAGCGTTTAAATAGGGTGCAAACATCCGGATTAGGGTTTATGTCCAAACAGGGTCTACTCGTCGAGTTCGGGGACCGACTCGCCAAGTACAAAGTTCAAACCACGCGCCTTATCCCGCTCCTACTCGGCAAGTTGGTCCTTCAACTCGCCGAGTCCAAGGCAAAAATGCATAAAATTAAAATATTAATCACAAGGAATACGTACCAGGAACCAGGTGCTACAAATCTCCCCCACTTATTTCAGACTTCGTCCTTGAAGTCTGCTGCTCGATCCTAAAATAGCTCGGGGTAATGCTCCGTCATCTCCTCCACCGGCTCCCAAGTCCACTCCGATCCCTTTCGGTGATGCCATTGCACCTTCACGAGTTCCACCCTCTTGTTCCTTAGATCCTTCGACTTCCTGTCAAGGATCGCCACTGGCCGCTCGATGTAATTCATGCTGTCATCGACCTGAATATCCTCCAAAGGCACCACTGCCGAGTCGTCTACCAAACACTTCCGCAATTGAGAGACGTAGAAAGTGTTGTGGATCTGGCTGAGTTCGACTGGTAGATCCAACCTATACACCACCTTGCCCACCCGGGCTCAATCCTGAATAGCCCGATGAACCTTGGGCCCAACTTGCCTCGCTTCCTGAATTGGATGACGCCTTTCCACGGTGACACCTTCAGTAGAACCATATCCCCGACTTGGAATTCCAAGTCTGAACGACGCTTGTCGGCATAACTCTTCTGCCGACTCTGGACAGTCTGGAGCCTACTCCGGACCTGCTGGATCTTCTCTGTCGTCTGGTGCACCACTTCGGTGCTTCCCATGACCCTCTGGCCAACCTCTCCCCAACATATCAGGGTCCTGCACCTCCTTCCATACAACATCTCGAAGGGAGGACGGTCGATGCTCGCATGATAGCTATTATTATATGAGAACTCCGCTAATGGGAGGTAGGTATCCCAACTGCCTCTGAAATCCATAACACATGCCTGCAATATATCCTCCAACGTTTGGATGGTCCGCTCGCTCTGACCATCCGTCTGCGGGTGAAAAGCGGTGCTGAAATGCAGACGGGTACCCAACTCGTCATGGAACTTCTTCCAAAACCTAGAAGTAAATCTCACATCTCTGTCTGAAATCACTTATACGGGCACCCCGTGTCGCACCACTACCTCCCTGATATAGATATCGGCCAACTTCTCGGCCGAGATGCTCTCCTGAATTGGGATAAAATGGGCGCTCTTGGTTAATGGGTCCACGATGACCCATATAAAATCCACTCCCCGCACAGTCCTGGGTAGCTTCGTGATAAATTCCATCGTAATATCTTCCCATTTCCACAACGGGATATCCAACGGCTGAATCTTGTCGTGCGGTCTCTGATGCTCGGCATTGACCTTCCTGCAGGTCAAGCACTCCCGCTTCATGTAGGGCCACCAATAGTCCAAACGAAGATCCCTATACATCTTCATCGCCCCGAGATGAATGGAAAATCAAGATTTGTGCGCCTCCTCCATCAAGACGTGGCGCACGCCCCCAAGGTACAGCACCCACACTCTACGGTGTAAAGACAATCATTCCCTGCTATCATAGTCGAAGGAGGAAACCTGACCCACTATGCGCTCACTCTTCCGATGTTCCTCCTTCATGGCCTCCTGCTAGGCCTCCCGAATCCGCTCCAAAAGCGGGGTCACCACTGTCATCCGCATGCAAACATCCCTGATCGGCGTTGCCTTGCGGCTAAGCGCAAGAGAAACAAATGATCGGGTAGCCCCCGAATCAAACAGCACCTAAACCGGAATACCGTTCACGTGGAACGATCCTAAACAGAGCACATATCAATATCATAACATCATAAAAAAAAGATAGAGGGAAAGAATCATACCCATCACCACATCGGGTGCGGCGTGTGCCTCCTCTGTCGTCAGTTGAAATGCCCGACTCCTTACCACTGGAGCCTCTGCCTTGCCTTGCCGGCCATCTGTGATCCTCAGAGTCGCTGGAGCTAGCGCCTTCACTGACGCTGATGCTGTCGTCAACTGGGGGCAATCGGCCCTCTTGTGGCCCCTCTGGTTGCAGTGGAAACACATCAACTCAAATGTCTGAACAACCGAGACAGGGGCAGTACAATCCTTGCTAAAGCGCCCCACCTTGCCGCACTTGTAGCAGCCTGATGATCCCAACCTACATGCTCCCTCGTGCGACCTGCCGCATTTTCCGAAGCGGCCCGGCCCCCCTTGGCCTTTCGGCCTACCATCTGATCCCTTGGGCTTCTTCCCCAAAGCTCCCACCACCTGCCCCGTCTCTGCCTTTCTCTTTCGAATGTGCTCCAAATCAATCTCCCTTTCCCTCGCCCTGGCAATCATGGACTCCAGGGTAGGGCAAGCTGAAAAGCTAACATGCTCCCGGATATCAGCCCGTAGCATATCATGATAGCGGGTCCTTCTCATATCCTCATCTCCCACATACTGAGGTGTAAAGCCCCGTTTCTAGCTAGCTTATACAAATTAAGGGTTATAAAATAATCCGGATAATGAATTCATTCAAGGATAATTTCTGGGATGAGATAGTTGAGTTATTACATAAAACGCATTTGCGGGTGAAGTGAACGAATTAGATTAAATTAAATGAGAGTTTTAAGTGAATTATCGATTAAGCTCATTGGGAAGGTTAATAATAATAATTATTGGAATGTGTTAGTGCAAGGGCCAAACAGTAATTTCCAGAAATCAAATTCGTAAGACAATCAAACTTAGGGTTTTAATCATCAAGCTTCTCAAACCCCAGGGACCAAACTTATCAACTTCAACATCATGTTTCACTCTTCCTGATTCGTCAATGGCAGGCTGTTGCTTTCCCTATCGTGGTCCTGCAATTGTCGATGCCAGTGAAGGGAGTTGGTCCCATTCCTTTACACATTCCATTGGCCATTTAAATCAATTATGACTCTCCAATATGATGGGAGCCCTTGTCTTCAATCTGTAATTCCAAAGATAGTGAAAGAAAGAGAATTATAGCATAGAGAAGGATGTAGAGTGTGGGTGTATGAGCTCCGATTGTCTCTCGAACCCCGGTGATGTTCGTCGTCCCTTCCGACGAGTGTAGACGGGGTCCTTCGGCAGTAGAATGGTGAGGGATGAGAAGTCTTTAAGGGTAATTCCCCTATCATCGCCCAAACGAGAGATCCGATCGATGGAAGGAGGAACAACAAGGGAGTGCTTGATCTAGGTGAACTCGATTTCAGGGATGCCTAAGACGTCAGGCTCACAGTGGCATATCCTCTTGAGCCACTTGTGAGTATTGAACCAAAATGAGGACGAGAGCAAAAGGTGTAGACTCTTGTTTTCTTCTTTTAGTAGCTTAATATCAGGTGTAAGTGTGTTTAGATCCCGTTGATTCATCCTTTCAATTTTTCTTTGCCCTCCATCTCCATGGCTACACCCGAGAGGCGCTTCAGATGGAGAGAATTGGGATTTGTGGATGGCATCTGTCAATCAAGGAAAGGGAGACGTCGGGATAGGTGAGTTCAAGCATTGGTGAAGGAACTGTTTCAATTCCATTGGAGCGTGGGAGGAGTTAGTGGCGCATTGCTAGGTTCGACATATGAGCCATTGGCTAGCAGATTGGGGTTGTCGCCGCCGGAATTGGATGTTTCGCTGAAGCTGGTTGTGTCGGCTCTCCGAAGACGCAAGTGGCGAACAAGCTCAAGCAGGGAGATGGAGTACTGTGACCTAATCGACATGATCTTTTAAGGTATTGGGCTTTAATCCGTTAGCCTAATATTATATGGGTTCAATTAGTATATTGTGGGCTGAATGGCATTGGGTTAAGTTCAAGATAAATATAATCTAAGGTAAAGCCTTGTTAATTAGTAATTGGGCTTAAAATTAATTAATTTATTTATGGGCGTTCGTTGTATCTAATGGGCTGCAAATACAGGTGTGAATATAGTTCGGTTTCATCGATTAAAAGGAAATTAATTTAATAAGAATTAGATGTACTAATAAAGTTGTATGGATTTAGATGCCCAAATTTATAATATCGTATGGTTTATTCAGTAGAGAGATGGACTTAATGGATTAAGTCCTTAATGGGTTAAGTAGGAAACTTAACCCTAATTGTCATTTTATGTGAAACCCTAATGCCATAGATAGGCCACAGTTGGGCCTTGGTCCATTATTAGACTCTTGGGCCTTTGGATTAGGCCTTGGGCTGGGGTCAAGCTAAGCCAGGGGTAAAATAGTCATTTTACCCTCAGCATAGTTACCAGTATTTGATTGAGTGTGTTTATGGGATTTGTAGCCGGGAGAGACCGGAGCAGCAGCATCAGACAGTTCCCGAGTAGATTTTCAGCGGCCAACTTTCGAGGTGAGTTACCTTTCAATAGCGGTGGGTCTAAGGCCACAATGCCGGCCCACCAGTAGGAGACGTATGATAGATGATTGTCTTTGTGATATCATCTAGGATTGCTACTACCTGATATGTTATATGCTAGCATGATATGTTGTATGTGATAGTAGTCGAGTTCGGTTGTTAGGACCGAAGGGTAGTCAGACACCCCAGATACATCTGACAGTATGTGATGATGTGTTTGCATGTTGGCTTGTTATGTTATATGCGATGGAGGTACTATGAGGGGACCAGTCCCCGTGTTTGGTTGTTAGGACCGAAGGGTAGTTCAGGCACCCCAGATATGTCTGATAGTATGTTTATGTTATTATATATGTGATAGTAGCAGTAGGGGGTGAAATAGTCCCCACTTACCGGTCGACAGGACCGAAGGGGTAGACCAGCACCCAGATATGTTAGGCAGTATATGACTTATGTGTTTATGTTATGCTTTTATGTGGTAGTGTTAGGTGGTGAAATAGTCCCCGGTTACCGGTTGAAAGATACCGAAGGGGAGGCCAGCACCTAGATATGCTAGGCAGTATCCGGTCGAGAGGACCGAAGGGGAGCCCAGCACCCAGGTATGCTAGGCAGTATCCAGTCGAGAGGACCGAAGGGGAGGCTAGCACCCAGATATGCTAGACAGCATCCGGTCGAGAGGACCGAAGGGGTATGTCGGGCACCCAGATATGCCTGACAGTATATGTATGTTATACGATTGTGTGGTATGTGGTATGATGGGGGAACTCACTAAGCTTCGTGCTTACGGTTTTCAGTTTTGGTTTCAAGTACTTCGTGTTTAAAGGAAAGGAGTCGGCTTGATCGCAGCGCATCACACTATGGTTTTCCGCATACGAGATCTTTGGGATTACACTCTGATATTGTATTATGATAACATGTTTGATTATTTCTACTTTGGTTTTGACATGACATGATATTACAAATTGTTTCATTACACTGTTGGTTTTATAATTATGTATTTAAAAATGAAATTTTTGGCCTGTATTTTTGGGATGTTACAAGTTGGTATCAGAGCCTTGGTTTGAGGGATTCGGACATACTCTCGGGTGTGTCTGAACTTAAACTAAGGGCTTGGTATAAAAAATTTCAAAAGTAAAAGCATTTTATTAAAAGAAGTTTGAAAAGAGAAAATGACTTTTAAAAGAACAAGGTGTGTGATGCGTGCAATCAGCCGAGCTCAAGTAAGTTTTCCCCAAGATATCCATATATGTTATGAGATGCTATGATATGATATGATTATGAGAATTGCATGCTAGATTTGGGCTAAGGATCTAGGGAGGATGCCTTATATGCCTATTGTATGTGCTTGTAGACTTGCATGTTAGTACTGATCAGTCAGTAATAGGATAACCTGTTTAGGTTATGCCTAATTGTATGAGCCTTCGAATTGCATGTACAGATTCCTGATTATAGGATAGAATGATTTGATTGGAATATGATGGTTAGATTTTCCATTGTCTGAATGCTGCTTGCTCTGTGCTTTGTGGGACTCTTAGTAATGCGAGCTAACTATTAAGTGAATATGCTAGGTCACATGGGACAGAGGCCGGATAATCTCAGAGTGAGAGACTTGACCCTATTGCGCAGCTCTTGTCTGAGTCCAACCGTTCTAGGGATGGGTCTTTTACTCGAAGGATTATCTGATCTCTGTTGTATGTGGCTATATTCATGAGGTAGTTAGTTGATATTACTGGGAATCTTTCAGCAGCTGAGGACCGGGTAAGTTCGGGAACCTAGGAAGCCTAGGATATATTTCAGTGATTTAGTAGTGAGGTTTAGCGAGACTTGGGTGTACCAGTTTGAGGAAGTGACTTGGAGGATTCGGGAGGACTGCTGAGGAAAGTATGGATAGGTGTGGAAGGTAGTATTGGGCCCATACTACTGAAAGCATAGGATCCATACTCGAATCAGTGAGAGTCTTGGAGAATCTAAGAAGCTTCAGGGAAGAGTTCATGACCCAGTTTGGGGACAGAGGATGTTCCAGTTGTTGCAGCTTAGCCATTGGCAAGCGAGCTAGTGAGTGTGACAGGGTGTCAGACCTTGAAGGGTACGATTCCCAAGAGTTGCAAATGCGGGATCGATTTGGGAGCACCCTGGAAAGAGAGATGCATGCCAGGTGAGTATAGTAGAGGGTCCCTGGAAGAGACCCATGGCTTCTGATCATTGGGTGAAAGGCCAGCGGGGTTTGAGTCAGTGCAGCACATAATAGAAAGTACACGAGGGAGTTTGTCACTCCAAGGGTTCAGTCTGCTACAGGGTAGCAGGATTGGTAATGTTAGCAGAAGGGGATCTGTATTCCTCCTGATGTAGCGGGTATGTCATCTTATTAGATGGATATTGGGAATACGTATTGCTTTGGGATTGCGAGTGAGTTTGGATAAGTCGGATCTCGAGTCAGTTTTCTGCTAGTGTTCGGTTATCAAGGACCGTATATGCCATCTTGCATGCCGGAAGGTCCTTGATGAACCTACAGAGAGAGTATCTTGCGGAGTGGGTTCCACGTGCACCGTTATCATTTCGGATCCTTGTCGGGGTCTATGTAGGAATATTATTTAGAGACTACTCGATCAGGGTTGGAGTGATAGTTTTCCTGTGAAGTCAGCGTTTAGTGATCCTATCATTGTTCAGGTATGGTCGGAAATAGTTTATGGATGAACTTTGGAGTTCAAGGCACTACCGTTGCTAGGACGGAACTGGTGACAGGAAGAGGGTAGTGTCAGTCGCGGATGTTAGATGCACAAGTGGTTGGTCACTAGATGATCAAGAGAATTCTATTTTTTGCATGAGCTGTGTTCGGTTAGAGTTCAGTCGTACTGCAAGATTGGAAATGACAACGAGGATTCATCAGCCAGAGTGAAGATTAAGGTCTTCAGTGTTCAGCCTGGGAGATGAATTGAGGTGTCAGAATGGAACAGATTTCAAGAGTACTCTTCAAGATTTCAGAGGATGGGTGATCTTAAGGTTTAATCGGTCATTAAACGCTAGCATTGGTAAGCACATTTTGTCATCAGTGGGATATTAGAAAGCGAGATGGATTGGGAATCCTTCAATTCTCGCATGCCGTGAAGACTTAGTCGAATCCAAGTAGGGGAGAGACTTTTTGTAAGGTTCTCCAAATGTGAGTTCTGATTGCACGGGGTGCAATCTCTTGTCCACCTTGTCAACCAGAAGGTTATTCTAGTTGATCCGGCAAGATAGAGGCCGTGATGTAGTGGGAGATTCCGAGGTCTCCATGTGAGATTCGAAATTTCCTGGGTATAGCGGGTTATTACCGGAGATTTATACGAGACTTCTCCGAGACTGTGGTTCCTTTGACTCGACTGACCAAGAAGTCGGTGTCCTTTCGTTGGGGGCCTGAGTAGCAGGCAGCCTTCGAGACTCTCAGACAGTGGTTATGCGAGGCACTGATTCTCACTATGCCAGAGGGTGTAGATGATTTCGTGGGTTACTGTGACGCTTTGATCACGGGAATGGGTTGTGGTACTGATAGAGTGGGGCCACGTGATAGCAGGTTTCGGGAACCAGGGTAGAGTTTTGGTTAGAACTCAGGTTCAGTGGTGTGTTGGGTCGAGTGCGCGTTCGACCCAATTTGGAAAGTGTTGTAAGACTATGGGGGTAGCCGTAGAATTCACTAGCGGTCAGTTAGTATGGAAAGTGTTGTAAGACTATGGGGGTAGCCGTAGCATTCACTAGCAGTCAGATAGTATGGAAAGTGTTGTAAGACTACGGGGGTAGCCGTAGCATTCACTAGCGGTCAGTTAGTATGGAAAGTGTTGTAAGACTACGGGGGTAGCCGTAGCATTCACTAGAAGTCAGATAGTATGGAAAGTGTTGTAAGACTACGGGGGTAGCCGTAGCATTCACTAGTGGCCAGTTAGCATGGGAGGTGTTGTAAGACTGTGGGTGTAGCCGCAACATTCACTAGGTTAGTAGATAGTGTGAGCGCGTTTTTAGGACGCAGAGGGAACAGTAGTACCCACCAGTTCGGGTGTAGCAGTAAGGATAAGGAAATCCACAGATTGGATTTCGGAATTACCCAGATGGGTTAGATCTGGTTTAGCCAGTGATACGACTGCAGGAGTGCCACTACAGTTATGGGATCAGGGAAGCAATGGATTGTATAAGATTGCTTGTGATATAGGGCTACCATCGGTTAGGTAGCAATCACTTTTAGACTGTATTTGGTGATGTCAGGATTCGACATACGAACTCGATCAGTTGGATCAGGAGGTTGTTAGAGCCTCAGTAACATGATAACTAGTGGCAACTAGTTCCAAAGAAGGATTTTTGTTCAGAAGTCGTGTAAGGCGACTAGATAGGGAGTCCTTTGGCTCCGCAGCCGGGCTGGGACCCGATATTTCAGATGACTGACGAATGAAGTGAGACCAGGAAGGTCTTGATAGATGTTGGAAGGCAGCCATGTAGCAGCATGGTGTTTCAGGCGGTACAATGTTTCGGGCAGTCCAGTGTTAAAGCAGTTCAGTGTGTCAGGCAGTTCAGTGTTTCGGGCAGTTCAGTGTTCAGATAGTTCAGTGTTTCAGACAGTCAGTGTTTCAGGCAGTTCAGTGTTTCCAGGCAGACCAATGATTCAGATAGTTTTGGGTCTCAAGCAATAATGGTATTGTGGGATTTCATGTATGGACAGAGTTACAGATAGCTTGGGATATGTTAAGTCACTTACAACAGGATTATCTAAGCTTCGGCCACGTATAAGTGAGTCACATGGATAAGGGGATATGTGATTTTGTTTTCCAGTAGGAGCCTTGAGTTATTAGGAGATGGGTAGGTAGCTGAGAAGAAAGTGGATTGGATTCAACGATAATGATTCAGTATGAGTGGTCTCTCAGGGATTTAGACCATATTGAGACAGCAAATTTCAGACGTAGCAGATGTGATCTTGTTGCAAGGAATTCATTTATCTGGGGATTATAGAACCCTGCCAGGGTTAGTCACAGTTACCCTAGAAAGGCTAGGGTGTGCCCAGGATGGTGACCATGTTGCTAGAGCGGTTTAGCGTGAAAGGAATAGTAAGGAGCGATTTCGAGGATGAAATCTAATTTAAGTAGGGGAGAGTTGTAAAGCCCCATTTCTAGCTAGCTAATATAAATTAAGGGTTATAAAATAATCCGGATAATGAATTCATTCAAGGATAATTTCTGCGATGAGATAGTTGAGTTATTACATAAAACGCATTTGCGGGTGAAGTGGACGAATTAGATTAAATTAAATGAGTGTTTTAAGTGAATTATCGATTAAGCTCATTGGGAAGGTTAATAATAATAATTATTGGAATGTGTTAGTGCAAGGGCCAAACAGTAATTTCCAGAAATCAAATTCGTAAGACAATCAAACTTAGGGTTTTAATCATCAAGCTTCTCAAACCCCATGGACCAAACTTATCAACTTCAACATCATGTTTCACTCTTCCTGATTCGTCAATGGCAGGCTGTTGCTTTCCCTATCGTGGTCCTGCAATTGTCGATGCCAGTGAAGGGAGTTGGTTCCATTCCTTTACACATTCCATTGGCCATTTAAATCAATTGTGACTCTCCAATATGATGGGAGCCCTTGTCTTCAATCTGTAATTCCAAAGATAGTGAGAGAAAGAGAATTATAGCATAGAGAGGGATGTAGAGTGTGGGTGTATGAGCTCTGATTGTCTTTCGAACCCTGGTGATGTTCGTCGTCCCTTCCAACGAGTGTAGACGGGGTCCTTCGGCAGTAGAATGGTGAGGGATGAGAAGTCTTTAAGGGTAATTCCCCTGTCATCGCCCAAACGAGAGATCCGATCGATGGAAGGAGGAACAATAAGGGAGTGCTTGATCTAGGTGAGCTCGATTTCAGGAATGCCTAAGACGTCAGGCTCACAGTGGCATATTCTCTTGAGCCACTTGTGAGTATTGAACCAGAATGCGGACGAGAGCAAAAGGTGTAGACTCATGTTTTCTTCTTTTAGTAGCTTAATACCGGGTGTAAGTGGGTTTAGATCCCGTTGATTCATCCTTTCAATTTTGCTTTGCCCTCCATCTCCATGGCTACACCAGAGAGGCGCTTCAGATGGAGAGAATTGGCATTTGTGGATGGCATCTGTCAATCAAGGAAAGGGAGACGTCGGGATGAGGTGAGTTCAAGCATTAGTGAAGGAACTGTTTCAATTCCATTGGAGCGTAGGAGGAGTTAGTGGCGCATTGCTAGGTTCGACATACGAGCCATTGGCTAGCAGATTGGGGTTGTCGCCGCCGGAATTGGATGTTTCGCTGAAGCTGGTTGTGTCAGCTCTCCGAAGATGCAAGTGGCGAACAAGCTCAAGCAGGGAGATGGAGTACTGTGACCTAATCGACATGATGTTTTAAGGTATTAGGCTTTAATCCGTTGGGCTAATATTATATGGGTTCAATTAGTATATTGTGGGCTGAATGGCATTGGGTTAAGTTCAAGATAAATATAATATAAGGTAAAGTCTTGTTAATTAGTAATTGGGCTTAAAATTAATTAATTAATTTATGGGCGTTCGTTGTATCTAATGGGCTGCAAATACATGTGTGAATATAGTTCGGTTTCATCGATTAAAAGGAAATTAATTTAATAAGAATTAGATGTACTAATAAAGTTGTATGGATTTAGATGCCCAAATTTATAATATCGTATGATTTATTCAGTAGAGAGATGGACTTAATGGATTAAGTCCTTAATGGGTTAAGTAGGAAACTTAACCCTAATTGTCATTTTATGTGAAACCCTAATTCCATAGTTAGGCCACAGTTGGGCCTTGGTCCATTATTAGACTCTTGGGCCTTTGGATTAGGCCTTGGGCTGGGGTCAAGCTAAGCCAGGGGTAAAATAGTAATTTTACCCTAAGTATAGTTACCAGTATTTGATTGAGTGTGTTTATGGGATTTGTAGCCGGGAGAGACCGGAGCAACAACATCAGACAGTTCCCGAGTAGATTTTCAGCAGCCAGCTTTCGAGGTGAGTTACCTTCCAGTAGCGGTGGGTCTAAGGCCACCATGCCGGCCCACCAGTAGGAGACGTTTGATAGATGATTGTCTTTGTGATATCATCTTGGATTGCTACTACCTGATATGTTATATGCTAGCATGATATGTTGTATGTGATAGTAGTCGAGTTCGGTTGTTAGGACCGAAGGGTAGTCAGACACCCCAGATACGTCTGACAGTATGTCTGACAGTATGTGATGATGTGTTTGCATGTTGGCTTGTTATGTTATATGCGATGGAGGTACTATGAGGGGACCAGTCCCCGTGTTCGGTTGTTAGGACCGAAGGGTAGTTCAGGCACCCCAGATATGTCTGATAGTATGTTTATGTTATTATATATGTGATAGTAGCAGTAGAGGTGAAATAGTCCCCACTTACCGGTCGACAGGATCGAAGGGGTAGGCCAGCACCCAGATATGCTAGGAAGTATATCACTTATGTGTTTATGTTATGCTTTTATGTGGTAGTGTTAGGTGGTGAAATAGTCCCCGGTTACCGGTTGAAAGATACTGAAGGGGAGGCCAGCACCCAGATATGCTAGGCAGTATCCGGTCGAGAGGACCGAAGGGGAGCCCAGCACCCAGGTATGCTAGGCAGTATCCGGTCGAGAGGACC
This sequence comes from Lactuca saligna, assembly GCF_052625555.1. Taxonomy (NCBI): domain Eukaryota; kingdom Viridiplantae; phylum Streptophyta; class Magnoliopsida; order Asterales; family Asteraceae; genus Lactuca; species Lactuca saligna. The sequence continues at coordinate 33,071,567 of NC_136425.1, read as the reverse complement.
AAAGGGGAGGCTAGCACCCAGATATGCTAGACAGCATCCGGTCGAGAGGACCGAAGGGGTATGTCGGGCACCCAGATATGCCTGACAGTATATGTATGTTATACGATTGTGTGGTATGTGGTATGATGGGGGAACTCACTAAGCTTCGTGCTTACGGTTTTCAGTTTTGGTTTCAGGTACTTCGTGTTTAAAGGAAAGGAGTCGGCTTGATCGCAGCGCATCACACTATGGTTTTCCGCATACGAGATCTTTGGGATTACACTCTGATATTGTATTATGATAACATGTTTGATTATTTCTACTTTGGTTTTGACATGACATGATATTACAAATTGTTTCATTACATTGTTGGTTTTATAATGATGTATTTAAAAATGATATTTTTGGCCTGTATTTTTGGGATGTTACATGGGGGCACCAGTAATGCTCTCTCTCGAAACTTGGCGGTGATCTCCGCCACAGTCTTCGTAGTCTGCCTCATGTCTAAAAACTCTCTGGCCAGCTGTTGAAGCTCGACAACCGGCGCAAACTCTGCCCTGAACCTGGTCACAAAGTCCGACCAGTTCATCGCCTCAACAGCCGAGGCTCCCAACGAGTCACCCACGGACTCCCACCAATCCCTAGCTCGATCTCGTAAACACCCTGCTGCGAACCTCACCTTCGACCCCTCAGGGCAGAAGCTAATCATCTGTGCAGACTCAATGTCTGCAATCCATCATCTGGCAGCTATGGGGTCCTTTTCCCCGATTAAATCTGGCGCACCACTGCCCCTGAAGTCCTTAAAGGACAGTGTGCAAGATCCTGACTTGCCAGATGCCATGTCGCTCCTGCACGCCCTGAGGCGGTCCTCTATAAGCTCAACTGTCCCTTCCTTGATCGACTCGAAAATAATGGGAGTCGACTCAAGGATGCCTCTGGTGATCTCTGATGCAATGAACTCGCGTAGCCCCTCATCTATTGGCTCGGAACCTGATCCCGAACCTGTACTGCCAACTGCGGGCCTCGAGCGTAGTACCACCATTCTGAAATACATAAATAATAATTGTTAGCGATACTGATATCTCTGGAGGGATCACACCTACTACAAGTTCCCTAGTCTTATCTTGGCCTTCCTAGGTTCGGGTACGAATCCTCTGCTTTCAGTAGTACGGGCCCATACTACCTTCCACATCTATCCGTACCTTCTCCAAGGACTGCCTTGACTCCACCAGGTCCCTTTCACTACTACTAATCATTGCTATACTCATCCTAGGCACGCCCCAGGAAAATCTCTAACTCCACTTTACCCGGTCCTCAGCTGTTGAAGGCCTCCTTGTAATGTCAATTAGTCATTACCTGAATACCATCACATGTGGTGAGGCTCAAATAATCCTTCGAGTGACAGACTCGGCCCTTCAGCGGTTAGACTCAGACAAGAGCTGTGCAATAGTACCAAATCCAGCACTCTAAGATTATCCAACCCTGATCACATGTGACTTGACGTATTCACCTAATGTCTAACTCCCATAACTCGGAGTCCCACGAAGCACAAAGCCAACAACATTCAGACAAAAAGGGAACAATCTCAAGCAAATCTGTCCTCATAGAGAAAAGCTGAACTAGCATACCATACTAAACGCATATTATCTGGCATAACCTCAACAGGCTATCCTACTGCTGTCTACTCAATTCTAGCATGCAATTTTCATACACTGAAACACATAAAGCAGGCACATAAGGCATCACTCCTAGATGCTTAGTCCTATTCTAGCATGTTGTTCTACTGAAACTGATAAACATAACATAAGTTGGTATGGGTACTTTGGGGAATACTTACTTGAGCTCGGCCGGTCGCACACATCACACACTTCGTTCCTTATTAAAACCCTTTACTTAGCTTTTTAGAAAATATTTTCTGCTTTAAAATCTTTTGATCCCTCGATTTGAGTTCAGACACCACCGAAAGTGTGTCCGAATCCCTCAAACCAGGGCTCTGATACCAACTTGTAACATCCCAAAAATACGAGCCAAAAATTTCATTTCTGAAACATATACTTAGTAAAGCATTTAGAAATAAAAGTTTCACCGATCATAACATTTCATAAAAGATATCACATGTCTTGAAAACATTTTCATAAACATAATAATGTCAGAGTACAAATCCCCAGGAAGATCTCATAGTGCGGAATACGAGGCATGTGTGTGATGGGCCGCTACCGCGCCAGCTCCTTCCCCTTCGAGGAAGAGGTACCTGAAACCAAAACTGAAAGTTGTAAGCATGCAGCTTAGTGAGTTCCCCCATAATACCTCATATCATACAAACATACAATGAACAGCTAGGAGATACGGGCCTCGCCCACACTCATGAAGATACGGGCCTTGCCCACACTCCGCTTGCTGGGAGATACGGGCCTCGCCCACACTCCCTTATCTGAGAGATACGGGCCTTGCCCACACTCCACTATCAGAGAGATATGGGCCACGCCCACACTCAGCTGCTAATCCATAACATACAAGTATCACACAGACAACGAGTATAGGCAAATCTATCATACTGGCATATATCATCATCAAACTCGACCATGAGATACGGGCTCTGCCCACACTCCAATACTAGCACATCGTCTATACGGGCCAGCCTTGGTGCCTTAGCCCCGTTACTACTGGAAGGAAACTCACCTCGAAGAGTGGCTACCGAAAGTCTGACTGCTTGACGTCTGGCTGTTGCACCGCTAATCCTTCGGCTACAAACCCATAAACATAGATTAGCCACTCATAAATACCCTTAGGTCAATTGACTGACCCATCCCTGGTCCAAGGTCAACTCCTTGGTCAAAGTCAACTTCCAGTTGACTGGACTCGCCGAGTCTTGGCGCAGACTCGCCAAGTCCTCCTCCTACTAACCCGGTCCTACTCGCCAAGCCTCTCTTTCCACTCACTGAGTCACCCTTGACTCACTACTCGGGACTATGGAACCGAATCGTGATCCGACGCGCCAAGTCTGAGAGCAACTCCCCGAGTTCCACGAGCAGATCTCTTACTCGCTTCCAATCCTCACCAGAACATTCTGCAAGAGGACTTGGGGTTTTGGGACAACGCTACGCTGCTAATCTCGCGTACAAATATGAAGGGTTGGACCTTCGACACTTAAACCCCTCTTACTCAGTGAAAGTTAATATGACTCCCCCAGTTTGAAGAACAACTCGGCGAGCTCCAGACAATCTTCATAGGACTCGCCGAGTTTTTCATCCAACTCGCCGAGTCTAAGACCATCTTCATAGAACTCGCTGAGTTCCACTTTGGAACTCGCCGAGTCCCTTCGACCCACTTCCCATACAGACCAAAACTGAGACATGCAATGCCTCGGATATGTGTATTTTTATATATATTTTTATGCATTATATCTTAATATTTTGGCCTTTATTATTCTCTTTTAGAACTAAAAAGTACTTATAATGCTTTAAATTATGTTTTGCAGCTATTCGTTGACGATAAAGCACAAAAGAAAAGACTGAAGCGGAAATCGGGCTTAGAAGCTAAAAGAAAGGAAAAATGCTGGAGGAGCCATTTACGCCCCGCGTAATGAACTTGTACGCCAAGCGTAATGGCTAAATTAGAGTTACGCCCAGCGTAATCTATGTGTACGCTTCGCGTAACGACTAGCATCAGATAACTCCAATCGCGTAATAATCTTCACTACGCCCAGCGTAATCCGACTTATGCCCAGCGTACGTAAGTCGGTTACAAGGGTTATAAAAGATGATTATCAGCTAACCAGAGAGGGGGATTCGACTTCCAACCTAACTTAGAAGGCGGTCGGAAGGCCGTTAAGCTAACGGGAGCGGAGATCGGAAGGATTGGAGAGCGGATACATGTTGGTAATCATATGGGTTGTTAACGTGACCATGTTTAGCATTCCATTGTGTTACTATTATGTATTTAGTTTCTGATTTAGGTGTAAAAACCTTTTACTTTGCGTTTATGATTGAATGAAACTTTGATTATTAGACTAATTGCTGTATTGAATTGTTTATTTATGTTTAATTTATCTTGTCAAGCTTGTTAAAAGATCCTTACGTGTTAATGATAATTATTTGCTGTTAATTATAAGTAAATTGAGTTGTATGAACATTTGCTTAATTGCTTGTCTCTTATGATTTTGATGACCATCGAGATTATAAGTCTAGGAATAACGAATGTGAAACTAGGATTAACTTGGAAATAAGTAAGTTAATGTGTGAGCCTTGTGTTATGACCATCAACAAGAGGTTAATTGAACGACCAATTTGATTAACTATATTTACAAGTCTTGCTTGATACGAACTGAACACTAGGAAGCATGTTAGTTTAATCAACTGATCACTGTTTGAATTAACTTGTTTGCTAAAGGATTAGTTATAGTGAACGCGAATGTAATCATTTTAGGAATCGGTGAACATGAATAAATGAATTTGTGTATGCAACTGTCTATGTTTTTAAGGTGTAATTTATCTAAACCAAAGTACCTGAAGAGATTTGCTTTCCTGTTAGTTTATCGAGAGTTGTCAATGAATTGTTCGTTTGAGATTTATTAAACTATTTCTTTATTCTTTTCGTGTGACCTGTAACCTATAATCAAATATTTTAAATTAATTCACCACCGTTCCCTGTGATCGACTCCCGACTTACCTAAGCTATACTGTAATCTGACTAGGTACACTACCTATAAGTGCATAGTTAGTCTAAGTTTGTTAGGTTATAAATATTAAAATTAGTGGGTACTTTCGTACACATCAAGTTTTTGGCGCCGTTGCCGGGGAACGGCTTGAAATTAACTTAGTTTATTTGATTATTCGTTATTTGTTTTTAGTTAGTTTTTATTTTTTGTTTGATTTTCGTTGATATCATTTCACTTGTCGGGAAGGTTCTTGTTGTTATTTGCAGGAATTTGGGATCATACACATTGTTTGACTTTACTTTTTGCATAGGTTTTGAGAATGCAAGCGATTAGGGAATTCTTGACCTGCTTAGCCTACTACTTTGTTGATTTGTCCAACTCAATCCACGAGGCGTAGTATAGCAAGGCGTATTGTGGTGGTTAAGTGGAAGACCGAGCTCTTGCTGTTCTTGACTAGTTAGGTCACTTCTTGTTCTAATTTTAGTTAAAGGTGCGAAGAAAACAAAGGAAATATTCTAACGGGTCCGAAAAGTGTTTATTTTCACAAACCATTTCTTGCGTGCAAGGGTTTTAATCAACCGTTGTTGTTTGATCTCGACAAAGACAAGTGATCATGACGTCTCGTTTTTTTGTTAAAAAATGTCACTCATCGGAAAGTCATCAGTTGTTGAAGCAATTAAAAAAAATATTAAAACAATTAATTATAAGTATAAGTCCCCAAATTAATTAGTTAGAAGAAAGGAATTTCAAATAAAGAAAAGGAAATATTTTAGTTTCAATTATGCTCAGCATAATTTTAATGTACGCCAAGTGTACTCAACCACTGATCGCGGATGGTTATTTCATGGAGTTGGGGTTACGCCCAGTGTAACTTCGCTTTACGCCCAGCATAAATCGACGACCAGGTTTTATCATTTAACACTTTGACTTTTTTGTTATTCTTTCAAATTTCCTTCCTTCGCACACACGAACTGAAACGGCCAAGCTCTCCCAAAGATATCCGATTTTTCTTCTTTTCTTGTAAAATTCGACACACAGGTATGTTATTCGGTTACTCAATGGCTTTGATTTGTGTTTAAATCGATGAAATAAGTTGCATTATGCCTTTGTTCGAAATCTAGGGTTCATGTATTTCTAGAATTAGGGGCCGATTTCACAAATGTGTGTTTGATTATGGCTTAAATAGACTGATTCGGACCAATGGACTAAACCCTAGGACCTAATTTGGTCTTAATCCCGTCCCATGACCGCCGATTTGAGTTTGGACGAACGCCTAGCGCGCGCCTGAAGACTCCTCGATTTTGACTAGCCCGAACTCTTCCTGTTTAATTGTTAAATGTTTGATAAATACTCCTGCGTAATTTGTTGAAGTGTATTGTATGGCCTTTAGAACAAGCAGGGGGACAGATTCGGTGAAACTGGACGTACGCCCAGCGTATGCTGGATGTACGCCCAGCGTATACTGGATGTACGCCCAGCATATAGACCAGGTCCAAGACCATTACTTTGGTTTAAAAATTGTTAATGTTGTGATATTTTTTTTGGTTTTGTGTTGGTGTTTATTTGTGCATATTATGGCCCGAAGAACTCAAAGGACCAACCCACCCGAGGAAGTGACCGATCACCGTTTCTTACAATTTCCACAAACTCTGAACGATGCAACCCGGGCACGATATGTCAACAATTTGAGTTTGCTGCTCACTAAGGAGATCGACATAGCACCCTCATTTGACTGGGAATTGGTGACCCAGACTGGACTTGCTGCGCTGATCCAGGATTTTTTGCAATACACGCACTCGGACGCGAGTGGAGTGTAGTTGTTCGTATGTTCGGGATGGGCATGATTGTTCAGGATCCAGGAGGCTGTTTATCGGGAATTTTTGTTGTAGTTTTACTCTACAGTTTCCTATGACCCTAGGAAGGCACTCGATGATAGGACAACTTTTTCCTTCAGACTGGGGGGTGTGAGCCGGGAGTGCAGTGTCATAGAGCTTGCGACTCGAGTGGGGATATACACAGCAGATGAGACGAGGAGTGTCCACTTCCCGGCATTCCTTGCTGATTATCTCACGGATCGGCCAGATGACTATAATGAAAACACTTTTTGGGCCGAGATTACAGGGGGAGTATACACGCCATCTACTGCACGGGGGAGGATGATTTGGTCTACTACATACAGACTGCTGCACCGTTTGATTTCCATATCTCTCACGCACCATAAGAACAGTGAGAGAGTGCCTTCGACAGACTTGTATTTCCTATGGGCACTTGTTACTCCAGGGAGGCACCTGAACCTTCCAGTTGCTTTAGCCGCATATTTGGGACGGAGGGCCAGGGGACTTCGGGAGGATAGCCTGATTTGCGTAGGGAATTTTATCACGCGATTAGCTCGATCATATCAGTTGTTGACGCGTAAGATCACGAGATCGATGGTGTTTCATGATATGAGGCCGATGAGCCTTCAGTTTTTGGAGTCGATGCGTGTACTTGAGTGGGGCAGAGATGGTGTCTTGCAGGTACGATCAAATGACGTGGCGGACGAGGAGGGTGTCGTTGAGTCACAGCCGAGATGGGTCCAGCGGTGTAGACTTGAGCGGAGATTGATATGCACTACCTAGCTCAGCGCATTGACCGTATTGACATGGGGGTTCAACAACAGTGGTATGGGGATGCGTTGACCGCATTCTTTGCCCACCATGGGTTTTAGTACTCGGTTCCCTTCCCTCCACCATTCCATCCACGACATGATGGAGCCGGTACTTCTGGGACACAGCAGCATGATGACGAAGATGACGAGTGATTTAGTTATCCTTTTTGTTTTTATTTTTGTTTTATTTTTAGTTTATTTTTGTGTTGCTAGTATTAGTATTTTTACTTGGTATGTAATTAAACTTTAATTTAGGGTGTTTTACGTTTGTTTTCCATGTTGATGCTCTTTGGTTGTTTAGATCTATGCAGAATTTTCGCCCTTAGAAAGCTGGCAGTAAGTTCAGCAGCTAGGTCCGACTGTTGCTAGAGAGAGCCGTGTGAGAGTTCGAAGATTATAGTCAAGACCCACAATTTGTCATAAGTGTGGGGTGCATATTGATTTCGTGAGTGATTGTTTAGAAGATTGTCATTTTTACGATATTTTGACTCTTATGATATGGATGAGTTGTTCCCACACCATAGAGTTTTATTTCTACGCGAGGAAGAAGTATCATCCCGGCTTCCACGACATGGTTGACACTTTCCTATGTTGTGGGGGATTTTTCATCGCAAGAAGAGGATGTCATTCTTGACGAGACGACGTGGTCGACACTTTCCCACGTCATGGTTACTATACATTGCATTTGTTTGCAATCTTTTGCACCACATTTTTGAAGTTGGCAGTCTTGATTTTATTTATCGGCAAATTCAGTTCCAGTTTTCAGTCTTTCAGCAATATTTGAAGCAACTTGTAGCAGCTCCATTCGATCTCGCCACAACTACTCAGGTGAGTCTGTTCCTTTTTCTCCCTTTTTATGTTCTTAATTCGTTTTAGCATACAATGAGAGAATTGTATGAAATAAGTGTGGGGTAGGGGGTTGGTAAAAGTAACTTAAAAATTGAAAGAAAAAATGAAATAATAGTTTGGAAATTGCTAGATTTAGGGAAATTTAAAAATTTAAAAACTTGAAATAATAGTTTAATTTAGAAAAATCTAGTGATAATTTAAAATTTTGCTAATATTGTATGAGATGATCCGATGAGAACTCAAATGTTTAGTTGAGCCAATACATGTTATAGTGCATTTGTGGCCTCCCTTATTTTAGTGAAATCATGGAACAAAAACATAACCTCGCTTGGTTTGAGGGATGCAATATGTTTAGCATCCTAAACCTGAAATGTATCCAGGAAAATTATTATCGTTAACCAATAAAGGTTGAGGTTGAGCGCCTTTGCTTAAGCATGTAGGTTTTGAGTGAAAAAAAAGTGAGGTACATGTAATAAAAAAAAAGAGAAAATTGCAAGAAAAGTTTGAAGAATTTTGGAGCAACTAAAGTGAAGATCAAAAGATCAAAATTCCAAGAGTTCAAAAAGTTGAAGATACCAGAAATCAAATCAAATAAGGTGGTGAATTCAAAGAAATCAAAGATCAAATTATCAAGAAAGTGAAGAATTCAAAAGAGCTCCATAGTGGTATCATAAATTGTAATTCTAGATTATGTATGCTTAGGTTGCTCAACTAAAAATACCTTGAGGATAAGGAGGTTTTCTGCGGATGGATTCGGAGGGTTGCATAAAATGAGAATTGTTCGGAAAAAGTGGGCAAGTGTTTATGAAGATTGTGAATATTTAAAGTATGGGGGGTACTTTAGGAAAATTTTAGACACAAATGCATGCGTTGAGGTCTTGACATAATGGCTGAGTTTCAAATGGATTGTTTAGTGTGATATTGGTAAAATAAAAGTAAATTTGCTTGGGGGCAAGCAAAGGCTAAGTGTGGGGTATTTTGATATGTGTATTTTTATATATATTTTTATGCATTATATCTTAACATTTTGGCCTTTATTATTCTCTTTTAGAACTAAAAAGTACTTATAATGCTTTAAATTATGTTTTGCAGCTATTCGTTGACGATAAAGCACAAAAGAAAAGACTGAAGCGGAAATCGGGCTTAGAAGTTAAAAGAAAGGAAAAATGCAGGAGGAGCCATTTACGCCCCGCATAATGAACTTGTATGCCAAGAGTAATGGCCAAATTAGAGTTACGCCCAGCGTAATCTATGTGTACGCCCCGCGTAACGGCTGGCATCAGATAACTCCAATCGCGTAATAATCTTCACTACGCCCAGCGTAATTACAAGGGTTATAAAAGATGATTATCAGCTAACAAGAGAAGGGGATTCGACTTCCAACCTAATTTAGTCGATATTAAACTTCTGTTAAGCCGTTTTGAGGGTCTAGAAGGCGGCTGGAAGGCCGTTAAGCTAATGGGAGCGGAGATCGGAAGGATTGGAGAGCGGATACATGTCGGTAATCATATGGGTTGTTAGCGTGACCATGTTTAGCATTCCATTGTGTTACTATTATGTATTTAGTTTCTGATTTAGGTGTAAAAACTTTTTACTTTGCGTTTATGATTGAATGAAACTTTGATTATTAGACTAATTGCTATATTGAATTGTTTATTTATGTTTAATTTATCTTGCTAAGCTTGTTAAAAGATCCTTACGTGTTAATGATAATTATTTGCTGTTAATTATTAAGTAAATTGAGTTGTATGAACATCTGCTTGATTGCTTGTCTCTTATGATTTTGATGACCATCGAGATTATAAGTCTAGGAATAACGAATGTGAAACTAGGATTAACTTGGAAATAAGTAAGTTAATGTGTGAGCCTTGTTTGATGACCATCAACAAGAGGTTAATTGAACGACCAATTTGATTAACTATATTTACAAGTCTTGCTTGATACGAACTGAACACTAGGAAGCATGTTAGTTTAATCAACTGATCACTGTTTGAATTAACTTGTTTGCTAAAGGATTAGTTATAGTGAACGCGAATCTAATCATTTTAGGAATCGGTGAGCATGAATAAATGAATTTGTGTATGCAATTGTCTATGCTTTAAGGTGTAATTTATCTAAATCAAAGTACCTGAAGAGATTTGCTTTCCTGTTAGTTTATCGAGAGTTGTCAATGAATTATTCGTTTGTGATTTATTAAACTATTTCTTTATTCTTTTCGTGTGACCTGTAACCTATAATCAAATATTTTAAATTAATTCACCACCGTTTCCTATGATCGACACCCGACTTACCTAAGCTATATTGTAATCTGACTAGGTACACTGCCTATAAGTGCATAGTTAGTCTAAGTTTGTTAGGTTATAAATATTAAAATTAGTGGGTACTTTCGTGCACATCACCTCTAACCCATAGATCTATGCTCCTAGGGCATGCTTATCACGTAAAGTTGCAAACTTTACGTGCATGCATGGCCCTATGAGCTCAAGAAGGCAAATCCAAGCCCTTTAATGGGTCATACACCCAATAGGGACCTCAATAACCCTAACCACAGAGACTTTATACTTCTAGGATGTCCATAAGATCCCAATCTGAAGTCCTTTCAGAACTTAAAGCATAAATACATGAAATTTGAGGTTTTAGGGCTTGAAACCACTAATTTGGGACAAAAAGGGGATCTAATGGACTAATGATCAAGGTAAGAACTTTTCTACCTGAATGGAAGCTTCTCACGGTGTAGATTCCGGATCTACTCCCCTCCTTGCACACTTCAACCTTCTCTTCCTTCCTCTAAGCTCCAAACCTTCTCCACAAAGCCAAAATCACCCTCAAGGACAATATGGGGGCTAGGGTTTCTTTCTACAGTTCTCTGGAAGTGTTAGGGACTAAGGAGGCCAAGTTAGAGCGTTTAAATAGGGTGCAAACGCCCGGATTAGGGTTTATATCCAAATAGGGTCTACTCGTTGAGTCCGGGGACCGACTCGCCGAGTACAAAGTTCAAACCCCGTGCCTTTTCCTGCTCCTACTCGGCGAGTTGGTCCTTCAACTCGTCGAGTCCAAGGCAAAAATGCATAAAATTAAAATATTAATCACAAGGAGTACGTACCAGGAACCAGGTGCTACAAATGATTGCTCAAAAGGCTGTTAATATTCTAGTCAAACAAATCTCAAAAGTACCTAAATATAAAAATATTAGTGTATGTCTAAGTCCTGTAAGGAGTTATAGCCAGAGTCTCCTGGAGGGAGAGCAGGAATTTGTGTATAGATCTATATGGGGTTGACACCCCACACCTTCGATGTTCGCTACAGCTAGACAAACCAGTCTAGGGTGACAAATGTGTTTTCCAAACCGAGGGTGCCTGAGAAACACCAAAACACTCCGTCATGATTAGTATGGTTATAACGACTCACTAGAATATGTTATATTAACTAGAAATTTATGTAAGGAAAACCTCATAAATAAATTTTGGCACGTTGTGTTGACTATCCTACACTTGATAGGTGATAGTCTGCATTTGTTGTGTTGACTGTCCTTCTCCATCGCGTAGAATGTCCACAATAGCCATGTTGTTTCTTTCTCTTACAAGTATAGAGTCGTAATACTGCTATTTTTACAAATTAAAAAGCGTAGGACTCTATGGAAAACGTTTGTAAACGATTTTGATAACGATAAACTAACCCGCACATATACATAGTTGGAACTAGAACGTACGAATATTTTATAGCAGAAAATATAGCATTTTCTGGAGAAAACGATTTTCTACGATTTCGAGAACGATAAACTAGAACACACACACTCAGTTTTACCCGATAAGTGGAACAAGATTTTCAACCATATTTCCTTTTCGAAAATAAAGGATTCTTCTTGAAACGATTGATTGTTACTATTCAAAAGAACTATTCTCGGACACAGCTCGTTGTTACAAATCACACTACTTTTCAAAATCACTCCTGATAAGGATGAACAAAAGTAATGTCATGCACACATATATCCATGATTTTCAAGGCAAGACTTCAAATGATTTCATAGAAAATATCTGATTTTCTGAAAGTACGACGAGAACGATTCTAAACGAGTGTAAACGATTTTATACAAAAATGCTTATGAACTCACCAACTTTTTAGTTGACGCCTTTCAAAACGATTTGTATTCTCAGGGATCTAGGAAGCAGTTAACAAGGGACGCTGATGCAAGACCATTCAGCTGTAGTTTGAAGTTTTCTACTTATGTAGCTTTTGTGTAACTTGAAGAACAAATACAATATGTAAACTATGTAAGTTTGTTATGTCAACGTATGATGTTTAGATTGCTATGTTTCATGTATATTCAATTGTTATGATACTGCACAATGAAGTCACCCGCCTCCGGACGTTTCCGCCGTCTGGTTTGGGGGTGTGACAATGCCTCACGTTATGGCCTTAAAGCAAAGGTAAGGACTATAAGATCTTATCACTTTAACACTTTTGACAAACATGTCTCCCGTGCTTTAAGGCTAGCCATGCCTTTTTAATTTCTTTTTATTAAACAAACATGAAAGGCATGCTTTCATTTTGTCTCTTCTTAATTTCGAAATCAAGAGCTAAAAAGAATACAAGAGTTTTATATTATATAAACCAAGTTTATAAAATATAAACCTTAACTTTTTGATAAAAGACAAAAGAATTTATCTAGTCCAAAATGTTTTACATGACTTATTAATTAATACCATATGAATTATGTAATGTTACTTGCTAGTGAAAATTATTAGTTACTAGAAATAAATAGTTTTCGATTAATGTTACTTGCTTGGTTGAATCTTCTTGTCCTTGGAGCTTAGAGTCAAAAATGTCACTCCTCTAATGGCTTACAAACACCAACTTAGCAAGAGGATGATTAGAGAGAGAGAGAGGAGGGAGAGGAAAGTCGTCCAGGGTTTCTTCAAAGGCAAGAGTGCCGATTTCCATGACCCCATGGGTCTATTTATACTAGTGAGGCTCCTAGGGTTTCACCCTTAAACCCTAATTGGATAACTTAGGCCCTAAGCAATCCAATCTCCTTATGATAAGCCTTGGACAATTTCTAGGTCTATCCTAACCCTAAAATCGTCTACCCCTTATCTATTAAGGATCATAGCCCAAAGTACAACTATCATACAATTGACAGTTTATGCCCCTTTTATTTAATTAATCTCTTTAAGTCACCAAATTAATTCCTAATTAATTCATGAATTATATATTAATCAAATAACAATATTATTATTCCTTATATTATTCTCATAATATATTAATAATATTTCTTCTCTCATTATAAATCATCCTGTCAAGTTGCTATGGTGAAGGCAACCCAAAAGGACCATACACAACCGGGTCAAATACTTAGCTAATATAGTTGCAGCCTTCGACACTATTCCAACAGTCTCTCACTTGGATAAGTATAGTAACTATATACACAAGCATAATCCGATTAGCAATCGTAGCTCTCAAAGACGCTGTCAAACTCTGATCTTATCAATCTTGTCCTTTAGATAGGGGATAGTATAGTCCTCTGTTTAGATATCCTGCGGACAATTCTATGGAACTAATTTGACCAGCAGTTGGTTTCTCGATCTCAGATTTATTTGACATAGAACTTAATCGAACACATCAATTTAGTTCTGACCGGGCCCGACACATAAGTCAAATCAAATCATCGAGCGGCCAAGATATCGCTTTTACCCTCTTAGGATAAAAGTAACAGATAAACTTCGACTTATATGCATTTACTTATTCATTAATCAATTATACACAACAATGCGTTTTATAACATCAATTTACTGATGCAGTTTCGCATTATCAATGTACAACCAATTAATAAATAACAAACCATATATCTAGGTTTTAAGACCATATGATATTATCGTCTTGCGATCAACCTTTTCGTCAGATTCCATAAGGTGATTCCAGCAAGCACGGGTTTATTCCAATGCTCAAAACTAGTTCATAAGCACTCATGAACGTTGCAGCAGACTTTTGCTATGTGTAATACCATTTAGACAATCTACACACCATTTCATGACAATCTTCATTCATACCTACTTCCAACATATGAACGATTGTGGACTGTTTGAGTAATTCGATTATTCTAAATAAACTCAATTATTCTGGAAGTCAAAACATGCAAAGTGAAACAATAGTTAAACAATTAACATAAGACAGTACATTTACTTATAAATAATACTCCTTTATTTAATCATCAAATGTTAATTACATTTATCTATTACAAGTTTCTAAAATTATCTAATCTAATCTAATATCATCTCTCAGTCCAATAATCCTAGCATGCTGCAAATGCTTAACCCTACTCAGTCCCTTCATAAGCGGATCTGTTGGGTTATCTTCTGATGATATCCTCTTAACCACGAGTTGTCCTTCTTCTACACGATGTCTAATAAAGTGATACTTTCTGTCGATATGACGAGATCTACCATGATCCCTTGGTTCCTTGGTTAAGGCAACCGCTCCTTCATTATCACAGAAATTTTCCATAGGCTCCTTTATGGCAGGCACAACTCCAAGATCACCAATGAAGTTTTTCAACCATATTGCCTCCTTCGACGCTTCGCTCGCTGCAATATAATCTGATTCACACGTTGAATCAGCTACGGTTTCCTGTTTGGAACTTTTCCATGTCACTGCTCCTCCATTCAGGGTAAAGACCCAGCCCGACTGCGAACGGTAGTTGTCCCTGTCGGTCTGAAAGATGGCGTCACTATACCCTCGCACCTTCAAGTCATCACTCCCCCCGAGGACTAAAAACCATTCCTTGGTCCTCCGAAGGTACTTAAGGATATTCTTGACCGCAATCCAATGGGCTTTGCCAGGGTTCCCTTGATATCTACTAACCATGCTCAAAGCAAAGGCTACATCAGGGCGAGTACAAGTCATAGCATACATGATTGAGCCAACTGCAGAAGCGTATGGTACTTGGCTCATTTCTGCTATTTCGGCTTCGGTACTCGGACTCTGAGTCTTACTCAACTTGGCATTACTTTGTATCGGTAATTCTCCCTTCTTCGAATTTTCCATACTAAAACGTTTTAGTACTTTATCTAAGTAAGTATTCTGACTAAGACCTATTAGTCTCTTACTTCGTTCTCTCACTATCCTTATTCCCAAAATATAGGAAGCCTCTCCGAGGTCCTTCATAGCGAAGCACTTCCCGAGCCAGGACTTAACCTCCTGCAGTGTCGGGACATCGTTTCCTATGAGTAGTATATCATCGACATACAGAACGAGGAAGCTTACTATACTCCCACTGGTTTTGACATATACACACGATTCATCTTTGCTTCGTACAAATCCAAACTCTTTGACTTTCTCATCGAAGCAAAGATTCCATCTACGAGACGCTTGCTTAAGTCCAGAAATGGACTTCTCAAGCTTACACACTCTATTTGAATGCTTCAGATCAACAAAACCCTCTGGCTGAGCCATGTAAACATCCTCAGTCAACTTTCCATTAAGGAAAGCGGTCTTGACATCCATTTTCCAAATCTCATAATCATGAAATGCGGCAATAGGTAGCATCACTCTAATAGACTTTATCGTCACAACTGGTGAGAAGGTCTCATCGTAGTCAACTCCGGGAGTTTGAGTAAAGCCCTTCGCAACCAATCGCGCCTTATATGTGTCTACGTTTCCATCCACGTCGGTCTTCTTCTTGAATATCCATTTGCACCCAACGGTCTTACGTCCGGGCACATTATCAACCAAATTCCAAACTTGGTTGTCATACAAGGATTGGATCTCGCTGTCCATTGTCTCTTTCCATTTTGCAAACTCCGGGCCTGCCATGGCTTCTTTATAGCTATTAGGTTCATCTAGATTTATTAGTGTACCATCACTAACATACGTGTCCCCTTGGGTAGTAATATGAAAAACATAAAACTGGGGTTGAACTCTAACACTTTTGAAACGTCTAAGAGGTAAGGATTCGTCAATCGGTTCAACCGAAGTTTCCTCCTCGGGTTGAGCGCCAGCGGTAGAGGTTCCTTCATCAATCGATTCTTGAATCTCTTCAAGTTTCGATTTGCCTCCCACTGTCTCCTTGGCTTATGAGTTCTCGTTCTTGGAAAACTCCTCTCCTCACAAGGAAGACAACATTGTCCTTCGGTCTATAGAAGAGATATCCAAAGGATTTCTGTGGGTAGCCGATGAAAATACATCGCTCACTGCAAGGTTCGAGCTTGTCATGAGTATCTCGTCTTACGAAAGCCTCACAACCCCAAACCTTCATATGTGCTAACGAGGGAGCTTTCCCTGTCCACATCTCGTGAGGTGTTTTGGCAACCTTCTTAGTAGGGACTCGGTTAAGGATATGGGCGGCAGTCTCTAAGGCATACCCCCAAAACGAGATAGATAGTGAAGCACCACTCATCATAGAGCGGACCATGTCTAACAAGGTTCGATTACGCCTTTCTGCCACACCATTCAACTGCGGTGTCCTAGGTAGCGTCAATTGTGAAACTATTCCACACTCTTTGAGATAGTCGTGGAATTCAAGACTTAGGTACTCTCCTCCTCGATCGGATCGAAGCATCTTGATTTTCCTGCCCAATTGATTATCCACTTCATTCTTGAACTCTTTGAACTTTTCAAACGTTTCTGACTTTTGTTTGATTAAGTAGATATACCCATATCTACTATAGTCATCGGTAAAAGTCACATAGAAGCGGTTCCCATCCTTTGTGGTTGATCTAAAGGGTCCACATACATCGGTATGTATAAGGTCCAATAAACCCTCACCCCTTTCACATGTGCTAGTGAAGGGTGACTTGGTCATCTTTCCAAGTAAACAAGAATCGCATGTGTCATCTTCCCTAAGGTCGAATGACTCCAACACTCCATGCTTTTGGAGTTAGGCTATGCGCTTCTTGTTGACATGTCCAAGACGACAATGCCACAAGGATGCTCTATCCATACTATTGGAAGACTCCATACATAAAACATCATTTCCTAGGTTATCTACAATCATAACAGTTTCATAAATTCCATTACATGGCATTGCTTCAAAATATAAGACACCATTTAGATAAGCATAAATTGAACCATTCTTATTATTAAAAGAAAATCTAAATCCTTTTCTAAACAAACCATGAAATGAAATGATGTTTCTTGCCATTTCTGCCGAGTAGCAACAATTATTCAAATCTAAACATAATCCATTACTAAGCACTAGAGAATACACTCCAATCTTGGTCACAGGCGACGATCTTCTGTTCCCCAAGATTAGATTTATTCTTCCACGCTCCACATCCCTATTTCTTTTTAGTCCCTTCAATTCAGAACAAATGTGGTAACCACACCCGGTATCGAGGACCCAACAAATAGCATGAGATGAATCATTAGATTTAATTGTGTATATACCTGCGAAAGACGGCTTGATCTTTCCTTCCATGATGGCTTGCAGGTACTCTGGGCAGCTTCTCTTCCAATGCCCTATTTTGTGGCAATGGTGGCACTCTGCCTCCTTTGGGTTAGGCTTAGGCTTAGCGGAATCAACTTTGGTCCCACTAGAAGAGGAACCATCTCGGGACTTTCCCTTGCATTGGCTCTTAGACGACGCCTTCCTCTTCTTGCCTCTTCCCTGCCTAATGGCCAAAACAGGAGCAGCTGGTGGATTGGGAGTGGGTGCAACAGACTTGTCCTTGAGGTTGCTCTCAGCAACCCTAAGGAGACCTTGGAGCTTACATAGGGTGACCTCTTGCTTGTTCATGTGGTAGGTCATCCTAAATTGGCTGTAACATGGAGGCAAGGAGTGAAGGACCATGTCGATAGCCAAGTCTTCCCCAAAGTCGACATTCAACTTGCGAAGACGATCGACATACCTTTGCATCTTTTGAAAGTGTACGGTTAGAGATTCACCATGTCCCATTTTAGCGGAGATCATGTTAGTGAAGATCTTGTAATGTTCCTGCCTCATGTTTTGGTGGTATCTCTCCAACAAGTCTTGGTGCATTTCGTACGGATACATGTCCTCATAGGACTTTTGGAATTCGGCGTTCATTGTGGCTATCATGATGCAATGAATTTTCGTCACATCACGTTCATGAGTCTCAAAAGCAGTCATTTCAGCCGGAGTAGCGATTTATGGGTTGATCTTCTCGAGCTTCTCATCAAGGACATATTCCTTGTCCTTGTAGCGAGCAATCTTGCGAATGTATCTTGTCCATTCGCTAAAGTTTGTTCCATGGAAAGTCACCTTTTGGCAAAGGCTCATCAATGTAAACGAGCTGGCAGCAGCGTTGTTCGCGTTTGACATCTACAAATAGAAAGGACAAAGATTGATTAGAATTTAAAATCCCTAATTATCACCCAATGAGAAAAATTAGGGCTAGGATCCAACAACATTATTTACATATTAGAAAAGGGATGCCGTAATCCAACACGCAAACAATTTGAAGGTAAGTGAATGACAATTCACTAATTCTCCACCATGAAAACCTACTTTAAGTTCTAAATGTATTGAGAATTCCTAGGTTTCGATGAGATTCATTGAACTTTTCAATGGCATGTTTAAATCTCGATATTCCCCTCTTGTTTGTGACTGGGATACCGAGGATCACAAAGTGGGTGTGAATAACCATGCAAATCTACACGGTGCCTTCATTGTAACAATCACCTATTCGATGTGCCGGTAAAACACACACGCTCCATCGAACTATGATAAACAATGAATCACCCTTTGCCACCTTTGCTTAGAACCAATTAGTGTGTCGGTAAACCACACACGCTCCACTAACTTCTTAGCAAGGGTGCAAAGTGTAATTTCATGGGATTGCATCAATTCACTTTTGCTAAAGTAACTTGGATTGGGAATTTGAAAAACATGTAGTTACTTTGTATTTAATATTATACTTTTAATGAGGAGATAGAGTTGCCCTATCCTACCTGTTCGACTAACGACCCTCCACCGATCAAGCAAGTGGTGGGTGAGAGTGTACACCCATTAAGCGCCATTTTATAGGCAACAACCTTATACCCACCTTATAGACTGGCTTCGTGAATGAGGCCTACTAACGGTAAGACTAGCATTTTAATTATACACACACACACACACACATATATATATATATATATTAATCTTGTAATATTGTATTAGTATAGGGTAGAATTTTAAACTTGTAAAATTCTAGGGTTTGAAATTTAAATTGTCTAAATTAAACTTTTAATCACAAAACATAAATTTCAAAACTTGAGGACAAGTTTTAAACTTTTCAAAACATAAGGGATCAAATAAAAAATAATCCAAATTAACATTTAATCACATAATTATCCATATTTGATTTATTTAATTATTTCTTGCAAAACAATTTACCAATTTAATTAAAATAATCAATCAATTATCACATAAGGAAATTATTATTCAATTTATTGGTAAATATCTTTAATTAGTTCAAGGATATACTCAAATATATGTTAAAATCGGATTTATATTGACCCATTAAGATAAAGGCAAGTTTCCAGGGTTTCTTCAAAGGCAAGAGTGCCGATTTCCATGACCCCATGGGTCTATTTATACTAGTGAGGCTCCTAGGGTTTCACCCTTAAACCCTAATTGGATAACTTAGGCCCTAAGCAATCCAATCTCCTTATGATAAGCCTTGGACAATTTCTAGGTCTATCCTAACCCTAAAATCGTCCACCCCTTATCTATTAAGGATCATAGCCCAAAGTACAACTATCATACAATTGACAGTTTATGCCCATTTTATTTAATTAATCTCTTTAATTCACCAAATTAATTCCTAATTAATTTATGACTTATATATTAATCAAATAACAATATTATTATTCCTTATATTATTCTCATAATATATTAATAATATTTCTTCTCTCATTATAAATCATCCTGTCAAGTTGCTATGGTGAAGGCAACCCAAAAGGACCATGCACAACCGGGTCAAATACTTGCCTAATATAGTTGCAGCCTTAGACACTATTCCAACAACCACAACCCTAACATCTCATTGATCTTATGTAGAGAAGGAAAAAAAAAAGAGAATTTTAGCATGAAGAATAGATACATAGTAACATAGATCGGTCCTTTTATAATTTTACCAAAGTTTTACAGTAACTCAAGAATATAACGAGCAACTCATATCTCTTCTCCGACAGATGATCCGAGATGAAACTCCCACTGGTCGGGCATCACCTCGTGGTTGATCCCACCGATGTTGATTCCGACGTAAAGGCAAGTCATGCAGTGTGCATCAATGATATCACGTCCAAAGGCCTTATCGACACCAACCCACAGTAATATGGGCCCTAATTTCATTAAACATATAAATTCGTTAAATTTTAGACAAAATTGTAAGAAAAGGATATAGATTCGAGGCTACTGGAGGTTACCTGAGGTCTTGGGAAGCCTCCTTGGGGCCAGCCAACGACCATAATGTATCTTTCTGCAACAAGGTATATTCTTGTTTGATTCCATACCTATTACATGAAATTGGAAATTATAAACATCGAAACAAGAGTTGGGAAGTCATTTGTGAAGTGAAATCAAGAAAAATACCATGGGCTTTCCTTCTCGATCGACTTTAGGGTCTAAATTGAGAGAGATAGGGGGCGAGGGAGAGAGAGAGAGAGAGAGAGGATTTCCTTCCGGAGGAACCATTTTCACTAGAAAAAAAAGTCCAAAAGAGCACCAAGTAAAACTAAAATACAATAAGAAATAAAACAAAAAATAAAAAATAAATCATACCAAAAACATTTTCACATAGATACCAAAGGTATTATCAGCTTCTCCTATTACAATGATTGTCAAGGGCAGAAAAAAAATGTTAAATATATTAATATTTTCATCACAACAGGCTACTTCATCCAAACCCTAAACCCCTTTGGCTTAGCTTTTGAATGACCAAAAGTCCTTTTAGAAAAAGATCATAGGCAAAAGATGTTTGGCAAAATACTTTTAAAAACTACTTTTGGATTTTGCAAAGAAGAAAAATCATTTTTTTGGAAAAGTCAGGAAAACCTGACTTTTTGTAACTTTTCCAAAAAGATATCTTAGCCTCTAAAAAGCTAAGCCAAACACCCCTTTATTGAACCTGCACCGGCCTTCTCCATCTACAGTCAAGTTCATAAATCTGAAATCATGAAAGCCAGTCTGAAGTGTCAATACTCCGACCAACAACATTAATCTCATGTTTCATCTTATTCTCAAGCTAGAAAGGTAGTTGCTTTTCTATATTTGTTAAATGAAGTATTAGTTGGAAATTGAAATGAATTTTGTTTTTGTTTTGACTGATGAATAGATACTCTGAAGTTTTTCGGCTGCCATTTGTGTACGAAGGCTGCTCTTACAATTGAGACTGACCCAACTGTGTTCGGCATGTATGTTTATATTCACATTTTCAGACCCTGAGTGGACCATTCTTGTAACGACCCAAAAATCACGACTAAAAATTTCGTTAAAAACATTACTAAATCACATTTATAAAAACTGTTTCATAAGTCATAACATAATTTTCGAGTATTAATTCAAAACATATTATCATTATCAGAGCCAAACATTCCCAGGCTAACTGACTATGGTGTGTGCACTGCAATCTTCCCGAGCTCCTCTTTTGAAAACTGGGTACCTGAAACCAAAACTAAACACCATAAGCACGAAGCTTAGTGAGCTCCCCCAGTCTAACACATACCATGCAATAACATATAAAGCACATATTGGGCCTTGCCCACTGCATCGGACCGAAGTCCGGGCTAACTGGGGCCTTGCCCCCTCCATCGGACCGAAGTCCGAAGCTGACTAACTGGGACCTTGTCCCCTACATCGGACCGGAGTCCGAAGCTGACTGACTGGGACCTTGTCCATTACATCGGACCGACGTCCGAAGCTGACTGACTGGGACCTTGTCCCCTACATCGGACCGAAGTCCGAAGCTGACTGACTGGGACCTTGTCCCCTACATCGGACCGAAGTCCGAAGCTGACTGACTGGGACCTTGTCCCTTACATCGGACCGGAGTCCGAAGCTGACTGACTGAACACAGCATAGCATAACATATCAATTAGCATGTCCTGTCTGAGCCACGAAGGCATCAAACATACTAACTACTGCATCGGACCGAAGTCCGGAAACTACTGCTAACTGAACGGGCCGGCATTGTGGCCTTAGACTCGTTCCTACTGGAAGGAAACTCACCTGAGACTGCTGAACTGATGCTGCTAATCCTTTTGACTGCTACTTGACCTCTGACTCTGAACTGCTGCTCCACTAGCTCCTCGAGCTACCAATGACAATATAACACTTAGTCCAACTGACCTCCAAAGGTCAACTAGGTCAACTCTAGTCAAGGTCAAAATCCTGGTCAAAGTCAACCTTCCAGGTCAACCCTACTCGCCGAGTCTACCTACTGACTTGCCGAGCTCATATGCTCAGGGTCCTATTCGCGACCCGACTCGCCGAGTCAGACCATGACTCGCCGAGTCCAACGATTACCGAGTCCTATCCTGTCCAACTCGTTGAGTCTCCACCCGACTCACTGATTCGAGTCTCAACTCGAAGGGTTTGGGGTTTCTCGACCTGACTCGCCGAGTCCCAGAATAGACTCGCCGAGTCCCAGAATAGACTCGCCGAGTCCAAGGCAATCTTCAACCAACTCGTCGAGTTGTTCTTCCAACTCGCCGAGTTCATGCTTAACTTCATCCGACTCGACGAGCTGTTTATCCCGCTCGTCGAGTTCCTCCTCATCTTCAAGCTACTCGCCGAGTCCACTCGAAGGACTCGCCGAGTCTATTCAGTTCTCAATCCATGCAGGGGCTTTTCGAGCCAAATAGGGCTTCCAACTCATAGATCCATACTTCTAAGGCCTATCCCCCACGTAAAGTGGCAAACTTTACGTGTAGATCAAGAGATCTAGGCTTAAAACAATTCAAACTAGGGTTTAAGACAAAGAGGCTTCACTATCAACCCAAGAACAGATGCATTATGACTTTCTAGGCCAAGATACACTCAGATCTGAAGTAGCAACTTCAGATCTAGGCTTCTAACTCGAAATAGTTCTTAAGCATGGCATAAAATCCCCAAATCACATAGCCAAGGTTGATCTATTAAACAAAAGAGGGAAGTTAACGATTCATTACCTTCAAATGCTCTGGAAGACCCCACAAACTCTGGATCTACTGCCAAATCTTGAATCCCCAATGAGTGCCTTCTTCCTTCTTCCTTCAAATCACCCAAAATTGGCAAGAGAACTTGGTTGAGCAACAATGGAGGCTTAGGGTTTCTGGTTCTGGACTATAGGGCTGCAAATGAGCCCTAGGAAAGAGATTAAGATGCTTAAATAGGGTACCAAGTCCCGAAATTAGGGTTTCCCAACGCAGACCTAACTCGCCGAGTCCACTTGCCGACTCGCCGAGTCAGTCACTTGCTTAACACCCTGATCCCGCTCCGACTCGCCGAGTTCCTCCGTGGACTCGACGAGTCAACCCTCTTTAACTTAGGGTTTTTCCTTTCCTTTCTTGACCTTACTAATTTCGGGTGTTACAACTCTCCCCCACTTAAACTAAACTTCGTCCTCGAAGTTTGCTATGGCCAACTGTCCTGCGAACTGCCTCTAGCTCTCTGTCTGGGAAAACTAACACCCTTTTGACCATCACTCTAGCCACTCACAATGCTGGTCACTACTGCTGGCACATACTGAATCCTTCTCTTTTCCATAATTTCCTCAACGTTACTTCCTCCGACTAAAAATTTTGTTGCCCCTCATCCGCCTACCGGATGCACTGAGACTACCCTGGTCTAACTAATCTGCCGATAACTGAGTTACCGGACTCCCACCGGTCACTACACTCCATTTCAATCTCCTAGTCGCTCCCAGCGACTCCGGAAGATACTTCGTCTATCTATAACTGTTTTATCCATTCTGCCATCCATACTGAATCGATGCTGCTGGAACTAGCCTACTTATCTCTCATATGACTACTAACTCGAGCCTTCCATCCTAAAAGAAAAGCTACCTGCCTAGCTATCCTTACATATCACTTATACTTGGCAGAAGGGCTCAACTGATCCTGCTGAGAGGACTTGCCATATTCAAATCAACCAACTATACTGCCAGCACTTGCATTCCATCACAAATACTAATACTGTCCAAAATCCTGAAACTATCCAAACACTGATCTGACTGCAATACTGAACATGCCTGAAACACTGAGCTGCCCGAAACACTAAACTGACTGAAACACTGAACTGCCTGAAACACTGAGTTCCAACTCAACTGTGGAGTCAAAGGACTCCTTACTTAGTTGCTCCCATGACTTCTGAACGAAATCTTTCTCTGGAACTAGTTTCCACTAGTTATCATGTCACTAATGCTCTAACAACCTTCCGATCCAATCGATCGGACCCATACATCACATCCTGACATCATCAATTCCATGACTAACAACATGACGGTTCCCAGACTGACGGTAGCCCTTAACGTACCCGAACCCCAACGGTCTACTGCTACTCTGATCTCATAACTGATGTGGCAATCTATAGCCAAATTGCTGACTTAGCCATAACTGAACCATTTGGGAAATCCGAATTCTAACCCGTGGATTCCCATATCCTCACTGCTGCACCCGAACGGGTGGGAATTACTGGTTTCCCGCGTCCAACAACGCGCTCATGCTGCCTACCAATCTGATAAAAGCCACGGCTACACCCGCTGACTCACAACTCTCCAATACTATCTGGCTGCTAATGAATGCTACGGCTACCCCCGCAGACTTACAACACTACTACTACTATCTGACTACTAGTGAATGTTATGGCTACCCCCGCAGACTTACAACACTACTACTACTATCTGACTGCTAGTGAATGCTACGGCTACCCCCACAGACTTACAACACTCTACTACTATCTAACTGCTAGTGAATGCTACGGCTACCCCCGCAGACTTACAACACTCTACTACTACTATCTGACTGCTAGTGAATGCTACGGCTACCCCCGCAGACTTACAACACTACTACTACTATCTGACTACTAGTAAATGCTACGGCTACCCCCGCAGACTTACAAAACTACTACTACTATCTGACTGCTAGAGAATGCTATGGCTATCCCCGCAGACTTACAACACTCTACTACTAATATCTGACTGCTAGTGAATGCTACGGCTACCCCCGCAGACTTACAACACTACTACTACTATCTGACTGCTAGTGAATGCTACGGCTACCCCCGCAGACTTACAACACTACTACTACTATCTGACTGCTAGTGAATGCTACGGCTACCCCCGCAGACTTACAACACTACTACTACTATCTGACTGCTAGTGAATGCTACGGCTACCCCCGCAGACTTACAACACTCTACTACTATCTAACTGCTAGTGAATGCTACGGCTACCCCCTCAGACTTACAACACTCTACTACTATCCCGAGGACATCCTGACTATCCCTAGTCCTGCTAGTGATTCCTCATCCTGATTACTCAAAACCAGCCCTCAGTCTTTGAATACTGCGTCAACCTCGACATCTTATATCCTTGATATACTTAGCGCTTCGTCGAGGAATTATTCGGCTTGGTTCCCAAACCAACCGTCTACTAATCCAGATACAAGAAGCTATTTTTGGGAAGTTTCCAACCTCCCAACTCCTGAATCTACGCAATCTTGCATGCTGACTCAGTCACTGGCTACTAAAACGAAAACATCTCTTGTTAACCGTTCTCATGATCCTCATTCCGACTCACTTGAGTCCTACAGGTGGTCCTCCAATCCTGGATTCCCAACCAGCTTCTAACCATCTCGATTACATGAACTAACTGTTGGGAAAGTTCTCGAACTCCCAATTCTGAACTTCTCAATCCATCCATCACTATGCTACTACCATTTCTTCTCAGAGGCCGCACACTCATTCTGGGTCTACGTGACTCTTATCCATGTATACCCGAAGGGTTCTCCCCCACTTCGATCCTACTTACTCCTTGCTGCTTCATACTCAAAAGAGATCCCAGTCCTTGCTACCATTCCATAATCAATCTGCTAAGGAACCCAAGCCTACCATAGCTAGGGATCTAACCAATCCATCTCTGACACTACACAACCCCGATCTAGCGAGACGTACCAAATCCCTCTCAAGCATGCTACAGTCACTGCATCCTACGTAACCTTCTCCGATAGAGCACATCCCCTAACTACCATACAAATAACCAAGGTATACAGATGGCATATAACTCGACCATAATCAACCGCACATAAATAAAATACTCATACTGATAATGATGCAGAACCATAACAATAAAATCATAACATAAGCTAACAGAAAAAGGAAGATTCATACCCACATCCTGCTCTGAAGAACTCCCAAATCCTCTTTCCTTCCGAGGCCTCCGATGATACTGAGGCTGCCCCTCTCGCTGAGCGGGGCAATTTGCCCTGACATGACCAGGCTGATGACAACGATGGCATAGCTCTACTCCTATTGTGCATTCTTGGCGTCTATGACCCTTCCATCCGCATCTGCCGCACTTAGACTTGCTGTGCACGTCATCCCATGCTCCTTTCTTCCTTGTGCCACCACCTCGACCCTGCGGGCCCCTGACACCAACTATGACAGTGTCCATCTGCCCATCCCGCCGAACTAGACTGGAAGACCGCTTCCTCTTCCTTAGCTGACCATCTGACCCAATCTCCCGCTCGCGGGTCATAGTGACCATTTCACCCTTTGCCTGGATAGCTGAGGTCCGCCTTTCGATCCCAACGACCACTTTATCGGTGATACGCCCAATGGTGTTTGGTAACTCTTCCTGGAGAGCCCGCAAAACCTCTACAGCAATCCAATCTTGTAACTGAACCACCTGAAAACATGTTGCACCATTCCCTTTTGACCCCAATCTACAATAGATAGTGGTAGGATCCTCCTTCCAGAAGGATCCCAGAGACCCACAAGCTTCGGGCTCCGGATGACCCCCACCTGCTCTGCTGCAATCTCGGCCCGGAAGGCCCCGAGGCGGCTATTCAGAAGCTCCACAATAGCCTCCTTAACCGAATCGAAGATCACAGGAGTCTGATCAATGATGTTACGCATAATCTCTGCTGAAATAAACCTTCTCATCCAATCATCAATCTGTCAGTCTCCAGAGTCGGAGCCAGATCCCTTTCCGGCACCTGAACTGCCCACTGGTATCTCTCGCAACGTCACCATGCTGAAAATATAACACAAACACTATCAGAATACTTATCACTACTGCGAGACCAAACACACGCACCTACAGGTTCCCAGTCTTGTCCCGACCCTTCCCGAATCGAGTACGGATCCTCTGCTTTCAGTAGTACGGGCCGATACTACCTTCCACATCTATCCATACTTTCCTTAGGAATTGCTTTGACTCCACCAGGTCCCTTTTCCACTACTACTGCTCCCATCACTACCTCATCCTAGGCTGACCCTAGAGAAACCTCAGACTCAACTCAAACCAGTCCTCAGCGGCTGAAGGCCTCCTCGCGATGCCAACTAGCCATCACCTGGATACCATCACATGTGACGAGGCTCAGATAATCCTTCGAGTAAAAGACTCGTCCCTACAACGGTTGGACTCAAATGAGAGCTGCGAAATAGGGTCAAATCCAGCACTCTGAGATTATTCAACCCTGATCACATGTAATGTGACGTATTCACCTAATGGCTAACTCCCATTACTCAGAATCCCACAAAGCACAAAGCAAGCAGCATTCGGATAAAGGAAACATACTCAGGCAAAACTATTCTCATAACAAGAAACTATACTAGCATACAATGCTAAGCTCATATTATCAGGCATAACCTACACAGGCTATCCTACTGCTGTCTACTCAATACTAGCATGGAATTCTCATAAAGCTAAAACACATACAGCAGGCACATAAGGCATCCTCCTAGATCCTTAGTCCTATACTAGCATGTTGCTCTACTGAAACTGAAACTGGAACTGAAACTGAAACTGAACTAATAAACTTGTATGGGTAATTTGGGAGTACTTACTTGAGCTCGGCTGATCGCATGCACCACACCCTTATCTCCTTTAAAAACTCCATTCCTTCTAAGTGCTTTCAAAATTCTTTGGAAAACATTTTCCTTTTAAAAATATTTTTATTTTCCCCTTAGTTTGAGTTCAGATACACCCGGAAGTGTATCCGAATCCCTCAAACCAAGGCTCTGATACCAACTTGTAACGACCCAAAAATCACGACTAAAAATTTCGTTAAAAACATTACTAAATCACATTTATAAAAACTGTTTCATAAGTCAAAACATAATTTTCGAGTATCAATTCAAAACATATTATCATTATCAGAGCCAAACATTCCCAAGCAAACTGACTATGGTGTGTGCACTGCAATCTTCCCGAGCTCCTCTTTTGAAAACTGGGTACCTGAAACCAAAACTGAACACCGTAAGCACGAACCGAAGTCCGAAGCTGACTGACTGGGACCTTGTCCCCTACATCGGACCGAAGTCCGAAGCTGACTGACTGGGACCTTGTCCCCTACATCGGACCGAAGTCCGAAGCTGACTGACTGGGACCTTGTCCCTTACATCGGACCGGAGTCCGAAGCTGACTGACTGAACACAGCATAGCATAACATATCAATTAGCATGTCCTGTCTGAGCCACGAAGGCATCAAACATACTAACTACTGCATCGGACCGAAGTCCGGAAACTACTGCTAACTGAACGGGCCGGCATTGTGGCCTTAGACTCGTTCCTACTGGAAGGAAACTCACCTGAGACTGCTGAACTGATGCTGCTAATCCTTTTGACTGCTACTTGACCTCTGACTCTGAACTGCTGCTCCACTAGCTCCTCGAGCTACCAATGACAATATAACACTTAGTCCAACTGACCTCCAAAGGTCAACTAGGTCAACTCTAGTCAAGGTCAAAATCCTGGTCAAAGTCAACCTTCCAGGTCAACCCTACTCGCCGAGTCTACCTACTGACTTGCCGAGCTCATATGCTCAGGGTCCTATTCGCGACCCGACTCGCCGAGTCAGACCATGACTCGCCGAGTCCAACGATTACCGAGTCCTATCCTGTCCAACTCGTTGAGTCTCCACCCGACTCACTGATTCGAGTCTCAACTCGAAGGGTTTGGGGTTTCTCGACCTGACTCGCCGAGTCCCAGAATAGACTCGCCGAGTCCAAGGCAATCTTCAACCAACTCGTCGAGTTGTTCTTCCAACTCGCCGAGTTCATGCTTAACTTCATCCGACTCGACGAGCTGTTCATCCCGCTCGTCGAGTTCCTCCTCATCTTCAAGCTACTCGCCGAGTCCACTCGAAGGACTCGCCGAGTCTATTCAGTTCTCAATCCATGCAGGGGCTTTTTGAGCCAAACAGGGCTTCCAACTCATAGATCCATACTTCTAAGGCCTATCCCCCACGTAAAGTGGCAAACTTTACGTGTAGATCAAGAGATCTAGGCTTAAAACAATTCAAACTAGGGTTTAAGACAAAGAGGCTTCACTATCAACCCAAGAACAGATGCATTATGACTTTCTAGGCCAAGATACACTCAGATCTGAAGTAGCAACTTCAGATCTAGGCTTCTAACTCGAAATAGTTCTTAAGCATGGCATAAAATCCCCAAATCACATAGCCAAGGTTGATCTATTAAACAAAAGAGGGAAGGTAACGATTCATTACCTTCAAATGCTCTGGAAGACCCCACAAACTCTGGATCTACTGCCAAATCTTGAATCCCCAATGAGTGCCTTCTTCCTTCTTCCTTCAAATCACCCAAAATGGGCAAGAGAACTTGGTTGAGCAACAATGGAGGCTTAGGGTTTCTGGTTCTGGACTATAGGGCCGCAAATGAGCCCTAGGAAAGAGATTAAGATGCTTAAATAGGGTACCAAGTCCCGAAATTAGGGTTTCCCAACCCATACCTAACTCGCCGAGTCCACTTGCCGACTCGCCGAGTCAGTCACTTGCTTAACACCCGGATCCCGCTCCGACTCGCCGAGTTCCTCCTTGGACTCGACGATTCAACCCTCTTTAACTTAGGGTTTTTCCTTTCCTTTCTTGACCTTTCTGATTTTGGGTGTTACAAGTGTTTGTGTTTGTTCAATGAATTATCGAACTACGAAATTTGATCATCAAGTTTTTTTTTTTACATTGCATCTTTGATTTCAAGTAAAAATGATGATCAGGTAGGGTAGGTCTGACAATCGTGTAGTGTTGGGGTCGTGGGTAGAGATTTACACAAAAACCGGATTTACCCATAGGATCCGATCCGGAAACCGGATTTGGTCAAAACTGGTTTTGACCAAACCAGTGACCGGATTAAAGTTTTGGACGCAATATCGGATCGACCCCCGGATCGTAAACCGGATTTGACGAAAACCGGATCCAAAACCGGTTTGAAACCGAATATTTTTTTCTAACTGTTAAAAAATGGGTATTTTCGAAAAAAATCAATTTTTTTATAACCGTTAGTAAGCTCCAAAAAAGGGTTAGTTTGAATATTTCTTGACTTTTATGACCTTCTAAACACATAAAAATGGATGGCATTCGCTAGATTTCAATGCTATACAAAACTCTATGTAACACCTCGATTTTCAAAAATAAAATTCATTTTTAATTCACCAATCATTATTCAAAATCCAAGTCATCATAGAATTTTAAATCATTATTAACACAATATCAGAGTATCCTAAAATTCACAAGACATCATAAGTCAGCAAATGTATACAATCATATCCCCGTCCTTCCGGAATCTACAAAAGTACTTGAAATACATTTAAATCAACATTGTAAGCATGGAACTTAGTGAGTTCTTAAAATAACACATACACAAATAATTAGTCTCTCATGGCCATATCTCAGTAAGGACCCTCTGATCATGTGTCTTAGTGAAGACCCTCCAGTCTCACGTCTCGGTATGGACCATCTAGTCATAACTCAATGTATACACAAGATAACATAACAACATAAGTCACAAAGACAGAATGCAAAATAACACATATATCAGTATAAGCAATTAAGACCCTCCGGTTAATACTACGAATAAGACCCTCCAGTCAATAACATGAATAAGACCCTCCGGTCACACATAAATTGCCACACAGGTAAGTATAGTGAGAAGACTCACCTCAACGCTACGAGAATAATCCTACACTGCCGCTGTTGCTGCAAACCGACTCCCGAACTGAGCCAAAACAACCCAACACCAAAGTCAATAACTCAACAAGGCTAAACCCCAACACCAGGACCAAGATAGCCCAACTAATCGGGTCCACTATTGGTCTAAATCCATTAGGACCACTAAGGCTCAAATCCATTGGGCTAACAAGGAAAGCCCAAAATCTACTCCAAAGAGGATTCCAATTCCAAAAGTAGTTCCTCATACCAATAACTCCAACTCTCAAAGCCCAAGACCCAAAACCAAAGCCCAAAGTCCAAAAATGTTAAATAAGCCCAAAATGGAACTAAGCCATTTATGCTCGGCGTACTCCCAAATTCCTCAGTACGTGCGACATACTATCATTTACGGTGGGTGTAGACGCGATTTATCCTAAATTGATTAATGACTTAATCCCTTAAGCACTTGGCCCCAAAACCTCAGGAAACCTTCGAAATAAGCTCTTAACTGATAAAGTTGGGAACTTTATCAGTTTGCACGTCTTAATGAGGCCCGATCACGCAAATAAATCGTTTAAGACCCATAATAACTACGTTAACACATGCACGGTCCATCCTTAAACATCAAGCAAGCATCTTTATGAACCAATAACCTCATACAAAGAGTAGCTACTCTAAGCTCCTGGAGTGGTGACAAACCACTAGATATCACCCATGAGACCAAAATGGGACCAAAACTCGTATAATACTATATCTAAGCTTCAAATTAGAAACGTTAGAGCTTTATACCTCTAATGAGCTTGAAATGAAGTAGAAAGTCCATATCCACAAGCCTTCCTTCGGTCCACCATCTTGCTTCAAGTTCCATTTCTTGAATAATCACCAAAACTCACTAAAGATGCACACAAAGAGCTCGCAACACTCTTGGGGAAGGCTAGGGTTCAAAATCAGGGTTTTAGAACAATGCAGGCTGAAAAATAAGGAAGTCTTGAGGTTATAATGATGTTTATATAGTGCCCAAACCCTAAAAATAATGGTTGACACTTTGACCATTACACGGGGCGCACCTTTAGGTACGTTGGGTTTACCTGGTCCACCCACGCGTCCCTTAGCTCAACACATGGGACTAATCTGCCAACTTATTCCACCAAGGGCCATACTTGCCAAAACTTCAAACTACCATAACTTCTTCGTTATAAGTCCGTTTCCAACAAATTTTATATCCACTGAAAGGTGGCAAGGAGCCCTACGCTTCTAAGAACTCGAAGGTGAAATAGAAACAAAAATTGACATTTATTCTTATCTTTATCTAAAGCATTAACATCAAACTTACTAATTTGATTATAAAGTTACTAAATTAATTTTTGACGGAAACACAAGAATATTTAATATGACGTAGAATATAGCTAAAGTAATCTATCACAATAAATGAAAATCATTTTTGCCAAATGTCATATTCTCATTGCATTTGAAACATCATTTTTCAAGATTTTTTGATTTATTGTTTTTCCACTAGTCATTTTATGGTCTTTTTCATTTTATTAAAATTCCACATAATATTTAAATGTATTACTTGTAATAAAGGTAATAATAAATACATATCAATTTAATTAATGCAAATTTCGTTTTAATTTCTTTTTTTTTTAAATTTAATCCAATTATTTCATTTTCTTGTTTATTTAAATTATTATTTTTTAATTTAAAAAGAAAGGAAAATTTTTTATCTTCTTTCTTATTCTTTGAAATCCCTTGCCACTTCCTTGCTTTGCTAGCAGGTACCTGTCTTTGCTTTGCACAAGAGACCCCCCTACTCTTCACACCCCTCTAGTCATGATCTTGCTTAACAAATTAAACATTACATTTTAATAATTCAATACTTTTTTTCTTTATAAGTTCAAAATTCCTAAATTTATCGGCCTTTATTTTTTTTTTTCATAACAAATCCATGTGGTAAAAGGGTATAACAACTAGTAAAGTAATATCTAAATATTATTAAAAGAAAAGCCTTATGACATCATCTTAAACAATATTGTGCAACTAGGAAAACCGGAGGTGATGAACAAGTGGGAATCTTAATTTACTAACTAGTGGTCTAAGTAGTGGTGGTCTAATTTATGAGAGTAAGCTTCCATGGGATATGTTTTAACTTTTATAGAGTCATAAAGATTTTGGGATTCTTTTATATATTTTTGATTTATTGTTGACGTTGTTTTGGCATATTTGTTTCATTCAAATCCCTGTTTTCTTATTTATCTTTTTAGTTTATTTTAGAGCCAAATGTTAATTTAGCTCTATGTTTTGTGGCCTTTTGATGCAGTACTATTTTGAAGAATTGAGGATCATTGCTAGATCAAGAAACACCTGGAGGACTTATGCAATTAGGAAATTGAACGAGATTGTCTATCACAATCAAATCATTTGGGTTTTTTAGATGGAAATAGTGCAATTTTTGTTACAAGTGTTTGTGTTTGTTCAATGAATTATCGAACTATGAACTTTGATCATCAAGTTTTTTTTTTTTACATTGCATCTTTGATTTCAAGTAAAAATGATGATCAGGTAGGGTAGGTCTGACAATCGTGTAGTGTTGGGGTCGTGGGTAGAGATTTACACAAAAACCGGATTTACCCATAGGATCCGATCCGGAAACCGGATTTGGTCAAAACTGGTTTTGACCAAACCAGTGACCGGATTAAAGTTTTGGACGCAATATCGGATCGACCCCCGGATCGTAAACCGGATTTGACGAAAACCGGATCCAAAACCGGTTTGAAACCGAATATTTTTTTCTAACTGTTAAAAAATGGGTATTTTCGAAAAAAATCAATTTTTTTATAACCGTTAGTAAGCTCCAAAAAACGGTTATTTTGAATATTTCTTGACTTTTATGACCTTCTAAACACATAAAAATGGATGGCATTCGCTAGATTTCAATGCTATACAAAACTCTATGTAACACCTCGATTTTCAAAAATAAAATTCATTTTTAATTCACCAATCATTATTCAAAATCCAAGTCATCATAGAATTTTAAATCATTATTAACACAATATCAGAGTATCCTAAAATTCACAAGACATCATAAGTCAGCAAATGTATACAATCATATCCCCGTCCTTCCGGAATCTACAAAAGTACTTGAAATACATTTAAATCAACATTGTAAGCATGGAACTTAGTGAGTTCTTAAAATAACACATACACAAATAATTAGTCTCTCATGGCCATATCTCAGTAAGGACCCTCTGATCATGTGTCTTAGTGAAGACCCTCCAGTCTCACGTCTCGGTATGGACCATCTAGTTATAACTCAATGTATACACAAGATAACATAACAACATAAGTCACAAAGACAGAATGCAAAATAACACATATATCAGTATAAGCAATTAAGACCCTCCGGTTAATACTACGAATAAGACCCTCCAGTCAATAACATGAATAAGACCCTCCGGTCACACATAAATTGCCACACAGGTAAGTATAGTGAGAAGACTCACCTCAACGCTACGAGAATAATCCTACACTGCCGCTGTTGCTGCAAACCGACTCCCGAACTGAGCCAAAACAACCCAACACCAAAGTCAATAACTCAACAAGGCTAAACCCCAACACCAGGACCAAGATAGCCCAACTAATCGGGTCCACTATTGGTCTAAATCCATTAGGACCACTAAGGCTCAAATCCATTGGGCTAACAAGGAAAGCCCAAAATCTACTCCAAAGAGGATTCCAATTCCAAAAGTAGTTCCTCATACCAATAACTCCAACTCTCAAAGCCCAAGACCCAAAACCAAAGCCCAAAGTCCAAAAATGTTAAATAAGCCCAAAATGGAACTAAGCCATTTATGCTCGGCGTACTCCCAAATTCCTCAGTACGTGCGACATACTATCATTTACGGTGGGTGTAGACGCGATTTATCCTAAATTGATTAATGACTTAATCCCTTAAGCACTTGGCCCCAAAACCTCAGGAAACCTTCGAAATAAGCTCTTAACTGATAAAGTTGGGAACTTTATCAGTTTGCACGTCTTAATGAGGCCCGATCACGCAAATAAATCGTTTAAGACCCATAATAACTACGTTAACACATGCACGGTCTATCCTTAAACATCAAGCAAGCATCTTTATGAACCAATAACCTCATACAAAGAGTAGCTACTCTAAGCTCCTGGAGTGGTGACAAACCACTAGATATCACCCATGAGACCAAAATGGGACCAAAACTCGTATAATACTATATCTAAGCTTCAAATTAGAACCGTTAGAGCTTTATACCTCTAATGAGCTTGAAATGAAGTAGAAAGTCCATATCCACAAGCCTTCCTTCGGTCCACCATCTTGCTTCAAGTTCCATTTCTTGAATAATCACCAAAACTCACTAAAGATGCACACAAAGAGCTCGCAACACTCTTGGGGAAGGCTAGGGTTCAAAATCAGGGTTTTAGAACAATGCAGGCTGAAAAATAAGGAAGTCTTGAGGTTATAATGATGTTTATATAGTGCCCAAACCCTAAAAATAATGGTTGACACTTTGACCATTACACGGGGCGCACCTTTAGGTACGTTGGGTTTACCTGGTCCACCCACGCGTCCCTTAGCTCAACACATGGGACTAATCTGCCAACTTATTCCACCAAGGGCCATACTTGCCAAAACTTCAAACTACCATAACTTCTTCGTTATAAGTCCGTTTCCAACAAATTTTATATCCACTGAAAGGTGGCAAGGAGCCCTACGCTTCTAAGAACTCGAAGGTGAAATAGAAACAAAAATTGACATTTATTCTTATCTTTATCTAAAGCATTAACATCAAACTTACTAATTTGATTATAAAGTTACTAAATTAATTTTTGACGGAAACACAAGAATATTTAATATGACGTAGAATATAGCTAAAGTAATCTATCACAATAAATGAAAATCATTTTTGCCAAATGTCATATTCTCATTGCATTTGAAACATCATTTTTCAAGATTTTTTGATTTATTGTTTTTCCACTAGTCATTTTATGGTCTTTTTCATTTTATTAAAATTCCACATAATATTTAAATGTATTACTTGTAATAAAGGTAATAATAAATACATATCAATTTAATTAATGCAAATTTCGTTTTAATTTCTTTTTTTTTAAAATTTAATCCAATTATTTCATTTTCTTGTTTATTTAAATTATTATTTTTTAATTTAAAAAGAAAGGAAAATTTTTTATCTTCTTTCTTATTCTTTGAAATCCCTTGCCACTTCCTTGCTTTGCTAGCAGGTACCTGTCTTTGCTTTGCACAAGAGACCCCCCTACTCTTCACACCCCTCTAGTCATGATCTTGCTTAACAAATTAAACATTACATTTTAATAATTCAATACTTTTTTTCTTTATAAGTTCAAAATTCCTAAATTTATCGGCCTTTATTTTTTTTTTTCATAACAAATCCATGTGGTAAAAGGGTATAACAACTAGTAAAGTAATATCTAAATATTATTAAAAGAAAAGCCTTATGACATCATCTTAAACAATATTGTGCAACTAGGAAAACCGGAGGTGATGAACAAGTGGGAATCTTAATTTACTAACTAGTGGTCTAAGTAGTGGTGGTCTAATTTATGAGAGTAAGCTTCCATGGGATATGTTTTAACTTTTATAGAGTCATAAAGATTTTGGGATTCTTTTATATATTTTTGATTTATTGTTGACGTTGTTTTGGCATATTTGTTTCATTCAAATCCCTGTTTTCTTATTTATCTTTTTAGTTTATTTTAGAGCCAAATGTTAATTTAGCTCTATGTTTTGTGGCCTTTTGATGCAGTACTATTTTGAAGAATTGAGGATCATTGCTAGATCAAGAAACACCTGGAGGACTTATGCAATTAGGAAATTGAACGAGATTGTCTATCACAATCAAATCATTTGGGTTTTTTAGATGGAAATAGTGCAATTTTTGTTACAAGTGTTTGTGTTTGTTCAATGAATTATCGAACTATGAACTTTGATCATCAAGTTTTTTTTTTTACATTGCATCTTTGATTTCAAGTAAAAATGATGATCAGGTAGGGTAGGTCTGACAATCGTGTAGTGTTGGGGTCGTGGGTAGAGATTTACACAAAAACCGGATTTACCCATAGGATCCGATCCGGAAACCGGATTTGGTCAAAACTGGTTTTGACCAAACCAGTGACCGGATTAAAGTTTTGGACGCAATATCGGATCGACCCCCGGATCGTAAACCGGATTTGACGAAAACCGGATCCAAAACCGGTTTGAAACCGAATATTTTTTTCTAACTGTTAAAAAATGGGTATTTTCGAAAAAAATCAATTTTTTTATAACCGTTAGTAAGCTCCAAAAAACGGTTATTTTGAATATTTCTTGACTTTTATGATCTTCTAAACACATAAAAATGGATGGCATTCGCTAGATTTCAATGCTATACAAAACTCTATGTAACACCTCGATTTTCAAAAATAAAATTCATTTTTAATTCACCAATCATTATTCAAAATCCAAGTCATCATAGAATTTTAAATCATTATTAACACAATATCAGAGTATCCTAAAATTCACAAGACATCATAAGTCAGCAAATGTATACAATCATATCCCCGTCCTTCCGGAATCTACAAAAGTACTTGAAATACATTTAAATCAACATTGTAAGCATGGAACTTAGTGAGTTCTTAAAATAACACATACACAAATAATTAGTCTCTCATGGCCATATCTCAGTAAGGACCCTCTGATCATGTGTCTTAGTGAAGACCCTCCAGTCTCACGTCTCGGTATGGACCATCTAGTCATAACTCAATGTATACACAAGATAACATAACAACATAAGTCACAAAGACAGAATGCAAAATAACACATATATCAGTATAAGCAATTAAGACCCTCCGGTTAATACTACGAATAAGACCCTCCAGTCAATAACATGAATAAGACCCTCCGGTCACACATAAATTGCCACACAGGTAAGTATAGTGAGAAGACTCACCTCAACGCTACGAGAATAATCCTACACTGCCGCTGTTGCTGCAAACCGACTCCCGAACTGAGCCAAAACAACCCAACACCAAAGTCAATAACTCAACAAGGCTAAACCCCAACACCAGGACCAAGATAGCCCAACTAATCGGGTCCACTATTGGTCTAAATCCATTAGGACCACTAAGGCTCAAATCCATTGGGCTAACAAGGAAAGCCCAAAATCTACTCCAAAGAGGATTCCAATTCCAAAAGTAGTTCCTCATACCAATAACTCCAACTCTCAAAGCCCAAGACCCAAAACCAAAGCCCAAAGTCCAAAAATGTTAAATAAGCCCAAAATGGAACTAAGCCATTTATGCTCGGCGTACTCCCAAATTCCTCAGTACGTGCGACATACTATCATTTACGGTGGGTGTAGACGCGATTTATCCTAAATTGATTAATGACTTAATCCCTTAAGCACTTGGCCCCAAAACCTCAGGAAACCTTCGAAATAAGCTCTTAACTGATAAAGTTGGGAACTTTATCAGTTTGCACGTCTTAATGAGGCCCGATCACGCAAATAAATCGTTTAAGACCCATAATAACTACGTTAACACATGCACGGTCCATCCTTAAACATCAAGCAAGCATCTTTATGAACCAATAACCTCATACAAAGAGTAGCTACTCTAAGCTCCTGGAGTGGTGACAAACCACTAGATATCACCCATGAGACCAAAATGGGACCAAAACTCGTATAATACTATATCTAAGCTTCAAATTAGAAACGTTAGAGCTTTATACCTCTAATGAGCTTGAAATGAAGTAGAAAGTCTAGATCCACAAGCCTTCCTTCGGTCCACCATCTTGCTTCAAGTTCCATTTCTTGAATAATCACCAAAACTCACTAAAGATGCACACAAAGAGCTCGCAACACTCTTGGGGAAGGCTAGGGTTCAAAATCAGGGTTTTAGAACAATGCAGGTTGAAAAATAAGGAAGTCTTGAGGTTATAATGATGTTTATATAGTGCCCAAACCCTAAAAATAACGGTTGACACTTTGACCATTACACGGGGCGCACCTTTAGGTACGTTGGGTTTACCAGGTCCACCCACGCGTCCCTTAGCTCAACACATGGGACTAATCTGCCAATTTATTCCACCAAGGGCCATACTTGCCAAAACTTCAAACTACCATAACTTCTTCGTTATAAGTCCGTTTCCAACAAATTTTATATCCACTGAAAGGTGGCAAGGAGCCCTACGCTTCTAAGAACTCGAAGGTGAAATAGAAACAAAAATTGACATTTATTCTTATCTTTATCTAAAGCATTAACATCAAACTTACTAATTTGATTATAAAGTTACTAAATTAATTTTTAACGGAAACACAAGAATATTTAATATGACGTAGAATATAGCTAAAGTAATCTATCACAATAAATGAAAATCATTTTTGCCAAATGTCATATTCTCATTGCATTTGAAACATCATTTTTCAAGATTTTTTGATTTATTGTTTTTCCACTAGTCATTATATGGTCTTTTTCATTTTATTAAAATTCCACATAATATTTAAATGTATTACTTGTAATAAAGGTAATAATAAATACATATCAATTTAATTAATGCAAATTTCGTTTTAATTTCTTTTTTTTTTTTAAATTTAATCCAATTATTTCATTTGCTTGTTTATTTAAATTAT
The DNA here is from genome assembly GCF_052625555.1 of Lactuca saligna. Classification (NCBI taxonomy): domain Eukaryota; kingdom Viridiplantae; phylum Streptophyta; class Magnoliopsida; order Asterales; family Asteraceae; genus Lactuca; species Lactuca saligna. The sequence continues at coordinate 33,031,678 of NC_136425.1, read as the reverse complement.
TATTTTTTAATTTAAAAAGAAAGGAAAAATTTTTATCTTCTTTCTTATTCTTTGAAATCCCTTGCCACTTCCTTGCTTTGCTAGCAGGTACCTGTCTTTGCTTTGCACAAGAGACCCCCCCTACTCTTCACACCCCTCTAGTCATGATCTTGCTTAACAAATTAAACATTACATTTTAATAATTCAATACTTTTTTTTCTTTATAAGTTCAAAATTCCTAAATTTATCGGCCTTTATTTTTTTTTTTTCATAACAAATCCATGTGGTAAAAGGGTATAACAACTAGTAAAGTAATATCTAAATATTATTAAAAGAAAAGCCTTATGACATCATCTTAAACAATATTGTGCAACTAGGAAAACCGGAGGTGATGAACAAGTGGGAATCTTAATTTACTAACTAGTGGTCTAAGTAGTGGTGGTCTAATTTATGAGAGTAAGCTTCCATGGGATATGTTTTAACTTTTATAGAGTCATAAAGATTTTGGGATTCTTTTATATATTTTTGATTTATTGTTGACGTTGTTTTGGCATATTTGTTTCATTCAAATCCCTGTTTTCTTATTTATCTTTTTAGTTTATTTTAGAGCCAAATGTTAATTTAGCTCTATGTTTTGTGGCCTTTTGATGCAGTACTATTTTGAAGAATTGAGGATCATTGCTAGATCAAGAAACACCTGGAGGACTTATGCAATTAGGAAATTGAACGAGATTGTCTATCACAATCAAATCATTTGGGTTTTTTAGATGGAAATAGTGCAATTTTTGTTACAAGTGTTTGTGTTTGTTCAATGAATTATCGAACTATGAACTTTGATCATCAAGTTTTTTTTTTTACATTGCATCTTTGATTTCAAGTAAAAATGATGATCAGGTAGGGTAGGTCTGACAATCGTGTAGTGTTGGGGTCGTGGGTAGAGATTTACACAAAAACCGGATTTACCCATAGGATCCGATCCGGAAACCGGATTTGGTCAAAACTGGTTTTGACCAAACCAGTGACCGGATTAAAGTTTTGGACGCAATATCGGATCGACCCCCGGATCGTAAACCGGATTTGACGAAAACCGGATCCAAAACCGGTTTGAAACCGAATATTTTTTTCTAACTGTTAAAAAATGGGTATTTTCGAAAAAAATCAATTTTTTTATAACCGTTAGTAAGCTCCAAAAAACGGTTATTTTGAATATTTCTTGACTTTTATGACCTTCTAAACACATAAAAATGGATGGCATTCGCTAGATTTCAATGCTATACAAAACTCTATGTAACACCTCGATTTTCAAAAATAAAATTCATTTTTAATTCACCAATCATTATTCAAAATCCAAGTCATCATAGAATTTTAAATCATTATCAACACAATATCAGAGTATCCTAAAATTCACAAGACATCATAAGTCAACAAATGTATACAATCATATCCCCGTCCTTCCGGAATCTACAAAAGTACTTGAAATACATTTAAATCAACATTGTAAGCATGGAACTTAGTGAGTTCTTAAAATAACACATACACAAATAATTAGTCTCTCATGGCCATATCTCAGTAAGGACCCTCTGATCATGTGTCTTAGTGAAGACCCTCCAGTCTCACGTCTCGGTATGGACCATCTAGTCATAACTCAATGTATACACAAGATAACATAACAACATAAGTCACAAAGACAGAATGCAAAATAACACATATATCAGTATAAGCAATTAAGACCCTCCGGTTAATACTACAAATAAGACCCTCCAGTCAATAACATGAATAAGACCCTCCGGTCACACATAAATTGCCACACAGGTAAGTATAGTGAGAAGACTCACCTCAACGCTACGAGAATAATCCTACACTGCCGCTGTTGCTGCAAACCGACTCCCGAACTGAGCCAAAACAACCCAACACCAAAGTCAATAACTCAACAAGGCTAAACCCCAACACCAGGACCAAGATAGCCCAACTAATCGGGTCCACTATTGGTCTAAATCCATTAGGACCACTAAGGCTCAAATCCATTGGGCTAACAAGGAAAGCCCAAAATCTACTCCAAAGAGGATTCCAATTCCAAAAGTAGTTCCTCATACCAATAACTCCAACTCTCAAAGCCCAAGACCCAAAACCAAAGCCCAAAGTCCAAAAATGTTAAATAAGCCCAAAATGGAACTAAGCCATTTATGCTCGGCGTACTCCCAAATTCCTCAGTACGTGCGACATACTATCATTTACGGTGGGTGTAGACGCGATTTATCCTAAATTGATTAATGACTTAATCCCTTAAGCACTTGGCCCCAAAACCTCAGGAAACCTTCGAAATAAGCTCTTAACTGATAAAGTTGGGAACTTTATCAGTTTGCACGTCTTAATGAGGCCCGATCACGCAAATAAATCGTTTAAGACCCATAATAACTACGTTAACACATGCACGGTCCATCCTTAAACATCAAGCAAGCATCTTTATGAACCAATAACCTCATACAAAGAGTAGCTACTCTAAGCTCCTGGAGTGGTGACAAACCACTAGATATCACCCATGAGACCAAAATGGGACCAAAACTCGTATAATACTATATCTAAGCTTCAAATTAGAAACGTTAGAGCTTTATACCTCTAATGAGCTTGAAATGAAGTAGAAAGTCCAGATCCACAAGCCTTCCTTCGGTCCACCATCTTGCTTCAAGTTCCATTTCTTAAATAATCACCAAAACTCACTAAAGATGCACACAAAGAGCTCGCAACACTCTTGGGGAAGGCTAGGGTTCAAAATCAGGGTTTTAGAACAATGCAGGTTGAAAAATAAGGAAGTCTTGAGGTTATAATGATGTTTATATAGTGCCCAAACCCTAAAAATAACGGTTGACACTTTGACCATTACACGGGGCGCACCTTTAGGTACGTTGGGTTTACCAGGTCCACCCACGCGTCCCTTAGCTCAACACATGGGACTAATCTGCCAACTTATTCCACCAAGGGCCATACTTGCCAAAACTTCAAACTACCATAACTTCTTCGTTATAAGTCCGTTTCCAACAAATTTTATATCCACTGAAAGGTGGCAAGGAGCCCTACGCTTCTAAGAACTCGAAGGTGAAATAGAAACAAAAATTGACATTTATTCTTATCTTTATCTAAAGCATTAACATCAAACTTACTAATTAGATTATAAAGTTACTAAATTAATTTTTGACGGAAACACAAGAATATTTAATATGACATAGAATATAGCTAAAGTAATCTATCACAATAAATGAAAATCATTTTTGCCAAATGTCATATTCTCATTGCATTTGAAACATCATTTTTCAAGATTTTTTGATTTATTGTTTTTCCACTAGTCATTATATGGTCTTTTTCATTTTATTAAAATTCCACATAATATTTAAATGTATTACTTGTAATAAAGGTAATAATAAATACATATCAATTTAATTAATGCAAATTTCGTTTTAATTTCTTTTTTTTTTTAAATTTAATCCAATTATTTCATTTGCTTGTTTATTTAAATTATTATTTTTTAATTTAAAAAGAAAGGAAAAATTTTTATCTTCTTTCTTATTCTTTGAAATCCCTTGCCACTTCCTTGCTTTGCTAGCAGGTACCTGTCTTTGCTTTGCACAAGAGACCCCCCTACTCTTCACACCCCTCTAGTCATGATCTTGCTTAACAAATTAAACATTACATTTTAATAATTCAATACTTTTTTTCTTTATAAGTTCAAAATTCCTAAATTTATCGGCCTTTATTTTTTTTTTTTCATAACAAATCCATGTGGTAAAAGGGTATAACAACTAGTAAAGTAATATCTAAATATTATTAAAAGAAAAGCCTTATGACATCATCTTAAACAATATTGTGCAACTAGGAAAACCGGAGGTGATGAACAAGTGGGAATCTTAATTTACTAACTAGTGGTCTAAGTAGTGGTGGTCTAATTTATGAGAGTAAGCTTCCATGGGATATGTTTTAACTTTTATAGAGTCATAAAGATTTTGGGATTCTTTTATATATTTTTGATTTATTGTTGACGTTGTTTTGGCATATTTGTTTCATTCAAATCCCTGTTTTCTTATTTATCTTTTTAGTTTATTTTAGAGCCAAATGTTAATTTAGCTCTATGTTTTGTGGCCTTTTGATGCAGTACTATTTTGAAGAATTGAGGATCATTGCTAGATCAAGAAACACCTGGAGGACTTATGCAATTAGGAAATTGAACGAGATTGTCTATCACAATCAAATCATTTGGGTTTTTTAGATGGAAATAGTGCAATTTTTGTTACAAGTGTTTGTGTTTGTTCAATGAATTATCGAACTATGAACTTTGATCCTCAAGTTTTTTTTTTTTACATTGCATCTTTGATTTCAAGTAAAAATGATGATCAGGTAGGGTAGGTCTGACAATCGTGTAGTGTTGGGGTCGTGGGTAGAGATTTACACAAAAACCGGATTTACCCATAGGATCCGATCCGGAAACCGGATTTGGTCAAAACTGGTTTTGACCAAACCAGTGACCGGATTAAAGTTTTGGACGCAATATCGGATCGACCCCCGGATCGTAAACCGGATTTGACGAAAACCGGATCCAAAACCGGTTTGAAACCGAATATTTTTTTCTAACTGTTAAAAAATGGGTATTTTCGAAAAAATCAATTTTTTTTATAACCGTTAGTAAGCTCCAAAAAACGGTTAGTTTGAATATTTCTTGACTTTTATGACCTTCTAAACACATAAAAATGGATGGCATTCGCTAGATTTCAATGCTATACAAAACTCTATGTAACACCTCGATTTTCAAAAATAAAATTCATTTTTAATTCACCAATCATTATTCAAAATCCAAGTCATCATAGAATTTTAAATCATTATTAACACAATATCAGAGTATCCTAAAATTCACAAGACATCATAAGTCAGCAAATGTATATAATCATATCCCCGTCCTTCCGGAATCTACAAAAGTACTTGAAATACATTTAAATCAACATTGTAAGCATGGAACTTAGTGAGTTCTTAAAATAACACATACACAAATAATTAGTCTCTCATGGCCATATCTCAGTAAGGACCCTCTGATCATGTGTCTTAGTGAAGACCCGCCAGTCTCACGTCTCGGTATGGACCATCTAGTCATAACTCAATATATACACAAGATAACATAACAACATAAGTCACAAAGACAGAATGCAAAATAACACATATATCAGTATAAGCAATTAAGACCCTCCGGTTAATACTACGAATAAGACCCTCCAATCAATAACATGAATAAGACCCTCCGGTCACACATAAATTGCCACACAGGTAAGTATAGTGAGAAGACTCACCTCAACGCTACGAGAATAATCCTACACTGCCACTGTTGCTGCAAACCGACTCCCGAACTGAGCGAAAACAACCCAACACCAAAGTCAATAACTCAACAAGGCTAAACCCCAACACCAGGACCAAGATAGCCCAACTAATCGGGTCCACTATTGGTCTAAATCCATTAGGACCACTAAGGCCCAAATCCATTGGGCTAACAAGGAAAGCCCAAAATCTACTCCAAAGAGGATTCCAATTCCAAAAGTAGTTCCTCATACCAATAACTCCAACTCTCAAAGCCCAAGACCCAAAACCAAAGCCCAAAGTCCAAAAATGTTAAATAAGCCCAAAATGGAACTAAGCCATTTATGCTCGGCGTACTCCCAAATTCCTCAGTACGTGCGACATACTATCATTTACGGTGGGTGTAGACGCGATTTATCCTAAATTGATTAATGACTTAATCCCTTAAGCACTTGGCCCCAAAACCTCAGGAAACCTTCGAAATAAGCTCTTAACTGATAAAGTTGGGAACTTTATCAGTTTGCACGTCTTAATGAGGCCCGATCACGCAAATAAATCGTTTAAGACCCATAATAACTACGTTAACACATGCACGGTCCATCCTTAAACATCAAGCAAGCATCTTTATGAACCAATAACCTCATACAAAGAGTAGCTACTCTAAGCTCCTGGAGTGGTGACAAACCACTAGATATCACCCATGAGACCAAAATGGGACCAAAACTCGTATAATACTATATCTAAGCTTCAAATTAGAAACGTTAGAGCTTTATACCTCTAATGAGCTTGAAATGAAGTAGAAAGTCCAGATCCACAAGCCTTCCTTCGGTCCACCATCTTGCTTCAAGTTCCATTTCTTGAATAATCACCAAAACTCACTAAAGATGCACACAAAGAGCTCGCAACATTCTTGGGGAAGGCTAGGGTTCAAAATCAGGGTTTTAGAACAATGCAGGCTGAAAAATAAGGAAGTCTTGAGGTTATAATGATGTTTATATAGTGCCCAAACCCTAAAAATAACGGTTGACACTTTGACCATTACACGGGGCGCACCTTTAGGTACGTTGGGTTTACCTGGTCCACCCACGCGTCCCTTAGCTCAACACATGGGACTAATCTGCCAACTTATTCCACCAAGGGTCATACTTGCCAAAACTTCAAACTACCATAACTTCTTCGTTATAAGTCCGTTTCCAACAAATTTTATATCCACTGAAAGGTGGCAAGGAGCCCTACGCTTCTAAGAACTCGAAGGTGAAATAGAAACAAAAATTGACATTTATTCTTATCTTTATCTAAAGCATTAACATCAAACTTACTAATTTGATTATAAAGTTACTAAATTAATTTTTGACGGAAACACAAGAATATTTAATATGACGTAGAATATAGCTAAAGTAATCTATCACAATAAATGAAAATCATTTTTGCCAAATGCCATATTCTCATTGCATTTGAAACTTCATTTTTCAAGATTTTTTGATTTATTGTTTTTCTACTAGTCATTTTATGGTCTTTTTCATTTTATTAAAATTCCACATAATATTTAAATGTATTACTTGTAATAAAGGTAATAATAAATACATATCAATTTAATTAATGCAAATTTCGTTTTAATTTCTTTTTTTTTTTTTAAATTTAATCCAATTATTTCATTTGCTTGTTTATTTAAATTATTATTTTTTAATTTAAAAAGAAAGGAAAAATTTTTATCTTCTTTCTTATTCTTTGAAATCCCTTGCCACTTCCTTGCTTTGCTAGCAGGTACCTGTCTTTGCTTTGCACAAGAGACCCCCCTACTCTTCACACCCCTCTAGTCATGATCTTGCTTAACAAATTAAACATTACATTTTAATAATTCAATACTTTTTTTCTTTATAAGTTCAAAATTCCTAAATTTATCGGCCTTTATTTTTTTTTTTCATAACAAATCCATGTGGTAAAAGGGTATAACAACTAGTAAAGTAATATCTAAATATTATTAAAAGAAAAGCCTTATGACATCATCTTAAACAATATTGTCCAACTAGGAAAACCGGAGGTGATGAACAAGTGGGAATCTTAATTTACTAACTAGTGGTCTAAGTAGTGGTGGTCTAATTTATGAGAGTAAGCTTCCATGGGATATGTTTTAACTTTTATAGAGTCATAAATATTTTGGGATTCTTTTATATATTTTTGATTTATTGTTGGCGTTGTTTTGGCATATTTGTTTCATTCAAATCCCTGTTTTCTTATTTATCTTTTTAGTTTATTTTAGAGCCAAATGTTAATTTAGCTCTATGTTTTGTGGCCTTTTGATGCAGTACTATTTTGAAGAATTGAGGATCATTGCTAGATCAAGAAACACCTGGAGGACTTATGCAATTAGGAAATTGAACGAGATTTTCTATCACAATCAAATCATTTGGGTTTTTTAGATGGAAATAGTGCAATTTTTGTTACAAGTGTTTGTGTTTGTTCAATGAATTATCGAACTATGAACTTTGATCATCAAGTTTTTTTTTTTACATTGCATCTTTGATTTCAAGTAAAAATGATGATCAGGTAGGGTAGGTCTGAAAATCGTGTAGTGTTGGGGTCGTGGGTAGAGATTTACACAAAAACCGGATTTACCCATAGGATCCGATCCGGAAACCGGATTTGGTCAAAACTGGTTTTGACCAAACCAGTGACCGGATTAAAGTTTTGGACGCAATATCGGATCGACCCCCGGATCGTAAACCGGATTTGACGAAAACCGGATCCAAAACCGGTTTGAAACCGAATATTTTTTTCTAACTGTTAAAAAATGGGTATTTTCGAAAAAATCAATTTTTTTATAACCGTTAGTAAGCTCCAAAAAACGGTTAGTTTGAATATTTCTTGACTTTTATGACCTTCTAAACACATAAAAATGGATGGCATTCGCTAGATTTCAATGCTATACAAAACTCTATGTAACACCTCGATTTTCAAAAATAAAATTCATTTTTAATTCACCCATCATTATTCAAAATCCAAGTCATCATAGAATTTTAAATCATTATTAACACAATATCAGAGTATCCTAAAATTCACAAGACATCATAAGTCAGCAAATGTATACAATCATATCCCCGTCCTTCCGGAATCTACAAAAGTACTTGAAATACATTTAAATCAACATTGTAAGCATGGAACTTAGTGAGTTCTTAAAATAACACATACACAAATAATTAGTCTCTCATGGCCATATCTCAGTAAGGACCCTCTGATCATGTGTCTTAGTGAAGACCCTCCAGTCTCACGTCTCGGTATGGACCATCTAGTCATAACTCAATATATACACAAGATAACATAACAACATAAGTCACAAAGACAGAATGCAAAATAACACATATATCAGTATAAGCAATTAAGACCCTCCGGTTAATACTACGAATAAGACCCTCCAGTCAATAACATGAATAAGACCCTCCGGTCACACATAAATTGCCACACAGGTAAGTATAGTGAGAAGACTCACCTCAACGATACGAGAATAATCCTACACCGCCGCTGTTGCTGCAAACCGACTCCCGAACTGAGCCAAAACAACCCAACACCAAAGTCAATAACTCAACAAGGCTAAACCCCAACACCAGGACCAAGATAGCCCAACTAATCGGGTCCACTATTGGTCTAAATCCATTAGGACCACTAAGGCCCAAATCCATTGGGCTAACAAGGAAAGCCCAAAATCTACTCCAAAGAGGATTCCAATTCCAAAAGTAGTTCCTCATACCAATAACTCCAACTCTCAAAGCCCAAGACCCAAAACAAAAGCCCAAAGTCCAAAAATGTTAAATAAGCCCAAAATGGAACTAAGCCATTTATGCTCGGCGTACTCCCAAATTCCTCAGTACGTGCGACATACTATCATTTACGGTGGGTGTAGACGCGATTTATCCTAAATTGATTAATGACTTAATCCCTTAAGCACTTGGCCCCAAAACCTCAGGAAACCTTCGAAATAAGCTCTTAACTGATAAAGTTGGGAACTTTATCAGTTTGCACGTCTTAATGAGGCCCAATCACGCAAATAAATCGTTTAAGACCCATAATAACTACGTTAACACATGCACGGTCCATCCTTAAACATCAAGCAAGCATCTTTATGAACCAATAACCTCATACAAAGAGTAGCTACTCTAAGCTCCTGGAGTGGTGACAAACCACTAGATATCACCCATGAGACCAAAATGGGACCAAAACTCGTATAATACTATATCTAAGCTTCAAATTAGAAACGTTAGAGCTTTATACCTCTAATGAGCTTGAAATGAAGTAGAAAGTCCAGATCCACAAGCCTTCCTTCGGTCCACCATCTTGCTTCAAGTTCCATTTCTTGAATAATCACCAAAACTCACTAAAGATGCACACAAAGAGCTCGCAACACTCTTGGGGAAGGCTAGGGTTCAAAATCAGGGTTTTAGAACAATGCAGGCTGAAAAATAAGGAAGTCTTGAGGTTATAATGATGTTTATATAGTGCCCAAACCCTAAAAATAACGGTTGACACTTTGACCATTACACGGGGCGCACCTTTAGGTACGTTGGGTTTACCTGGTCCACCCACGCGTCCCTTAGCTCAACACATGGGACTAATCTGCCAACTTATTCCACCAAGGGCCATACTTGCCAAAACTTCAAACTACCATAACTTCTTCGTTATAAGTCCGTTTCCAACAAATTTTATATCCACTGAAAGGTGGCAAGGAGCCCTACGCTTCTAAGAACTCGAAGGTGAAATAGAAACAAAAATTGACATTTATTCTTATCTTTATCTAAAGCATTAACATCAAACTTACTAATTTGATTATAAAGTTACTAAATTAATTTTTGACGGAAACACAAGAATATTTAATATGACGTAGAATATAGCTAAAGTAATCTATCACAATAAATGAAAATCATTTTTGCCAAATGCCATATTCTCATTGCATTTGAAACTTCATTTTTCAAGATTTTTTGATTTAATGTTTTTCTACTAGTCATTTTATGGTCTTTTTCATTTTATTAAAATTCCACATAATATTTAAATGTATTACTTGTAATAAAGGTAATAATAAATACATATCAATTTAATTAATGCAAATTTCGTTTTAATTTCTTTTTTTTTTTTTAAATTTAATCCAATTATTTCATTTGCTTGTTTATTTAAATTATTATTTTTTAATTTAAAAAGAAAGGAAAAATTTTTATCTTCTTTCTTATTCTTTGAAATCCCTTGCCACTTCCTTGCTTTGCTAGCAGGTACCTGTCTTTGCTTTGCACAAGAGACCCCCCTACTCTTCACACCCCTCTAGTCATGATCTTGCTTAACAAATTAAACATTACATTTTAATAATTCAATACTTTTTTTCTTTATAAGTTCAAAATTCCTAAATTTATCGGCCTTTATTTTTTTTTTTTTCATAACAAATCCATGTGGTAAAAGGGTATAACAACTAGTAAAGTAATATCTAAATATTATTAAAAGAAAAGCCTTATGACATCATCTTAAACAATATTGTCCAACTAGGAAAACCGGAGGTGATGAACAAGTGGGAATCTTAATTTACTAACTAGTGGTCTAAGTAGTGGTGGTCTAATTTATGAGAGTAAGCTTCCATGGGATATGTTTTAACTTTTATAGAGTCATAAATATTTTGGGATTCTTTTATATATTTTTGATTTATTGTTGGCGTTGTTTTGGCATATTTGTTTCATTCAAATCCCTGTTTTCTTATTTATCTTTTTAGTTTATTTTAGAGCCAAATGTTAATTTAGCTCTATGTTTTGTGGCCTTTTGATGCAGTACTATTTTGAAGAATTGAGGATCATTGCTAGATCAAGAAACACCTGGAGGACTTATGCAATTAGGAAATTGAACGAGATTTTCTATCACAATCAAATCATTTGGGTTTTTTAGATGGAAATAGTGCAATTTTTGTTACAAGTGTTTGTGTTTGTTCAATGAATTATCGAACTATGAACTTTGATCATCAAGTTTTTTTTTTTACATTGCATCTTTGATTTCAAGTAAAAATGATGATCAGGTAGGGTAGGTCTGACAATCGTGTAGTGTTGGGGTCGTGGGTAGAGATTTACACAAAAACCGGATTTACCCATAGGATCCGATCCGGAAACCGGATTTGGTCAAAACTGGTTTTGACCAAACCAGTGACCGGATTAAAGTTTTGGACGCAATATCGGATCGACCCCCGGATCGTAAACCGGATTTGACGAAAACCGGATCCAAAACCGGTTTGAAACCGAATATTTTTTTCTAACTGTTAAAAAATGGGTATTTTCGAAAAAAATCAATTTTTTTATAACCGTTAGTAAGCTCCAAAAAACGGTTATTTTGAATATTTCTTGACTTTTATGATCTTCTAAACACATAAAAATGGATGGCATTCGCTAGATTTCAATGCTATACAAAACTCTATGTAACACCTCGATTTTCAAAAATAAAATTCATTTTTAATTCACCAATCATTATTCAAAATCCAAGTCATCATAGAATTTTAAATCATTATTAACACAATATCAGAGTATCCTAAAATTCACAAGACATCATAAGTCAGCAAATGTATACAATCATATCTCCGTCCTTCCGGAATCTACAAAAGTACTTGAAATACATTTAAATCAACATTGTAAGCATGGAACTTAGTGAGTTCTTAAAATAACACATACACAAATAATTAGTCTCTCATGGCCATATCTCAGTAAGGACCCTCTGATCATGTGTCTTAGTGAAGACCCTCCAGTCTCACGTCTCGGTATGGACCATCTAGTCATAACTCAATATATACACAAGATAACATAACAACATAAGTCACAAAGACAGAATGCAAAATAACACATATATCAGTATAAGCAATTAAGACCCTCCGGTTAATACTACGAATAAGACCCTCCAGTCAATAACATGAATAAGACCCTCCGGTCACACATAAATTGCCACACAGGTAAGTATAGTGAGAAGACTCACCTCAACGATACGAGAATAATCCTACACTGCCGCTGTTGCTGCAAACCGACTCCCGAACTGAGCCAAAACAACCCAACACCAAAGTCAATAACTCAACAAGGCTAAACCCCAACACCAGGACCAAGATAGCCCAACTAATCGGGTCCACTATTGGTCTAAATCCATTAGGACCACTAAGGCCCAAATCCATTGGGCTAACAAGGAAAGCCCAAAATCTACTCCAAAGAGGATTCCAATTCCAAAAGTAGTTCCTCATACCAATAACTCCAACTCTCAAAGCCCAAGACCCAAAACCAAAGCCCAAAGTCCAAAAATGTTAAATAAGCCCAAAATGGAACTAAGCCATTTATGCTCGGCGTACTCCCAAATTCCTCAGTACGTGCGACATACTATCATTTACGGTGGGTGTAGACGCGATTTATCCTAAATTGATTAATGACTTAATCCCTTAAGCACTTGGCCCCAAAACCTCAGGAAACCTTCGAAATAAGCTCTTAACTGATAAAGTTGGGAACTTTATCAGTTTGCACGTCTTAATGAGGCCCGATCACGCAAATAAATCGTTTAAGACCCATAATAACTACGTTAACACATGCACGGTCCATCCTTAAACATCAAGCAAGCATCTTTATGAACCAATAACCTCATACAAAGAGTAGCTACTCTAAGCTCCTAGAGTGGTGACAAACCACTAGATATCACCCATGAGACCAAAATGGGACCAAAACCCGTATAATACTATATCTAAGCTTCAAATTAGAAACGTTAGAGCTTTATACCTCTAATGAGCTTGAAATGAAGTAGAAAGTCCAGATCCACAAGCCTTCCTTCGGTCCACCATCTTGCTTCAAGTTCCATTTCTTGAATAATCACCAAAACTCACTAAAGATGCACACAAAGAGCTCGCAACACTCTTGGGGAAGGCTAGGGTTCAAAATCAGGGTTTTAGAACAATGCAGGCTGAAAAATAAGGAAGTCTTGAGGTTATAATGATGTTTATATAGTGCCCAAACCCTAAAAATAACGGTTGACACTTTGACCATTACACGGGGCGCACATTTAGGTACGTTGGGTTTACCTGGTCCACCCACGCGTCCCTTAGCTCAACACATGGGACTAATCTGCCAACTTATTCCACCAAGGGCCATACTTGCCAAAACTTCAAACTACCATAACTTCTTCGTTATAAGTCCGTTTCCAACAAATTTTATATCCACTGAAAGGTGGCAAGGAGCCCTACGCTTCTAAGAACTCGAAGGTGAAATAGAAACAAAAATTGACATTTATTCTTATCTTTATCTAAAGCATTAACATCAAACTTACTAATTTGATTATAAAGTTACTAAATTAATTTTTGACGGAAACACAAGAATATTTAATATGACGTAGAATATAGCTAAAGTAATCTATCACAATAAATGAAAATCATTTTTGCCAAATGTCATATTCTCATTGCATTTGAAACATCATTTTTCAAGATTTTTTGATTTATTGTTTTTCCACTAGTCATTTTATGGTCTTTTTCATTTTATTAAAATTCCACATAATATTTAAATGTATTACTTGTAATAAAGGTAATAATAAATACATATCAATTTAATTAATGCAAATTTCGTTTTAATTTCTTTTTTTTTTTAATTTAATCCAATTATTTCATTTGCTTGTTATTTAAATTATTATTTTTTAATTTAAAAAGAAAGGAAAATTTTTTATCTTCTTTCTTATTCTTTGAAATCCCTTGCCACTTCCTTGCTTTGCTAGCAGGTACTTGTCTTTGCTTTGCACAAGAGACCCCCCTACTCTTCACACCCCTCTAGTCATGATCTTGCTTAACAAATTAAACATTACATTTTAATAATTCAATACTTTTTTTCTTTATAAGTTCAAAATTCCTAAATTTATCGGCCTTTATTTTTTTTTTTTTCATAACAAATCCATGTGGTAAAAGGGTATAACAACTAGTAAAGTAATATCTAAATATTATTAAAAGAAAAGCCTTATGACATCATCTTAAACAATATTGTGCAACTAGGAAAACCGGAGGTGATGAACAAGTGGGAATCTTAATTTACTAACTAGTGGTCTAAGTAGTGGTGGTCTAATTTATGAGAGTAAGCTTCCATGGGATATGTTTTAACTTTTATAGAGTCATAAAGATTTTGGGATTCTTTTATATATTTTTGATTTATTGTTGACGTTGTTTTGGCATATTTGTTTCATTCAAATCCCTGTTTTCTTATTTATCTTTTTAGTTTATTTTAGAGCCAAATGTTAATTTAGCTCTATGTTTTGTGGCCTTTTGATGCAGTACTATTTTGAAGAATTGAGGATCATTGCTAGATCAAGAAACACCTGGAGGACTTATGCAATTAGGAAATTGAACGAGATTGTCTATCACAATCAAATCATTTGGGTTTTTTAGATGGAAATAGTGCAATTTTTGTTACAAGTGTTTGTGTTTGTTCAATGAATTATCGAACTATGAACTTTGATCATCAAGTTTTTTTTTTTACATTGCATCTTTGATTTCAAGTAAAAATGATGATCAGGTAGGGTAGGTCTGACAATCGTGTAGTGTTGTTGGGGTCGTGGGTAGAGATTTACACAAAAACCGGATTTACCCATAGGATCCGATCCGGAAACCGGATTTGGTCAAAACTGGTTTTGACCAAACCAGTGACCGGATTAAAGTTTTGGACGCAATATCGGATCGACCCCCGGATCGTAAACCGGATTTGACGAAAACCGGATCCAAAACCGGTTTGAAACCGAATATTTTTTTCTAACTGTTAAAAAATGGGTATTTTCGAAAAAAATCAATTTTTTTATAACCGTTAGTAAGCTCCAAAAAACGGTTAGTTTGAATATTTCTTGACTTTTATGACCTTCTAAACACATAAAAATGGATGGCATTCTCTAGATTTCAGTGCTATACAAAACTCTATGTAACACCTCGATTTTCAAAAATAAAATTCATTTTTAATTCACCAATCATTATTCAAAATCCAAGTCATCATAGAATTTTAAATCATTATTAACACAATATCAGAGTATCCTAAAATTCACAAGACATCATAAGTCAGCAAATGTATACAATCATATCCCCGTCCTTCCGGAATCTACAAAAGTACTTGAAATACATTTAAATCAACATTGTAAGCATGGAACTTAGTGAGTTCTTAAAATAACACATACACAAATAATTAGTCTCTCATGGCCATATCTCAGTAAGGACCCTCTGATCATGTGTCTTAGTGAAGACCCTCCAGTCTCACGTCTCGGTATGGACCATCTAGTCATAACTCAATGTATACACAAGATAACATAACAACATAAGTCACAAAGACAGAATGCAAAATAACACATATATCAGTATAAGCAATTAAGACCCTCCGGTTAATACTACGAATAAGACCCTCCAGTCAATAACATGAATAAGACCCTCCGGTCACACATAAATTGCCACACAGGTAAGTATAGTGAGAAGACTCACCTCAACGATACGAGAATAATCCTACACTGCCGCTGTTGCTGCAAACCGACTCCCGAACTGAGCCAAAACAACCCAACACCAAAGTCAATAACTCAACAAGGCTAAACCCCAACACCAGGACCAAGATAGCCCAACTAATCGGGTCCACTATTGGTCTAAATCCATTAGGACCACTAAGGCCCAAATCCATTGGGCTAACAAGGAAAGCCCAAAATCTACTCCAAAGAGGATTCCAATTCCAAAAGTAGTTCCTCATACCAATAACTCCAACTCTCAAAGCCCAAGACCCAAAACCAAAGCCCAAAGTCCAAAAATGTTAAATAAGCCCAAAATGGAACTAAGCCATTTATGCTCGGCGTACTCTCAAATTCCTCAGTACGTGCGACATACTATCATTTACGGTGGGTGTAGACGCGATTTATCCTAAATTGATTAATGACTTAATCCCTTAAGCACTTGGCCCCAAAACCTCAGGAAACCTTCGAAATAAGCTCTTAACTGATAAAGTTGGGAACTTTATCAGTTTGCACGTCTTAATGAGGCCCAATCACGCAAATAAATCGTTTAAGACCCATAATAACTACGTTAACACATGCACGGTCCATCCTTAAACATCAAGCAAGCATCTTTATGAACCAATAACCTCATACAAAGAGTAGCTACTCTAAGCTCCTGGAGTGGTGACAAACCACTAGATATCACCCATGAGACCAAAATGGGACCAAAACTCGTATAATACTATATCTAAGCTTCAAATTAGAAACGTTAGAGCTTTATACCTCTAATGAGCTTGAAATGAAGTAGAAAGTCCAGATCCACAAGCCTTCCTTCGGTCCACCATCTTGCTTCAAGTTCCATTTCTTGAATAATCACCAAAACTCACTAAAGATGCACACAAAGAGCTCGCAACACTCTTGGGGAAGGCTAGGGTTCAAAATCAGGGTTTTAGAACAATGCAGGCTGAAAAATAAGGAAGTCTTGAGGTTATAATGATGTTTATATAGTGCCCAAACCCTAAAAATAACGGTTGACACTTTGACCATTACACGGGGCGCACCTTTAGGTACGTTGGGTTTACCTGGTCCACCCACGCGTCCCTTAGCTCAACACATGGGACTAATCTGCCAACTTATTCCACCAAGGGCCATACTTGCCAAAACTTCAAACTACCATAACTTCTTCGTTATAAGTCCGTTTCCAACAAATTTTATATCCACTGAAAGGTGGCAAGGAGCCCTACGCTTCTAAGAACTCGAAGGTGAAATAGAAACAAAAATTGACATTTATTCTTATCTTTATCTAAAGCATTAACATCAAACTTACTAATTTGATTATAAAGTTACTAAATTAATTTTTGACGGAAACACAAGAATATTTAATATGACGTAGAATATAGCTAAAGTAATCTATCACAATAAATGAAAATCATTTTTGCCAAATGTCATATTCTCATTGCATTTGAAACATCATTTTTCAAGATTTTTTGATTTATTGTTTTTCCACTAGTCATTTTATGGTCTTTTTCATTTTATTAAAATTCCACATAATATTTAAATGTAATACTTGTAATAAAGGTAATAATAAATACATATCAATTTAATTAATGCAAATTTCGTTTTAATTTCTTTTTTTTTTTAATTTAATCCAATTATTTCATTTGCTTGTTATTTAAATTATTATTTTTTAATTTAAAAAGAAAGGAAAAATTTTTATCTTCTTTCTTATTCTTTGAAATCCCTTGCCACTTCCTTGCTTTGCTAGCAGGTACCTGTCTTTGCTTTGCACAAGAGACCCCCCTACTCTTCACACCCCTCTAGTCATGATCTTGCTTAACAAATTAAACATTACATTTTAATAATTCAATACTTTTTTTCTTTATAAGTTCAAAATTCCTAAATTTATCGGCCTTTATTTTTTTTTTTTCATAACAAATCCATGTGGTAAAAGGGTATAACAACTAGTAAAGTAATATCTAAATATTATTAAAAGAAAAGCCTTATGACATCATCTTAAACAATATTGTGCAACTAGGAAAACCGGAGGTGATGAACAAGTGGGAATCTTAATTTACTAACTAGTGGTCTAAGTAGTGGTGGTCTAATGTATGAGAGTAAGCTTCCATGGGATATGTTTTAACTTTTATAGAGTCATAAAGATTTTGGGATTCTTTTATATATTTTTGATTTATTGTTGACGTTGTTTTGGCATATTTGTTTCATTCAAATCCCTGTTTTCTTATTTATCTTTTTAGTTTATTTTAGAGCCAAATGTTAATTTAGCTCTATGTTTTGTGGCCTTTTGATGCAGTACTATTTTGAAGAATTGAGGATCATTGCTAGATCAAGAAACACCTGGAGGACTTATGCAATTAGGAAATTGAACGAGATTGTCTATCACAATCAAATCATTTGGGTTTTTTAGATGGAAATAGTGCAATTTTTGTTACAAGTGTTTGTGTTTGTTCAATGAATTATCGAACTATGAACTTTGATCATCAAGTTTTTTTTTTACATTGCATCTTTGATTTCAAGTAAAAATGATGATCAGGTAGGGTAGGTCTGACAATCGTGTAGTGTTGTTGGGGTCGTGGGTAGAGATTTACACAAAAACCGGATTTACCCATAGGATCCGATCCGGAAACCGGATTTGGTCAAAACTGGTTTTGACCAAACCAGTGACCGGATTAAAGTTTTGGACGCAATATCGGATCGTAAACCGGATTTGACGAAAACCGGATCCAAAACCGGTTTGAAACCGAATATTTTTTTCTAACTGTTAAAAAATGGGTATTTTCGAAAAAAAATCAATTTTTTTATAACCGTTAGTAAGCTCCAAAAAACGGTTAGTTTGAATATTTCTTGACTTTTATGACCTTCTAAACACATAAAAATGGATGGCATTCTCTAGATTTCAATGCTATACAAAACTCTATGTAACACCTCGATTTTCAAAAATAAAATTCATTTTTAATTCACCAATCATTATTCAAAATCCAAGTCATCATAGAATTTTAAATCATTATTAACACAATATCAGAGTATCCTAAAATTCACAAGACATCATAAGTCAGCAAATGTATACAATCATATCCCCGTCCTTCCGGAATCTACAAAAGTACTTGAAATACATTTAAATCAACATTGTAAGCATGGAACTTAGTGAGTTCTTAAAATAACACATACACAAATAATTAGTCTCTCATTGCCATATCTCAATAAGGACCCTCTGATCATGTGTCTTAGTGAAGACCCTCCAGTCTCACGTCTCGGTATGGACCATCTAGTCATAACTCAATATATACACAAGATAACATAACAACATAAGTCACAAAGACAGAATGCAAAATAACACATATATCAGTATAAGCAATTAAGACCCTCCGGTTAATACTACGAATAAGACCCTCCAGTCAATAACATGAATAAGACCCTCCGGTCACACATAAATTGCCACACAGGTAAGTATAGTGAGAAGACTCACCTCAACGATACGAGAATAATCCTACACTGCCGCTGTTGCTGCAAACCGACTCCCGAACTGAGCCAAAACAACCCAACACCAAAGTCAATAACTCAACAAGGCTAAACCCCAACACCAGGACCAAGATAGCCCAACTAATCGGGTCCACTATTGGTCTAAATCCATTAGGACCACTAAGGCCCAAATCCATTGGGCTAACAAGGAAAGCCCAAAATCTACTCCAAAGAGGATTCCAATTCCAAAAGTAGTTCCTCATACCAATAACTCCAACTCTCAAAGCCCAAGACCCAAAACCAAAGCCCAAAGTCCAAAAATGTTAAATAAGCCCAAAATGGAACTAAGCCATTTATGCTCGGCGTACTCCCAAATTCCTCAGTACGTGCGACATACTATCATTTACGGTGGGTGTAGACGCGATTTATCCTAAATTGATTAATGACTTAATCCCTTAAGCACTTGGCCCCAAAACCTCAGGAAACCTTCGAAATAAGCTCTTAACTGATAAAGTTGGGAACTTTATCAGTTTGCACATCTTAATGAGGCCCAATCACGCAAATAAATCGTTTAAGACCCATAATAACTACGTTAACACATGCACGGTCCATCCTTAAACATCAAGCAAGCATCTTTATGAACCAATAACCTCATACAAAGAGTAGCTACTCTAAGCTCCTGGAGTGGTGACAAACCACTAGATATCACCCATGAGACCAAAATGGGACCAAAACTCGTATAATACTATATCTAATCTTCAAATTAGAAACGTTAGAGCTTTATACCTATAATGAGCTTGAAATGAAGTAGAAAGTCCAGATCCACAAGCCTTCCTTCGGTCCACCATCTTGCTTCAAGTTCCATTTCTTGAATAATCACCAAAACTCACTAAAGATGCACACAAAGAGCTCGCAACACTCTTGGGGAAGGCTAGGGTTCAAAATCAGGGTTTTAGAACAATGTAGGTTGAAAAATAAGGAAGTCTTGAGGTTATAATGATGTTTATATAGTGCCCAAACCCTAAAAATAACGGTTGACACTTTGACCATTACACGGGGCGCACCTTTAGGTACGTTGGGTTTACCTGGTCCACCCACGCGTCCCTTAGCTCAACACATGGGACTAATCTGCCAACTTATTCCACCAAGGGCCATACTTGCCAAAACTTCAAACTACCATAACTTCTTCGTTATAAGTCCGTTTCCAACAAATTTTATATCCACTGAAAGGTGGCAAGGAGCCCTACGCTTCTAAGAACTCGAAGGTGAAATAGAAACAAAAATTGACATTTATTCTTATCTTTATCTAAAGCATTAACATCAAACTTACTAATTTGATTATAAAGTTACTAAATTAATTTTTGACGGAAACACAAGAATATTTAATATGACGTAGAATATAGCTAAAGTAATCTATCACAATAAATGAAAATCATTTTTGCCAAATGTCATATTCTCATTGCATTTGAAACATCATTTTTCAAGATTTTTTGATTTATTGTTTTTCCACTAGTCATTTTATGGTCTTTTTCATTTTATTAAAATTCCACATAATATTTAAATGTATTACTTGTAATAAAGGTAATAATAAATACATATCAATTTAATTAATGCAAATTTCGTTTTAATTTCTTTTTTTTTTTTTAATTTAATCCAATTATTTCATTTGCTTGTTTATTTAAATAATTATTTTTTAATTTAAAAAGAAAGGAAAAATTTTTATCTTCTTTCTTATTCTTTGAAATCCCTTGCCACTTCCTTGCTTTGCTAGCAGGTACCTGTCTTTGCTTTGCACAAGAGACCCCCCCTACTCTTCACACCCCTCTAGTCATGATCTTGCTTAACAAATTAAACATTACATTTTAATAATTCAATACTTTTTTTCTTTATAAGTTCAAAATACCTAAATTTATCGGCCTTTATTTTTTTTTATAACAAATCCATGTGGTAAAAGGGTATAACAACTAGTAAAGTAATATCTAAATATTATTAAAAGAAAAGCCTTATGACATCATCTTAAACAATATTGTGCAACTAGGAAAACCGGAGGTGATGAACAAGTGGGAATCTTAATTTACTAACTAGTGGTCTAATTTATGAGAGTAAGCTTCCATGGGATATGTTTTAACTTTTATAGAGTCATAAAGATTTTGGGATTCTTTTATATATTTTTGATTTATTGTTGGCGTTGTTTTGGCATATTTGTTTCATTCAAATCCCTGTTTTCTTATTTATCTTTTTAGTTTATTTTAGAGCCAAATGTTAATTTAGCTCTATGTTTTGTGGCCTTTTGATGCAGTACTATTTTGAAGAATTGAGGATCATTGCTAGATCAAGAAACACCTGGAGGACTTATGCAATTAGGAAATTGAACGAGATTGTCTATCACAATCAAATCATTTGGGTTTTTAGATGGAAATAGTGCAATTTTTGTTACAAGTGTTTGTGTTTGTTCAATGAATTATCGAACTATGAACTTTGATCATCAAGTTTTTTTTTTTTACATTGCATCTTTGATTTCAAGTAAAAATGATGATCAGGTAGGGTAGGTCTGACAATCGTGTAGTGTTGGGGTCGTGGGTAGAGATTTACACAAAAACCGGATTTACCCATAGGATCCGATCCGGAAACCGGATTTGGTCAAAACTGGTTTTGACCAAACCAGTGACCGGATTAAAGTTTTGGACGCAATATCGGATCGACCCCCGGATCGTAAACCGGATTTGACGAAAACCGGATCCAAAACCGGTTTAAAACCGAATATTTTTTTCTAACTGTTAAAAAATGGGTATTTTCGAAAAAAATCAATTTTTTTATAACCGTTAGTAAGCTCCAAAAAACGGTTAGTTTGAATATTTCTTGACTTTTATGACCTTCTAAACACATAAAAATGGATGGCATTCGCTAGATTTCAATGCTATACAAAACTCTATGTAACACCTCGATTTTCAAAAATAAAATTCATTTTTAATTCACCAATCATTATTCAAAATCCAAGTCATCATAGAATTTTAAATCATTATTAACACAATATCAGAGTATCCTAAAATTCACAAGACATCATAAGTCAGCAAATGTATAGAATCATATCTCCGTCCTTCCGGAATCTACAAAAGTACTTGAAATACATTTAAATCAACATTGTAAGCATGGAACTTAGTGAGTTCTTAAAATAACACATACACAAATAATTAGTCTCTCATGGCCATATCTCAGTAAGGACCCTCTGATCATGTGTCTTAGTGAAGACCCTCCAGTCTCACGTCTCGGTATGGACCATCTAGTCATAACTCAATATATACACAAGATAACATAACAACATAAGTCACAAAGACAGAATGCAAAATAACACATATATCAGTATAAGCAATTAAGACCCTCCGGTTAATACTACGAATAAGACCCTCCAGTCAATAACATGAATAAGACCCTCCGGTCACACATAAATTGCCACACAGGTAAGTATAGTGAGAAGACTCACCTCAACGCTACGAGAATAATCCTACACTGCCGCTGTTGCTGCAAACCGACTCCCGAACTGAGCCAAAACAACCCAACACCAAAGTCAATAACTCAACAAGGCTAAACCCCAACACCAGGACCAAGATAGCCCAACTAATCGGGTCCACTATTGGTCTAAATCCATTAGGACCACTAAGGCCCAAATCCATTAGGCTAACAAGGAAAGCCCAAAATCTACTCCAAAGAGGATTCCAATTCCAAAAGTAGTTCCTCATACCAATAACTCCAACTCTCAAAGCCCAAGACCCAAAACCAAAGCCCAAAGTCCAAAAATGTTAAATAAGCCCAAAATGGAACTAAGCCATTTATGCTCGGCGTTCTCCCAAATTCCTCAGTACGTGCGACATACTATCATTTACGGTGGGTGTAGACGCGATTTATCCTAAATTGATTAATGACTTAATCCCTTAAGCACTTGGCCCCAAAACCTCAGGAAACCTTCGAAATAAGCTCTTAACTGATACAGTTGGGAACTTTATCAGTTTGCACGTCTTAATGAGGCCCAATCACGCAAATAAATCGTTTAAGACCCATAATAACTATGTTAACACATGCACGGTCCATCCTTAAACATCAAGCAAGCATCTTTATGAACCAATAACCTCATACAAAGAGTAGCTACTCTAAGCTCCTGGAGTGGTGACAAACCACTAGATATCACCCATGAGACCAAAATGGGACCAAAACCCGTATAATACTATATCTAAGCTTCAAATTAGAAACGTTAGAGCTTTATACCTCTAATGAGCTTGAAATGAAGTAGAAAGTCCAGATCCACAAGCCTTCCTTCGGTCCACCATCTTGCTTCAAGTTCCATTTCTTGAATAATCACCAAAACTCACTAAAGATGCACACAAAGAGCTCGCAACACTCTTGGGGAAGGCTAGGGTTCAAAATCAGGGTTTTAGAACAATGCAGGCTGAAAAATAAGGAAGTCTTGAGGTTATAATGATGTTTATATAGTGCCCAAACCCTAAAAATAACGGTTGACACTTTGACCATTACACGGGGCGCACCTTTAGGTACGTTGGGTTTACCTGGTCCACCCACGCGTCCCTTAGCTCAACACATGGGACTAATCTGCCAACTTATTCCACCAAGGGCCATACTTGCCAAAACTTCAAACTACCATAACTTCTTCGTTATAAGTCCGTTTCCAACAAATTTTATATCCACTGAAAGGTGGCAAGGAACCCTACGCTTCTAAGAACTCGAAGGTGAAATAGAAACAAAAATTGACATTTATTCTTATCTTTATCTAAAGCATTAACATCAAACTTACTAATTTGATTATAAAGTTACTAAATTAATTTTTGACGGAAACACAAGAATATTTAATATGACGTAGAATATAGCTAAAGTAATCTATCACAATAAATGAAAATCATTTTTGCCAAATGTCATATTCTCATTGCATTTGAAACATCATTTTTCAAGATTTTTTGATTTATTGTTTTTCCACTTGTCATTTTATGGTCTTTTTCATTTTATTAAAATTCCACATAATATTTAAATGTATTACTTGTAATAAAGGTAATAATAAATACATATCAATTTAATTAATGCAAATTTCGTTTTAATTTCTTTTTTTTTTTTAATTTAATCCAATTATTTCATTTGCTTGTTTATTTAAATAATTATTTTTTAATTTAAAAAGAAAGGAAAAATTTTTATCTTCTTTCTTATTCTTTGAAATCCCTTGCCACTTCCTTGCTTTGCTAGCAGGTACCTGTCTTTGCTTTGCACAAGAGACCCCCCTACTCTTCACACCCCTCTAGTCATGATCTTGCTTAACAAATTAAACATTACATTTTAATAATTCAATACTTTTTTTCTTTATAAGTTCAAAATTCCTAAATTTATCGGCCTTTATTTTTTTTTTATAACAAATCCATGTGGTAAAAGGGTATAACAACTAGTAAAGTAATATCTAAATATTATTAAAAGAAAAACCTTATGACATCATCTTAAACAATATTGTGCAACTAGGAAAACCGGAGGTGATGAACAAGTGGGAATCTTAATTTACTAACTAGTGGTCTAAGTAGTGGTGGTCTAATTTATGAGAGTAAGCTTCCATGGGATATGTTTTAACTTTTATAGAGTCATAAAGATTTTGGGATTCTTTTATATATTTTTGATTTATTGTTGGCGTTGTTTTGGCATATTTGTTTCATTCAAATCCCTGTTTTCTTATTTATCTTTTTAGTTTATTTTAGAGCCAAATGTTAATTTAGCTCTATGTTTTGTGGCCTTTTGATGCAGTACTATTTTGAAGAATTGAGGATCATTGCTAGATCAAGAAACACCTGGAGGACTTATGCAATTAGGAAATTGAACGAGATTGTCTATCACAATCAAATCATTTGGGTTTTTTAGATGGAAATAGTGCAATTTTTGTTACAAGTGTTTGTGTTTGTTCAATGAATTATCGAACTACGAAATTTGATCATCAAGTTTTTTTTTTTACATTGCATCTTTGATTTCAAGTAAAAATGATGATCAGGTAGGGTAGGTCTGACAATCGTGTAGTGTTGGGGTCGTGGGTAGAGATTTACACAAAAACCGGATTTACCCATAGGATCCGATCCGGAAACCGGATTTGGTCAAAACTGGTTTTGACCAAACCAGTGACCGGATTAAAGTTTTGGACGCAATATCGGATCGACCCCCGGATCGTAAACCGGATTTGACGAAAACCGGATCCAAAACCGGTTTGAAACCGAATATTTTTTTCTAACCGTTAAAAAATGGGTATTTTCGAAAAAAATCAATTTTTTTATAACCGTTAGTAAGCTCCAAAAAACGGTTAGTTTGAATATTTCTTGACTTTTATGACCTTCTAAACACATAAAAATGGATGGCATTCGCTAGATTTCAATGCTATACAAAACTCTATGTAACACCTCGATTTTCAAAAATAAAATTCATTTTTAATTCACCAATCATTATTCAAAATCCAAGTCATCATAGAATTTTAAATCATTATTAACACAATATCAGAGTATCCTAAAATTTACAAGGCATCATAAGTCAGCAAATGTATACAATCATATCCCCGTCCTTCCGGAATCTACAAAAGTACTTGAAATACATTTAAATCAACATTGTAAGCATGGAACTTAGTGAGTTCTTAAAATAACACATACACAAATAATTAGTCTCTCATGGCCATATCTCAGTAAGGACCCTCTGATCATGTGTCTTAGTGAAGACCCTCCAGTCTCACGTCTCGGTATGGACCATCTAGTCATAACTCAATATATACACAAGATAACATAACAACATAAGTCACAAAGACAGAATGCAAAATAACACCTATATCAGTATAAGCAATTAAGACCCTCCGGTTAATACTACGAATAAGACCCTCCAGTCAATAACATGAATAAGACCCTCCGGTCACACATAAATTGCCACACAGGTAAGTATAGTGAGAAGACTCACCTCAACGCTACGAGAATAATCCTACACTGCCGCTGTTGCTGCAAACCGACTCCCGAACTGAGCCAAAACAACCCAACACCAAAGTCAATAACTCAACAAGGCTAAACCCCAACACTAGGACCAAGATAGCCCAACTAATCGGGTCCACTATTGGTCTAAATCCATTAGGACCACTAAGGCCCAAATCCATTAGGCTAACAAGGAAAGCCCAAAATCTACTCCAAAGAGGATTCCAATTCCAAAAGTAGTTCCTCATACCAATAACTCCAACTCTCAAAGCCCAAGACCCAAAACCAAAGCCCAAAGTCCAAAAATGTTAAATAAGCCCAAAATGGAACTAAGCCATTTATGCTCAGCGTTCTCCCAAATTCCTCAGTACGTGCGACATACTATCATTTACGGTGGGTGTAGACGCGATTTATCCTAAATTGATTAATGACTTAATCCCTTAAGCACTTGGCCCCAAAACCTCAGGAAACCTTCGAAATAAGCTCTTAACTGATAAAGTTGGGAACTTTATCAGTTTGCACGTCTTAATGAGGCCCAATCACGCAAATAAATCGTTTAAGACCCATAATAACTACGTTAACACATGCACGGTCCATCCTTAAACATCAAGCAAGCATCTTTATGAACCAATAACCTCATACAAAGAGTAGCTACTCTAAGCTCCTGGAGTGGTGACAAACCACTAGATATCACCCATGAGACCAAAATGGGACCAAAACCCGTATAATACTATATCTAAGCTTCAAATTAGAAACGTTAGAGCTTTATACCTCTAATGAGCTTGAAATGAAGTAGAAAGTCCAGATCCACAAGCCTTCCTTCGGTCCACCATCTTGCTTCAAGTTCCATTTCTTGAATAATCACCAAAACTCACTAAAGATGCACACAAAGAGCTCGCAACATTCTTGGGGAAGGCTAGGGTTCAAAATCAGGGTTTTAGAACAATGCAGGCTGAAAAATAAGGAAGTCTTGAGGTTATAATGATGTTTATATAGTGCCCAAACCCTAAAAATAACGGTTGACACTTTGACCATTACACGGGGCGCACCTTTAGGTACGTTGGGTTTACCTGGTCCACCCACGCGTCCCTTAGCTCAACACATGGGACTAATCTACCAACTTATTCCACCAAGGGCCATACTTGCCAAAACTTCAAACTACCATAACTTCTTCGTTATAAGTCCGTTTCCAACAAATTTTATATCCACTGAAAGGTGGCAAGGAGCCCTACGCTTCTAAGAACTCGAAGGTGAAATAGAAACAAAAATTGACATTTATTCTTATCTTTATCTAAAGCATTAACATCAAACTTACTAATTTGATTATAAAGTTACTAAATTAATTTTTGACGGAAACACAAGAATATTTAATATGACGTAGAATATAGCTAAAGTAATCTATCACAATAAATGAAAATCATTTTTGCCAAATATCATATTCTCATTGCATTTGAAACATCATTTTTCAAGATTTTTTGATTTATTGTTTTTCCACTTGTCATTTTATGGTCTTTTTCATTTTATTAAAATTTCACATAATATTTAAATGTATTACTTGTAATAAAGGTAATAATAAATACATATCAATTTAATTAATGCAAATTTCGTTTTAATTTCTTTTTTTTTTTTAATTTAATCCAATTATTTCATTTGCTTGTTTATTTAAATAATTATTTTTTAATTTAAAAAGAAAGGAAAAAATTTTATCTTCTTTCTTATTCTTTGAAATCCCTTGCCACTTCCTTGCTTTGCTAGCAGGTACCTGTCTTTGCTTTGCACAAGAGACCCCCCTACTCTTCACACCCCTCTAGTCATGATCTTGCTTAACAAATTAAACATTACATTTTAATAATTCAATACTTTTTTTCTTTATAAGTTCAAAATTCCTAAATTTATCGGCCTTTATTTTTTTTTTATAACAAATCCATGTGGTAAAAGGGTATAACAACTAGTAAAGTAATATCTAAATATTATTAAAAGAAAAACCTTATGACATCATCTTAAACAATATTGTGCAACTAGGAAAACCGGAGGTGATGAACAAGTGGGAATCTTAATTTACTAACTAGTGGTCTAAGTAGTGGTGGTCTAATTTATGAGAGTAAGCTTCCATGGGATATGTTTTAACTTTTATAGAGTCATAAAGATTTTGGGATTCTTTTATATATTTTTGATTTATTGTTGGCGTTGTTTTGGCATATTTGTTTCATTCAAATCCCTGTTTTCTTATTTATCTTTTTAGTTTATTTTAGAGCCAAATGTTAATTTAGCTCTATGTTTTGTGGCCTTTTGATGCAGTACTATTTTGAAGAATTGAGGATCATTGCTAGATCAAGAAACACCTGGAGGACTTATGCAATTAGGAAATTGAACGAGATTGTCTATCACAATCAAATCATTTGGGTTTTTTAGATGGAAATAGTGCAATTTTTGTTACAAGTGTTTGTGTTTGTTCAATGAATTATCGAACTACGAACTTTGATCATCAAGTTTTTTTTTTTACATTGCATCTTTGATTTCAAGTAAAAATGATGATCAGGTAGGGTAGGTCTGACAATCGTGTAGTGTTGGGGTCGTGGGTAGAGATTTACACAAAAACCGGATTTACCCATAGGATCCGATCCGGAAACCGGATTTGGTCAAAACTGGTTTTGACCAAACCAGTGACCGGATTAAAGTTTTGGACGCAATATCGGATCGACCCCCGGATCGTAAACCGGATTTGACGAAAACCGGATCCAAAACCGGTTTGAAACCGAATATTTTTTTCTAACTGTTAAAAAATGGGTATTTTCGAAAAAAATCAATTTTTTTATAACCGTTAGTAAGCTCCAAAAAACGGTTAGTTTGAATATTTCTTGACTTTTATGACCTTCTAAACACATAAAAATGGATGGCATTCGCTAGATTTCAATGCTATACAAAACTCTATGTAACACCTCGATTTTCAAAAATAAAATTCATTTTTAATTCACCAATCATTATTCAAAATCCAATTCATCATAGAATTTTAAATCATTATTAACACAATATCAGAGTATCCTAAAATTCATAAGACATCATAAGTCAGCAAATGTATACAATCATATCCCCGTCCTTCCGGAATCTACAAAAGTACTTGAAATACATTTAAATCAACATTGTAAGCATGGAACTTAGTGAGTTCTTAAAATAACACATACACAAATAATTAGTCTCTCATGGCCATATCTCAGTAAGGACCCTCTGATCATGTGTCTTAGTGAAGACCCTCCAGTCTCACGTCTCGGTATGGACCATCTAGTCATAACTCAATATATACACAAGATAACATAACAACATAAGTCACAAAGACAGAATGCAAAATAACACATATATCAGTATAAGCAATTAAGACCCTCCGGTTAATACTACGAATAAGACCCTCCGGTCAATAACATGAATAAGACCCTCCGGTCACACATAAATTGCCACACAGGTAAGTATAGTGAGAAGACTCACCTCAACGCTACGAGAATAATCCTACACTGCCGCTGTTGCTGCAAACCGACTCCCGAACTGAGCCAAAACAACCCAACACCAAAGTCAATAACTCAACAAGGCTAAACCCCAACACCAGGACCAAGATAGCCCAACTAATCGGGTCCACTATTGGTCTAAATCCATTAGGACCACTAAGGCCCAAATCCATTGGGCTAACAAGGAAAGCCCAAAATCTACTCCAAAGAGGATTCCAATTCCAAAAGTAGTTCCTCATACCAATAACTCCAACTCTCAAAGCCCAAGACCCAAAACCAAAGCCCAAAGTCCAAAAATGTTAAATAAGCCCAAAATGGAACTAAGCCATTTATGCTCGGCGTACTCCTAAATTCCTCAGTACGTGCGACATACTATCATTTACGGTGGGTGTAGACGCGATTTATCCTAAATTGATTAATGACTTAATCCCTTAAGCACTTGGCCCCAAAACCTCAGGAAACCTTCGAAATAAGCTCTTAACTGATAAAGTTGGGAACTTTATCAGTTTGCACGTCTTAATGAGGCCCAATCACGCAAATAAATCGTTTAAGACCCATAATAACTACGTTAACACATGCACGGTCCATCCTTAAACATCAAGCAAGCATCTTTATGAACCAATAACCTCATACAAAGAGTAGCTACTCTAAGCTCCTGGAGTGGTGACAAACCACTAGATATCACCCATGAGACCAAAATGGGACCAAAACTCGTATAATACTATATCTAATCTTCAAATTAGAAACGTTAGAGCTTTATACCTATAATGAGCTTGAAATGAAGTAGAAAGTCCAGATCCACAAGCCTTCCTTCGGTCCACCATCTTGCTTCAAGTACCATTTCTTGAATAATCACCAAAACTCACTAAAGATGCACACAAAGAGCTCGCAACACTCTTGGGGAAGGCTAGGGTTCAAAATCAGGGTTTTAGAACAATGTAGGTTGAAAAATAAGGAAGTCTTGAGGTTATAATGATGTTTATATAGTGCCCAAACCCTAAAAATAACGGTTGACACTTTGACCATTACACGGGGCGCACCTTTAGGTACGTTGGGTTTACCTGGTCCACCCACGCGTCCCTTAGCTCAACACATGGGACTAATCTGCCAACTTATTCCACCAAGGGCCATACTTGCCAAAACTTCAAACTACCATAACTTCTTCGTTATAAGTCCGTTTCCAACAAATTTTATATCCACTGAAAGGTGGCAAGGAGCCCTACGCTTCTAAGAACTCGAAGGTGAAATAGAAACAAAAATTGACATTTATTCTTATCTTTATCTAAAGCATTAACATCAAACTTACTAATTTGATTATAAAGTTACTAAATTAATTTTTGACGGAAACACAAGAATATTTAATATGACGTAGAATATAGCTAAAGTAATCTATCACAATAAATGAAAATCATTTTTGCCAAATGTCATATTCTCATTGCATTTGAAACATCATTTTTCAAGATTTTTTGATTTATTGTTTTTCCACTAGTCATTTTATGGTCTTTTTCATTTTATTAAAATTCCACATAATATTTAAATGTATTACTTGTAATAAAGGTAATAATAAATACATATCAATTTAATTAATGCAAATTTCGTTTTAATTTCTTTTTTTTTTTAAAATTTAATCCAATTATTTCATTTGCTTGTTTATTTAAATTATTTTTTTAATTTAAAAAGAAAGGAAAAATTTTTATCTTCTTTCTTATTCTTTGAAATCCCTTGCCACTTCCTTGCTTTGCTAGCAGGTACCTGTCTTTGCTTTGCACAAGAGACCCCACTACTCTGCACACCCCTCTAGTCATGATCTTGCTTAACAAATTAAACATTACATTTTAATAATTCAATACTTTTTTTCTTTATAAGTTAAAAATTCCTAAATTTAACGGCCTTTATTTTTTTTTATAACAAATCCATGTGGTAAAAGGGTATAACAACTAGTAAAGTAATATCTAAATATTATTAAAAGAAAAACCTTATGACATCATCTTAAACAATATTGTGCAACTAGGAAAACCGGAGGTGATGAACAAGTGGGAATCTTAATTTACTAACTAGTGGTCTAAGTAGTGGTGGTCTAATTTATGAGAGTAAGCTTCCATGGGATATGTTTTAACTTTTATAGAGTCATAAAGATTTTGGGATTCTTTTATATATTTTTGATTTATTGTTGGCGTTGTTTTGGCATATTTGTTTCATTCAAATCCCTGTTTTCTTATTTATCTTTTTAGTTTATTTTAGAGCCAAATGTTAATTTAGCTCTATGTTTTGTGGCCCTTTGATGCAGTACTATTTTGAAGAATTGAGGATCATTGCTAGATCAAGAAACACCTAGAGGACTTATGAAATTAGGAAATTGAACGAGATTGTCTATCACAATCAAATCATTTGGGTTTTTTAGATGGAAATAGTGCAATTTTTGTTACAAGTGTTTGTGTTTGTTCAATGAATTATCGAACTATGAACTTTGATCATCAAGTTTTTTTTTTTACATTGCATCTTTGATTTCAAGTAAAAATGATGATCAGGTAGGGTAGGTCTGACAATCGTGTAGTGTTCGGGTCGTGGGTAGAGATTTACACAAAAACCGGATTTACCCATAGGATCCGATCCGAAAACCGGATTTGGTCAAAACTGGTTTCGACCAAACCAGTGACCGGATTAAAGTTTTGGACGCAATATCGGATCGACCCCCGGATCGTAAACCGGATTTGACGAAAACCGGATCCAAAACCGGTTTGAAACCGAATATTTTTTTCTAACTGTTAAAAAATGGGTATTTTCGAAAAAAATCAATTTTTTTATAACCGTTAGTAAGCTCCAAAAAACGGTTAGTTTGAATATTTCTTGACTTTTATGACCTTCTAAACACATAAAAATGGATGGCATTCGCTAGATTTCAATGCTATACAAAACTCTATGTAACACCTCGATTTTCAAAAATAAAATTCATTTTTAATTCACCAATCATTATTCAAAATCCAAGTCATCATAGAATTTTAAATCATTATTAACACAATATCAGAGTATCCTAAAATTCACAAGACATCATAAGTCAGCAAATGTATACAATCATATCTCCGTCCTTCCGGAATCTACAAAAGTACTTGAAATACATTTAAATCAACATTGTAAGCATGGAACTTAGTGAGTTCTTAAAATAACACATACACAAATAATTAGTCTCTCATGGCCATATCTCAGTAAGGACCCTCTGATCATGTGTCTTAGTGAAGACCCTCCAGTCTCACGTCTCGGTATGGACCATCTAGTCATAACTCAATATATACACAAGATAACATAACAACATAAGTCACAAAGACAGAATGCAAAATAACACATATATCAGTATAAGCAATTAAGACCCTCCGGTTAATACTACGAATAAGACCCTCCAGTCAATAACATGAATAAGACCCTCCGGTCACACATAAATTGCCACACAGGTAAGTATAGTGAGAAGACTCACCTCAACGCTACGAGAATAATCCTACACTGCCGCTGTTGCTGCAAACCGACTCCCGAACTGAGCCAAAACAACCCAACACCAAAGTCAATAACTCAACAAGGCTAAACCCCAACACCAGGACCAAGATAACCCAACTAATCAGGTCCTCTATTGGTCTAAATCCATTAGGACCACTAAGGCCCAAATCCATTGGGCTAACAAGGAAAGCCCAAAATCTACTCCAAAGAGGATTCCAATTCCAAAAGTAGTTCCTCATACCAATAACTCCAACTCTCAAAGCCCAAGACCCAAAACCAAAGCCCAAAGTCCAAAAATGTTAAATAAGCCCAAAATGGAACTAAGCCATTTATGCTCGGCGTACTCCCAAATTCCTCAGTACGTGCGACATACTATCATTTACGGTGGGTGTAGACGCGATTTATCCTAAATTGATTAATGACTTAATCCCTTAAGCACTTGGCCCCAAAACCTCAGGAAACCTTCGAAATAAGCTCTTAACTGATAAAGTTGGGAACTTTATCAGTTTGCACGTCTTAATGAGGCCCAATCACGCAAATAAATCGTTTAAGACCCATAATAACTACGTTAACACATGCACGGTCCATCCTTAAACATCAAGCAAGCATCTTTATGAACCAATAACCTCATACAAAGAGTAGCTACTGTAAGCTCCTGGAGTGGTGACAAACCACTAGATATCACCCATGAGACCAAAATTGGACCAAAACTCGTATAATACTATATATAAGCTTCAAATTAGAAACGTTAGAGCTTTATACCTCTAATGAGCTTGAAGTGAAGTAGAAAGTCCAGATCCACAAGCCTTCCTTCGGTCCACCATCTTGCTTCAAGTTCCATTTCTTGAATAATCACCAAAACTCACTAAAGATGCACACAAAGAGCTCGCAACACTCTTGGGGAAGGCTAGGGTTCAAAATCAGGGTTTTAGAACAATGCAGGCTGAAAAATAAGGAAGTCTTGAGGTTATAATGATGTTTATATAGTGCCCAAACCCTAAAAATAACGGTTGACACTTTGACCATTACACGGGGCGCACCTTTAGGTACGTTGGGTTTACCTGGTCCACCCACGCGTCCCTTAGCTCAACACATGGGACTAATCTGCCAACTTATTCCACCAAGGGCCATACTTGCCAAAACTTCAAACTACCATAACTTCTTCGTTATAAGTCCGTTTCCAACAAATTTTATATCCACTGAAAGGTGGCAAGGAGCCCTACGCTTCTAAGAACTCGAAGGTGAAATAGAAACAAAAATTGACATTTATTCTTATCTTTATCTAAAGCATTAACATCAAACTTACTAATTTGATTATAAAGTTACTAAATTAATTTTTGACGGAAACACAAGAATATTTAATATGACGTAGAATATAGCTAAAGTAATCTATCACAATAAATGAAAATCATTTTTGCCAAATGTCATATTCTCATTGCATTTGAAACATCATTTTTCAAGATTTTTTGATTTATTGTTTTTCCACTAGTCATTTTATGGTCTTTTTCATTTTATTAAAATTCCACATAATATTTAAATGTATTACTTGTAATAAAGGTAATAATAAATACATATCAATTTAATTAATGCAAATTTCGTTTTAATTTCTTTTTTTTTTTAAATTTAATCCAATTATTTCATTTGCTTGTTTATTTAAATTATTTTTTTTTAATTTAAAAAGAAAGGAAAAAATTTTATCTTCTTTCTTATTCTTTGAAATCCCTTGCCACTTCCTTGCTTTGCTAGCAGGTACCTGTCTTTGCTTTGCACAAGAGACCCCCCAACTCTGCACACCCCTCTAGTCATGATCTTGCTTAACAAATTAAACATTACATTTTAATAATTCAATACTTTTTTTCTTTATAAGTTAAAAATTCCTAAATTTATCGGCCTTTATTTTTTTTTTTTTATAACAAATCCATGTGGTAAAAGGGTATAACAACTAGTAAAGTAATATCTAAATATTATTAAAAGAAAAACCTTATGACATCATCTTAAACAATATTGTGCAACTAGGAAAACCGGAGGTGATGAACAAGTGGGAATCTTAATTTACTAACTAGTGGTCTAAGTAGTGGTGGTCTAATTTATGAGAGTAAGCTTCCATGGGATATGTTTTAACTTTTATAGAGTCATAAAGATTTTGGGATTCTTTTATATATTTTTGATTTATTGTTGGCGTTGTTTTGGCATATTTGTTTCATTCAAATCCCTGTTTTCTTATTTATCTTTTTAGTTTATTTTAGAGCCAAATGTTAATTTAGCTCTATGTTTTGTGGCCTTTTGATGCAGTACTATTTTGAAGAATTGAGGATCATTGCTAGATCAAGAAACACCTGGAGGACTTATGCAATTAGGAAATTGAACGAGATTGTCTATCACAATCAAATCATTTGGGTTTTTTAGATGGAAATAGTGCAATTTTTGTTACAAGTGTTTGTGTTTGTTCAATGAATTATCGAACTACGAAATTTGATCATCAAGTTTATTTTTTTACATTGCATCTTTGATTTCAAGTAAAAATGATGATCAGGTAGGGTAGGTCTGACAATCGTGTAGTGTTGGGGTCGTGGGTAGAGATTTACACAAAAACCGGATTTACCCATAGGATCCGATCCGGAAACCGGATTTGGTCAAAACTGGTTTTGACCAAACCAGTGACCGGATTAAAGTTTTGGACGCAATATCGGATCGACCCCCGGATCGTAAACCGGATTTGACGAAAACCGGATCCAAAACCGGTTTGAAACCGAATATTTTTTTCTAACTGTTAAAAAATGGGTATTTTCGAAAAAAATCAATTTTTTTATAACCGTTAGTAAGCTCCAAAAAACGGTTAGTTTGAATATTTCTTGACTTTTATGACCTTCTAAACACATAAAAATGGATGGCATTCGCTAGATTTCAATGCTATACAAAACTCTATGTAACACCTCGATTTTCAAAAATAAAATTCATTTTTAATTCACCAATCATTATTCAAAATCCAAGTCATCATAGAATTTTAAATCATTATTAACACAATATCAGAGTATCCTAAAATTCACAAGACATCATAAGTCAGCAAATGTATACAATCATATCCCCGTCCTTCCGGAATCTACAAAAGTACTTGAAATACATTTAAATCAACATTGTAAGCATGGAACTTAGTGAGTTCTTAAAATAACACATACACAAATAATTAGTCTCTCATGGCCATATCTCAGTAAGGACCCTCTGATCATGTGTCTTAGTGAAAACCCTCCAGTCTCACGTCTCGGTATGGACCATCTAGTCATAACTCAATATATACACAAGATAACATAACAACATAAGTCACAAAGACAGAATGCAAAATAACACATATATCAGTATAAGCAATTAAGACCCTCCGGTTAATACTACGAATAAGACCCTCCAGTCAATAACATGAATAAGACCCTCCGGTCACACATAAATTGCCACACAGGTAAGTATAGTGAGAAGACTCACCTCAACGCTACGAGAATAATCCTACACTGCCGCTGTTGCTGCAAACCGACTCCCGAACTGAGCCAAAACAACCCAACACCAAAGTCAATAACTCAACAAGGCTAAACCCCAACACCAGGACCAAGATAGCCCAACTAATCGGGTCCACTATTGGTCTAAATCCATTAGGACCACTAAGGCCCAAATCCATTGGGCTAACAAGGAAAGCCCAAAATCTACTCCAAAGAGGATTCCAATTCCAAAAGTAGTTCCTCATACCAATAACTCCAACTCTCAAAGCCCAAGACCCAAAACCAAAGCCCAAAGTCCAAAAATGTTAAATAAGCCCAAAATGGAACTAAGCCATTTATGCTCGGCGTACTCCCAAATTCCTCAGTACGTGCGACATACTATCATTTACGGTGGGTGTAGACGCGATTTATCCTAAATTGATTAATGACTTAATCCCTTAAGCACTTGGCCCCAAAACCTCAGGAAACCTTCGAAATAAGCTCTTAACTGATAAAGTTGGGAACTTTATCAGTTTGCACGTCTTAATGAGGCCCAATCACGCAAATAAATCGTTTAAGACCCATAATAACTACGTTAACACATGCACGGTCCATCCTTAAACATCAAGCAAGCATCTTTATGAACCAATAACCTCATACAAAGAGTAGCTACTCTAAGCTCCTGGAGTGGTGACAAACCACTAGATATCACCCATGAGACCAAAATGGGACCAAAACTCGTATAATACTATATCTAAGCTTCAAATTAGAAACGTTAGAGCTTTATACCTCTAATGAGCTTGAAATGAAGTAGAAAGTCCAGATCCACAAGCCTTCCTTCGGTCCACCATCTTGCTTCAAGTTCCATTTCTTGAATAATCACCAAAACTCACTAAAGATGCACACAAAGAGCTCGCAACACTCTTGGGGAAGGCTAGGGTTCAAAATCAGGGTTTTAGAACAATGTAGGTTGAAAAATAAGGAAGTCTTGAGGTTATAATGAGGTTTATATAGTGCCCAAACCCTAAAAATAACGGTTGACACTTTGACCAATACACGGGGCGCACCTTTAGGTACGTTGGGTTTACCTGGTCCACCCACGCGTCCCTTAGCTCAACACATGGGACTAATCTGCCAACTTATTCCACCAAGGGCCATACTTGCCAAAACTTCAAACTACCATAACTTCTTCGTTATAAGTCCGTTTCCAACAAATTTTATATCCACTGAAAGGTGGCAAGGAGCCCTACGCTTCTAAGAACTCGAAGGTGAAATAGAAACAAAAATTGACATTTATTCTTATCTTTATCTAAAGCATTAACATCAAACTTACTAATTTGATTATAAAGTTACTAAATTAATTTTTGACGGAAACACAAGAATATTTAATATGACGTAGAATATAGCTAAAGTAATCTATCACAATAAATGAAAATCATTTTTGCCAAATGTCATATTCTCATTGCATTTGAAACATCATTTTTCAAGATTTTTTGATTTATTGTTTTTCCACTAGTCATTTTATGGTCTTTTTCATTTTATTAAAATTCCACATAATATTTAAATGTATTACTTGTAATAAAGGTAATAATAAATACATATCAATTTAATTAATGCAAATTTCGTTTTAATTTCTTTTTTTTTTTTTAAATTTAATCCAATTATTTCATTTGCTTGTTTATTTAAATTATTTTTTTTTAATTTAAAAAGAAAGGAAAAAATTTTATCTTCTTTCTTATTCTTTGAAATCCCTTGCCACTTCCTTGCTTTGCTAGCAGGTACCTGTCTTTGCTTTGCACAAGAGACCCCCCTACTCTGCACACCCCTCTAGTCATGATCTTGCTTAACAAATTAAACATTACATTTTAATAATTCAATACTTTTTTTTCTTTATAAGTTAAAAATTCCTAAATTTATCGGCCTTTATTTTTTTTTTTTATAACAAATCCATGTGGTAAAAGGGTATAACAACTAGTAAAGTAATATCTAAATATTATTAAAAGAAAAACCTTATGACATCATCTTAAACAATATTGTGCAACTAGGAAAACCGGAGGTGATGAACAAGTGGGAATCTTAATTTACTAACTAGTGGTCTAAGTAGTGGTGGTCTAATTTATGAGAGTAAGCTTCCATGGGATATGTTTTAACTTTTATAGAGTCATAAAGATTTTGGGATTCTTTTATATATTTTTGATTTATTGTTGGCGTTGTTTTGGCATATTTGTTTCATTCAAATCCCTGTTTTCTTATTTATCTTTTTAGTTTATTTTAGAGCCAAATGTTAATTTAGCTCTATGTTTTGTGGCCTTTTGATGCAGTACTATTTTGAAGAATTGAGGATCATTGCTAGATCAAGAAACACCTGGAGGACTTATGCAATTAGGAAATTGAACGAGATTGTCTATCACAATCAAATCATTTGGGTTTTTTAGATGGAAATAGTGCAATTTTTGTTACAAGTGTTTGTGTTTGTTCAATGAATTATCGAACTACAAAAATTTGATCATCAAGTTTTTT
Source organism: Lactuca saligna (assembly GCF_052625555.1). Lineage (NCBI taxonomy): Eukaryota > Viridiplantae > Streptophyta > Magnoliopsida > Asterales > Asteraceae > Lactuca > Lactuca saligna. Next base: position 32,992,477 of record NC_136425.1, on the reverse strand, counting down.
TTTTACATTGCATCTTTGATTTCAAGTAAAAATGATGATCAGGTAGGGTAGGTCTGACAATCGTGTAGTGTTGGGGTCGTGGGTAGAGATTTACACAAAAACCGGATTTACCCATAGGATCCGATCCGGAAACCGGATTTGGTCAAAACTGGTTTTGACCAAACCAGTGACCAGATTAAAGTTTTGGACGCAATATCGGATCGACCCCCGGATCGTAAACCGGATTTGACGAAAACCGGATCCAAAACCGGTTTGAAACCGAATATTTTTTTCTAACTGTTAAAAAATGGGTATTTTCGAAAAAATCAATTTTTTTATAACCGTTAGTAAGCTCCAAAAAACGGTTAGTTTGAATATTTCTTGACTTTTATGACCTTCTAAACACATAAAAATGGATGGCATTCGCTAGATTTCAATGCTATACAAAACTCTATGTAACACCTCGATTTTCAAAAATAAAATTCATTTTTAATTCACCAATCATTATTCAAAATCCAAGTCATCATAGAATTTTAAATCATTATTAACACAATATCAGAGTATCCTAAAATTCACAAGACATCATAAGTCAGCAAATGTATACAATCATATCCCCGTCCTTCCGGAATCTACAAAAGTACTTGAAATACATTTAAATCAACATTGTAAGCATGGAACTTAGTGAGTTCTTAAAATAACACATACACAAATAATTAGTCTCTCATGGCCATATCTCAGTAAGGACCCTCTGATCATGTGTCTTAGTGAAGACCCTCCAGTCTCACGTCTCGGTATGGACCATCTAGTCATAACTCAATATATACACAAGATAACATAACAACATAAGTCACAAAGACAGAATGCAAAATAACACATATATCAGTATAAGCAATTAAGACCCTCCGGTTAATACTACGAATAAGACCCTCCAGTCAATAACATGAATAAGACCCTCCGGTCACACATAAATTGCCACACAGGTAAGTATAGTGAGAAGACTCACCTCAACGCTACGAGAATAATCCTACACTGCCGCTGTTGCTACAAACCGACTCCCGAACTGAGCCAAAACAACCCAACACCAAAGTCAATAACTCAACAAGGCTAAACCCCAACACCAGGACCAAGATAGCCCAACTAATCGGGTCCACTATTGGTCTAAATCCATTAGGACCACTAAGGCCCAAATCCATTGGGCTAACAAGGAAAGCCCAAAATCTACTCCAAAGAGGATTCCAATTCCAAAAGTAGTTCCTCATACCAATAACTCCAACTCTCAAAGCCCAAGACCCAAAACCAAAGCCCAAAGTCCAAAAATGGTAAATAAGCCCAAAATGGAACTAAGCCATTTATGCTCGGCGTACTCCCAAATTCCTCAGTACGTGCGACATACTATCATTTACGGTGGGTGTAGACGCGATTTATCCTAAATTGATTAATGACTTAATCCCTTAAGCACTTGGCCCCAAAACCTCAGGAAACCTTCGAAATAAGCTCTTAACTGATAAAGTTGGGAACTTTATCAGTTTGCACGTCTTAATGAGGCCCAATCACGCAAATAAATCGTTTAAGACCCATAATAACTACGTTAACACATGCACGGTCCATCCTTAAACATCAAGCAAGCATCTTTATGAACCAATAACCTCATACAAAGAGTAGCTACTCTAAGCTCCTGGAGTGGTGACAAACCACTAGATATCACCCATGAGACCAAAATGGGACCAAAACTCGTATAATACTATATCTAAGCTTCAAATTAGAAACGTTAGAGCTTTATATCTCTAATGAGCTTGAAATGAAGTAGAAAGTCCAGATCCACAAGCCTTCCTTCGGTCCACCATCTTGCTTCAAGTTCCATTTCTTGAATAATCACCAAAACTCACTAAAGATGCACACAAAGAGCTCGCAACACTCTTGGGGAAGGCTAGGGTTCAAAATCAGGGTTTTAGAACAATGTAGGTTGAAAAATAAGGAAGTCTTGAGGTTATAATGATGTTTATATAGTGCCCAAACCCTAAAAATAACGGTTGACACTTTGACCATTACACGGGGCGCACCTTTAGGTACGTTGGGTTTACCTGGTCCACCCACGCGTCCCTTAGCTCAACACATGGGACTAATCTGCCAACTTATTCCACCAAGGGCCATACTTGCCAAAACTTCAAACTACCATAACTTCTTCGTTATAAGTCCGTTTCCAACAAATTTTATATCCACTGAAAGGTGGCAAGGAGCCCTACGCTTCTAAGAACTCGAAGGTGAAATAGAAACAAAAATTGACATTTATTCTTATCTTTATCTAAAGCATTAACATCAAACTTACTAATTTGATTATAAAGTTACTAAATTAATTTTTGACGGAAACACAAGAATATTTAATATGACGTAGAATATAGCTAAAGTAATCTATCACAATAAATGAAAATCATTTTTGCCAAATGTCATATTCTCATTGCATTTGAAACATCATTTTTCAAGATTTTTTGATTTATTGTTTTTCCACTAGTCATTTTATGGTCTTTTTCATTTTATTAAAATTCCACATAATATTTAAATGTATTACTTGTAATAAAGGTAATAATAAATACATATCAATTTAATTAATGCAAATTTCGTTTTAATTTCTTTTTTTTTTTTTAAATTTAATCCAATTATTTCATTTGCTTGTTTATTTAAATTATTTTTTTTTAATTTAAAAAGAAAGGAAAATTTTTTATCTTCTTTCTATTTCTTTGAAATCCCTTGCCACTTCCTTGCTTTGCTAGCAGGTACCTGTCTTTGCTTTGCACAAAAGACCCCCATACTCTTCACACCCCTCTAGTCATGATCTTGCTTAACAAATTAAACATTACATTTTAATAATTCAATACTTTTTTTCTTTATAAGTTCAAAATTCCTAAATTTATCGGCCTTTATTTTTTTTTATAACAAATCCATGTGGTAAAAGGGTATAACAACTAGTAAAGTAATATCTAAATATTATTAAAAGAAAAACCTTATGACATCATCTTAAACAATATTGTGCAACTAGGAAAACCGAAGGTGATGAACAAGTGGGAATCTTAATTTACTAACTAGTGGTCTAAGTAGTGGTGGTCTAATTTATGAGAGTAAGCTTCCATGGGATATGTTTACTTTTATAGAGTCATAAAGATTTTGGGATTCTTTTATATATTTTTGATTTATTGTTGGCGTTGTTTTGGCATATTTGTTTCATTCAAATCCCTGTTTTCTTATTTATCTTTTTAGTTTATTTTAGAGCCAAATGTTAATTTAGCTCTATGTTTTGTGGCCTTTTGATGCAGTACTATTTTGAAGAATTGAGGATCATTGCTAGATCAAGAAACACCTGGAGGACTTATGCAATTAGGAAATTGAACGAGATTGTCTATCACAATCAAATCATTTGGGTTTTTTAGATGGAAATAGTGCAATTTTTGTTACAAGTGTTTGTGTTTGTTCAATGAATTATCGAACTATGAACTTTGATCATCAAGTTTTTTTTTTTTACATTGCATCTTTGATTTCAAGTAAAAATGATGATCAGGTAGGGTAGGTCTGACAATCGTGTAGTGTTCGGGTCGTGGGTAGAGATTTACACAAAAACCGGATTTACCCATAGGATCCGATCCGGAAACCGGATTTGGTCAAAACTGGTTTCGACCAAACCAGTGACCGGATTAAAGTTTTGGACGCAATATCGGATCGACCCCCGGATCGTAAACCGGATTTGACGAAAACCGGATCCAAAACCGGTTTGAAACCGAATATTTTTTTCTAACTGTTAAAAAATGGGTATTTTCGAAAAAAATCAATTTTTTTATAACCGTTAGTAAGCTCCAAAAAACGGTTAGTTTGAATATTTCTTGACTTTTATGACCTTCTAAACACATAAAAATGGATGGCATTCGCTAGATTTCAATGCTATACAAAACTCTATGTAACACCTCGATTTTCAAAAATAAAATTCATTTTTAATTCACCAATCATTATTCAAAATCCAAGTCATCATAGAATTTTAAATCATTATTAACACAATATCAGAGTATCCTAAAATTCACAAGACATCATAAGTCAGCAAATGTATACAATCATATCTCCGTCCTTCCGGAATCTACAAAAGTACTTGAAATACATTTAAATCAACATTGTAAGCATGGAACTTAGTGAGTTCTTAAAATAACACATACACAAATAATTAGTCTCTCATGGCCATATCTCAGTAAGGACCCTCTGATCATGTGTCTTAGTGAAGACCCTCCAGTCTCACGTCTCGGTATGGACCATCTAGTCATAACTCAATATATACACAAGATAACATAACAACATAAGTCACAAAGACAGAATGCAAAATAACACATATATCAGTATAAGCAATTAAGACCCTCCGGTTAATACTACGAATAAGACCCTCCAGTCAATAACATGAATAAGACCCTCCGGTCACACATAAATTGCCACACAGGTAAGTATAGTGAGAAGACTCACCTCAACGCTACGAGAATAATCCTACACTGCCGCTGTTGCTGCAAACCGACTCCCGAACTGAGCCAAAACAACCCAACACCAAAGTCAATAACTCAACAAGGCTAAACCCCAACACCAGGACCAAGATAGCCCAACTAATCGGGTCCACTATTGGTCTAAATCCATTAGGACCACTAAGGCCCAAATCCATTGGGCTAACAAGGAAAGCCCAAAATCTACTCCAAAGAGGATTCCAATTCCAAAAGTAGTTCCTCATACCAATAACTCCAACTCTCAAAGCCCAAGACCCAAAACCAAAGCCCAAAGTCCAAAAATGTTAAATAAGCCCAAAATGGAACTAAGCCATTTATGCTCGGCGTACTCCCAAATTCCTCAGTACGTGCGACATACTATCATTTACGGTGGGTGTAGACGCGATTTATCCTAAATTGATTAATGACTTAATCCCTTAAGCACTTGGTCCCAAAACCTCAAGAAACCTTCGAAATAAGCTCTTAACTGATAAAGTTGGGAACTTTATCAGTTTGCACGTCTTAATGAGGCCCAATCACGCAAATAAATCGTTTAAGACCCATAATAACTACGTTAACACATGCACGGTCCATCCTTAAACATCAAGCAAGCATCTTTATGAACCAATAACCTCATACAAAGAGTAGCTACTCTAAGCTCCTGGAGTGGTGACAAACCACTAGATATCACCCATGAGACCAAAATGGGACCAAAACTCGTATAATACTATATCTAAGCTTCAAATTAGAAACGTTAGAGCTTTATACCTCTAATGAGCTTGAAATGAAGTAGAAAGTCCAGATCCACAAGCCTTCCTTCGGTCCACCATCTTGCTTCAAGTACCATTTCTTGAATAATCACCAAAACTCACTAAAGATGCACACAAAGAGCTCGCAACACTCTTGGGGAAGGCTAGGGTTCAAAATCAGGGTTTTAGAACAATGCAGGCTGAAAAATAAGGAAGTCTTGAGGTTATAATGATGTTTATATAGTGCCCAAACCCTAAAAATAACGGTTGACACTTTGACCATTACACGGGGCGCACCTTTAGGTACGTTGGGTTTACCTGGTCCACCCACGCGTCCCTTAGCTCAACACATGGGACTAATCTGCCAACTTATTCCACCAAGGGCCATACTTGCCAAAACTTCAAACTACCATAACTTCTTCGTTATAAGTCCGTTTCCAACAAATTTTATATCCACTGAAAGGTGGCAAGGAGCCCTACGCTTCTAAGAACTCGAAGGTGAAATAGAAACAAAAATTGACATTTATTCTTATCTTTATCTAAAGCATTAACATCAAACTTACTAATTTGATTATAAAGTTACTAAATTAATTTTTGACGGAAACACAAGAATATTTAATATGACGTAGAATATAGCTAAAGTAATCTATCACAATAAATGAAAATCATTTTTGCCAAATGTCATATTCTCATTGCATTTGAAACATCATTTTTCAAGATTTTTTGATTTATTGTTTTTCCACTAGTCATTTTATGGTCTTTTTCATTTTATTAAAATTCCACATAATATTTAAATGTATTACTTGTAATAAAGGTAATAATAAATACATATCAATTTAATTAATGCAAATTTCGTTTTAATTTCTTTTTTTTTTTTTTAAATTTAATCCAATTATTTCATTTGCTTGTTTATTTAAATTATTTTTTTTTAATTTAAAAAGAAAGGAAAATTTTTTATCTTCTTTCTTATTCTTTGAAATCCCTTGCCACTTCCTTGCTTTGCTAGCAGGTACCTGTCTTTGCTTTGCACAAGAGACCCCCCTACTCTTCACACCCCTCTAGTCATGATCTTGCTTAACAAATTAAACATTACATTTTAATAATTCAATACTTTTTTTCTTTATAAGTTCAAAATTCCTAAATTTATCAGCCTTTATTTTTTTTTATAACAAATCCATGTGGTAAAAGGGTATAACAACTAGTAAAGTAATATCTAAATATTATTAAAAGAAAAGCCTTATGACATCATCTTAAACAATATTGTGCAACTAGGAAAACCGGAGGTGATGAACAAGTGGGAATCTTAATTTACTAACTAGTGGTCTAAGTAGTGGTGGTCTAATTTATGAGAGTAAGCTTCCATGGGATATGTTTTAACTTTTATAGAGTCATAAAGATTTTGGGATTCTTTTATATATTTTTGATTTATTGTTGACGTTGTTTTGGCATATTTGTTTCATTCAAATCCCTGTTTTCTTATTTATCTTTTTAGTTTATTTTAGAGCCAAATGTTAATTTAGCTCTATGTTTTGTGGCCTTTTGATGCAGTACTATTTTGAAGAATTGAGGATCATTGCTAGATCAAGAAACACCTGGAGGACTTATGCAATTAGGAAATTGAACGAGATTGTCTATCACAATCAAATCATTTGGGTTTTTTAGATGGAAATAGTGCAATTTTTGTTACAAGTGTTTGTGTTTGTTCAATGAATTATCGAACTAAGAACTTTGATCATCAAGTTTTTTTTTTTACATTGCATCTTTGATTTCAAGTAAAAATGATGATCAGGTAGGGTAGGTCTGACAATCGTGTAGTGTTGTTGGGGTCGTGGGTAGAGATTTACACAAAAACCGGATTTACCCATAGGATCCGATCCGGAAACCGGATTTGGTCAAAACTGGTTTTGACCAAACCAGCGACCGGATTAAAGTTTTGGACGCAATATCGGATCGACCCCCGGATTGTAAACCGGATTTGACGAAAACCGGATCCAAAACCGGTTTGAAACCGAATATTTTTTTCTAACTGTTAAAAAATGGGTATTTTCGAAAAAAATCAATTTTTTTATAACCGTTAGTAAGCTCCAAAAAACGGTTAGTTTGAATATTTCTTGACTTTTATGACCTTCTAAACACATAAAAATGGATGGCATTCTCTAGATTTCAATGCTATACAAAACTCTATGTAACACCTCGATTTTCAAAAATAAAATTCATTTTTAATTCACCAATCATTATTCAAAATCCAAGTCATCATAGAATTTTAAATCATTATTAACACAATATCAGAGTATCCTAAAATTCACAAGACATCATAAGTCAGCAAATGTATACAATCATATCCCCGTCCTTCCGGAATCTACAAAAGTACTTGAAATACATTTAAATCAACATTGTAAGCATGGAACTTAGTGAGTTCTTAAAATAACACATACACAAATAATTAGTCTCTCATGGCCATATCTCAGTAAGGACCCTCTGATCATGTGTCTTAGTGAAGACCCTCCAGCCTCACGTCTCGGTATGGACCATCTTGTCATAACTCAATATATACACAAGATAACATAACAACATAAGTCACAAAGACAGAATGCAAAATAACACATATATCAGTATAAGCAATTAAGACCCTCCGGTTAATACTACGAATAAGACCCTCCAGTCAATAACATGAATAAGACCCTCCGGTCACACATAAATTGCCACACAGGTAAGTATAGTGAGAAGACTCACCTCAACGCTACGAGAATAATCCTACACTGCCGCTGTTGCTGCAAACCGACTCCCGAACTGAGCCAAAACAACCCAACACCAAAGTCAATAACTCAACAAGGCTAAACCCCAACACCAGGACCAAGATAGCCCAACTAATCGGGTCCACTATTGGTCTAAATCCATTAGGACCACTAAGGCCCAAATCCATTGGGCTAACAAGGAAAGCCCAAAATCTACTCCAAAGAGGATTCCAATTCCAAAAGTAGTTCCTCATACCAATAACTCCAACTCTCAAAGCCCAAGACCCAAAACCAAAGCCCAAAGTCCAAAAATGTTAAATAAGCCCAAAATGGAACTAAGCCATTTATGCTCGGCGTGCTCCCAAATTCCTCAATACGTGCGACATACTATCATTTACGGTGGGTGTAGACGCGATTTATCCTAAATTGATTAATGACTTAATCCCTTAAGCACTTGGCCCCAAAACCTCAGGAAACCTTCGAAATAAGCTCTTAACTGATAAAGTTGGGAACTTTATCAGTTTGCACGTCTTAATGAGGCCCAATCACGCAAATAAATCGTTTAAGACCCATAATAACTACGTTAACACATGCACGGTCCATCCTTAAACATCTAGCAAGCATCTTTATGAACCAATAACCTCATACAAAGAGTAGCTACTCTAAGCTCCTGGAGTGGTGACAAACCACTAGATATCACCCATGAGACCAAAATGGGACCAAAACTCGTATAATACTATATCTAAGCTTCAAATTAGAAACGTTAGAGCTTTATACCTCTAATGAGCTTGAAATGAAGTAGAAAGTCCAGATCCACAAGCCTTCCTTCGGTCCACCATCTTGCTTCAAGTTCCATTTCTTGAATAATCACCAAAACTCACTAAAGATGCACACAAAGAGCTCGCAACACTCTTGGGGAAGGCTAGGGTTCAAAATCAGGGTTTTAGAACAATGTAGGTTGAAAAATAAGGAAGTCTTGAGGTTATAATGATGTTTATATAGTGCCCAAACCCTAAAAATAACGGTTGACACTTTGACCATTACACGGGGCGCACCTTTAGGTACGTTGGGTTTACCTGGTCCACCCACGCGTCCCTTAGCTCAACACATGGGACTAATCTGCCAACTTATTCCACCAAGGGCCATACTTGCCAAAACTTCAAACTACCATAACTTCTTCGTTATAAGTCCGTTTCCAACAAATTTTATATCCACTGAAAGGTGGCAAGGAGCCCTACGCTTCTAAGAACTCGAAGGTGAAATAGAAACAAAAATTGACATTTATTCTTATCTTTATCTAAAGCATTAACATCAAACTTACTAATTTGATTATAAAGTTACTAAATTAATTTTTGACGGAAACACAAGAATATTTAATATGACGTAGAATATAGCTAAAGTAATCTATCACAATAAATGAAAATCATTTTTGCCAAATGTCATATTCTCATTGCATTTGAAACATCATTTTTCAAGATTTTTTGATTTATTGTTTTTCCACTAGTCATTTTATGGTCTTTTTCATTTTATTAAAATTCCACATAATATTTAAATGTATTACTTGTAATAAAGGTAATAATAAATACATATCAATTTAATTAATGCAAATTTCGTTTTAATTTCTTTTTTTTTTTAAAATTTAATCCAATTATTTCATTTGCTTGTTTATTTAAATTATTTTTTTAATTTAAAAAGAAAGGAAAAATTTTTATCTTCTTTCTTATTCTTTGAAATCCCTTGCCACTTCCTTGCTTTGCTAGCAGGTACCTGTCTTTGCTTTGCACAAGAGACCCCACTACTCTGCACACCCCTCTAGTCATGATCTTGCTTAACAAATTAAACATTACATTTTAATAATTCAATACTTTTTTTCTTTATAAGTTAAAAATTCCTAAATTTAACGGCCTTTATTTTTTTTTATAACAAATCCATGTGGTAAAAGGGTATAACAACTAGTAAAGTAATATCTAAATATTATTAAAAGAAAAACCTTATGACATCATCTTAAACAATATTGTGCAACTAGGAAAACCGGAGGTGATGAACAAGTGGGAATCTTAATTTACTAACTAGTGGTCTAAGTAGTGGTGGTCTAATTTATGAGAGTAAGCTTCCATGGGATATGTTTTAACTTTTATAGAGTCATAAAGATTTTGGGATTCTTTTATATATTTTTGATTTATTGTTGGCGTTGTTTTGGCATATTTGTTTCATTCAAATCCCTGTTTTCTTATTTATCTTTTTAGTTTATTTTAGAGCCAAATGTTAATTTAGCTCTATGTTTTGTGGCCCTTTGATGCAGTACTATTTTGAAGAATTGAGGATCATTGCTAGATCAAGAAACACCTAGAGGACTTATGAAATTAGGAAATTGAACGAGATTGTCTATCACAATCAAATCATTTGGGTTTTTTAGATGGAAATAGTGCAATTTTTGTTACAAGTGTTTGTGTTTGTTCAATGAATTATCGAACTATGAACTTTGATCATCAAGTTTTTTTTTTTACATTGCATCTTTGATTTCAAGTAAAAATGATGATCAGGTAGGGTAGGTCTGACAATCGTGTAGTGTTCGGGTCGTGGGTAGAGATTTACACAAAAACCGGATTTACCCATAGGATCCGATCCGAAAACCGGATTTGGTCAAAACTGGTTTCGACCAAACCAGTGACCGGATTAAAGTTTTGGACGCAATATCGGATCGACCCCCGGATCGTAAACCGGATTTGACGAAAACCGGATCCAAAACCGGTTTGAAACCGAATATTTTTTTCTAACTGTTAAAAAATGGGTATTTTCGAAAAAAATCAATTTTTTTATAACCGTTAGTAAGCTCCAAAAAACGGTTAGTTTGAATATTTCTTGACTTTTATGACCTTCTAAACACATAAAAATGGATGGCATTCGCTAGATTTTAATGCTATACAAAACTCTATGTAACACCTCGATTTTCAAAAATAAAATTCATTTTTAATTCACCAATCATTATTCAAAATCCAAGTCATCATAGAATTTTAAATCATTATTAACACAATATCAGAGTATCCTAAAATTCACAAGACATCATAAGTCAGCAAATGTATACAATCATATCTCCGTCCTTCCGGAATCTACAAAAGTACTTGAAATACATTTAAATCAACATTGTAAGCATGGAACTTAGTGAGTTCTTAAAATAACACATACACAAATAATTAGTCTCTCATGGCCATATCTCAGTAAGGACCCTCTGATCATGTGTCTTAGTGAAGACCCTCCAGTCTCACGTCTCGGTATGGACCATCTAGTCATAACTCAATATATACACAAGATAACATAACAACATAAGTCACAAAGACAGAATGCAAAATAACACATATATCAGTATAAGCAATTAAGACCCTCCGGTTAATACTACGAATAAGACCCTCCAGTCAATAACATGAATAAGACCCTCCGGTCACACATAAATTGCCACACAGGTAAGTATAGTGAGAAGACTCACCTCAACGCTACGAGAATAATCCTACACTGCCGCTGTTGCTGCAAACCGACTCCCGAACTGAGCCAAAACAACCCAACACCAAAGTCAATAACTCAACAAGGCTAAACCCCAACACCAGGACCAAGATAACCCAACTAATCAGGTCCTCTATTGGTCTAAATCCATTAGGACCACTAAGGCCCAAATCCATTGGGCTAACAAGGAAAGCCCAAAATCTACTCCAAAGAGGATTCCAATTCCAAAAGTAGTTCCTCATACCAATAACTCCAACTCTCAAAGCCCAAGACCCAAAACCAAAGCCCAAAGTCCAAAAATGTTAAATAAGCCCAAAATGGAACTAAGCCATTTATGCTCGGCGTACTCCCAAATTCCTCAGTACGTGCGACATACTATCATTTACGGTGGGTGTAGACGCGATTTATCCTAAATTGATTAATGACTTAATCCCTTAAGCACTTGGCCCCAAAACCTCAGGAAACCTTCGAAATAAGCTCTTAACTGATAAAGTTGGGAACTTTATCAGTTTGCACGTCTTAATGAGGCCCAATCACGCAAATAAATCGTTTAAGACCCATAATAACTACGTTAACACATGCACGGTCCATCCTTAAACATCAAGCAAGCATCTTTATGAACCAATAACCTCATACAAAGAGTAGCTACTGTAAGCTCCTGGAGTGGTGACAAACCACTAGATATCACCCATGAGACCAAAATTGGACCAAAACTCGTATAATACTATATATAAGCTTCAAATTAGAAACGTTAGAGCTTTATACCTCTAATGAGCTTGAAGTGAAGTAGAAAGTCCAGATCCACAAGCCTTCCTTCGGTCCACCATCTTGCTTCAAGTTCCATTTCTTGAATAATCACCAAAACTCACTAAAGATGCACACAAAGAGCTCGCAACACTCTTGGGGAAGGCTAGGGTTCAAAATCAGGGTTTTAGAACAATGCAGGCTGAAAAATAAGGAAGTCTTGAGGTTATAATGATGTTTATATAGTGCCCAAACCCTAAAAATAACGGTTGACACTTTGACCATTACACGGGGCGCACCTTTAGGTACGTTGGGTTTACCTGGTCCACCCACGCGTCCCTTAGCTCAACACATGGGACTAATCTGCCAACTTATTCCACCAAGGGCCATACTTGCCAAAACTTCAAACTACCATAACTTCTTCGTTATAAGTCCGTTTCCAACAAATTTTATATCCACTGAAAGGTGGCAAGGAGCCCTACGCTTCTAAGAACTCGAAGGTGAAATAGAAACAAAAATTGACATTTATTCTTATCTTTATCTAAAGCATTAACATCAAACTTACTAATTTGATTATAAAGTTACTAAATTGTTTTTTGACGGAAACACAAGAATATTTAATATGACGTAGAATATAGCTAAAGTAATCTATCACAATAAATGAAAATCATTTTTGCCAAATGTCATATTCTCATTGCATTTGAAACATCATTTTTCAAGATTTTTTGATTTATTGTTTTTCCACTAGTCATTTTATGGTCTTTTTCATTTTATTAAAATTCCACATAATATTTAAATGTATTACTTGTAATAAAGGTAATAATAAATACATATCAATTTAATTAATGCAAATTTCGTTTTAATTTCTTTTTTTTTTTAAATTTAATCCAATTATTTCATTTGCTTGTTTATTTAAATTATTTTTTTAATTTAAAAAGAAAGGAAAAATTTTTATCTTCTTTCTTATTCTTTGAAATCCCTTGCCACTTCCTTGCTTTGCTAGCAGGTACCTGTCTTTGCTTTGCACAAGAGACCCCACTACTCTGCACACCCCTCTAGTCATGATCTTGCTTAACAAATTAAACATTACATTTTAATAATTCAATACTTTTTTTCTTTATAAGTTCAAAATTCCTAAATTTATCGGCCTTTATTTTTTTTTTTATAACAAATCCATGTGGTAAAAGGGTATAACAACTAGTAAAGTAATATCTAAATATTATTAAAAGAAAAACCTTATGACATCATCTTAAACAATCTTGGCCCTTGATTGTATTTTAGTCCTATGTTTTCTACCTTTAGATCAAATTGTGTCACACCCCAAAACCGAGAACGGCGGAAACGTTCTGGGGCGGAGTGCGATAACCCAAAATTTATTCCGTAATATTTAACCCCTCCTTCCGTTAATAAACCTCATTTTATTAAACTGTCTGTTAACCTTTTTGGAAGAGGTAAATTAATGTGGGACTTTTATAATGACTTGGTAAGGGTTGAAGCAAATTAGAAACACCCACAAAATATCCTTAAAAAATTTTAGTTCAACCAAGTCAAGATACGACCGTTTAATCGGGTGTGACCAAAAAGCCCCGTTTAACGGCAGTATCGGGTAGATTTCCACTGAGCCCCAACTCCAACCCCTATATAAGGGGGAGTGGACTCCATTCACACTCTTTCCACTCTCTCTCTCTCTCTAGACTCTCTCTCTACAACTTGTTTTGAGTCAAAAACACCCGTTTTGAGCCCTAAACTAGTAAGTAATCTATCCAAACTTGTGGTATAGCTTAGTTAACATGAAAATTCATGTTTAAGACATCAAATAGGGGCCAAGTTATGTCTTTACAGCCCAAGAACCCTCTTGGACCGTGAACACCCTTAAGTGGGGTTTTTAAGCCCCAAAAACCCCTCTAAACCACCCCTAGGGCTTAGATATGAATTATGGACTTACACCTTCGAGCTTAGAACACTAAAACCTTGCATTTTGGAGAGTAAACATGATTTTATGGCCCCAGAACACTCTTGGACCGTGAACACCTCTTCATAGGCCGTGAACACCTTTTAAGGCGTTAGAAATGCCCTCAAACACCTCCTATGGCCTTGGAAAATGTCTAGAAGCAACCCCCATTGAAGTAAAGGCATTAAACATCAATTAAACCAAGGAAATAGGAGTTTACGGCCGTAAACCCCCCTAGGATTGGTCCATGGTCCGTAAACTCCCAAAAGGTGGCCAAATGATGCCCTAACACCCCCATTTAACTTGTAATAATGCTTAGAACTTTATTTCCTACCATTTAAGACCCTAATACACCAAAGGAATGTGCATCTAGGAGCTTACAGCTGTAAACTCCTTTTTAGGGCCGTAAACTCCTCAAATGGTCCCTTAAGAGCCTTAAACCCCTTCTTATGCCTTATATTGGGACCTAGCCTAATTCTATGAGTGAGATAAGACCATTTAGCATCCTAGAACACCCCCACCATGAGTTTACGGCAGTAAACTCATGGGAAGTTGTTCTTAGGGCCGTGAACTCTATAAAGAGTTTACTCTTGAAGAGTAAACTCCCTATCTAGGCCATATATACCCATAGATGTTACCCGGGACACCCCTAGCACTTAATCAAAGTGTTTTCCGCACTTTAGGATACGTATACATGTTTAATTAGTATTATATTTACTAATTGTATGTAAACATATTTCATCATATGTTAATAGGTCACTAAGTGTGTTCAAGTCTTTACTTGACACTGAGCACCCAACCGGCACCTTCGTTCGATCCACTTACAACCGGTGAGTTCATACCCCTGAATTAACCTTTTAAATGTTTTTACATGCTTTTATGGGGGGGGGGGGAATACAAGTTAAACATGCCAGTTATCATATCAATCACATGTGATTGATAACCCGCATGCACAAGGATTTATTACATTGTCAACTGTTTTACCGAGTATGATACTGCAAATGGTTTTCCAAAACATCTTTACTTGTTCAAAGCTTTTCTCAAATTGTTTCCCATGCTGTATGTTTTACTTCAGATCCTGTTGCAGCAGCATTTTTAACAAAGGATTTCTTTACCTATAATGTTTTATCAAGTTTCATTCAAAACTTGTTCATGAAAGGTTTTCAAAGGATTTCTAAAGGTTTTCAAACTTATTTTACAAAAGATTACCAAGTCGTGATTTTATTTAGTATAAGGGTTATCCAAAGTTTTCTCCCATGTTTTATACTCCTACTTTGTTAGATATTACTGATTCATTATACTTCTACTTAGTAAACGCTCCTACTTATTAACGCTTATACTTTGTTAACGCTTTTACTTCGTAATATGCTCCTACTTGTTAACACTCCTACTTTGTGAAACACTTCTACTTTGTTAAACACTTCAACTTCGTTAAATGCTTCTACTTAGTTAAATGTATGCATG
Source organism: Lactuca saligna (assembly GCF_052625555.1). Taxonomy (NCBI): domain Eukaryota; kingdom Viridiplantae; phylum Streptophyta; class Magnoliopsida; order Asterales; family Asteraceae; genus Lactuca; species Lactuca saligna. Next base: position 32,976,855 of record NC_136425.1, on the reverse strand, counting down.
TGGTTGTATAAGTTATATAAATAATGTTTAAAGGACTTAGGAAGGCTAGTTCGCCCTATTTCCTTTTCTTCGTTGATATGTGGTCTGGTGGGATCGGATATCCGTCCGAAGGTCGTTTGATCATTAGTTATATATTATGTATACAAGCATAGACATATAGGTTTACATCGGTCAGTTCAGTTGTGAGTCTCTATCATTAGTCCAGTATTTTACATCAGATCTCACTATACGAGATGCATCTTCAGGACACGGCCTTCTCCGTTGTCTAGTTGGTAACCAGAGTCTCCTGTAGGGAGATCGGACATTGTGTGTATAGATCTATACGGGATTGACACCCCCACACCCTGACTGCTAGCTACAGTTCACTGCCTACCAAGCCAAGGGGTGACAAATGTCACATTCTTTCCGACACTTGTAGGGCATCAAGTTCTCTAGTGTCTATCATTATGGTTACGAGTATCTCGGGGTTACCTTATAATTCATGGCTTTAAGGTAACGGAAATTTAACACTGTATTCACTATTTTTAGACCTTACTAGACGTATCATTCAGTTGATACTGTTTGGGGTCTGTTTTCACTGTTTATAGACCTTACTAGACGTATCATTCAGTTGATATTGTCTGGGGTCTGTCTTAACTGTTTTTAGACCTAGCTAGACGTATTTTTCATTTGATACCGTCTGGGGTCTGTGTCTCCCTTTTGTTAGATTGAGCCAGGCGTGTCGTTCATTCGACACTCTCCTGGAGTCTATGATTTCTCTGCCTTAGTCAGCAGTCTTCACTGCTGAGGCATATGCTATTTTCCCTGATATTCTCCCACTTTCTTTAAAATCAAACACCGTATTTTGGTAATGATAGTGTTTAAGGGAAAATTACTTTTTACAACATAACTCTGTCGGGTCTTGGTAGAAGACTACTTTTAGTTAAGAAAACATAGGATTTTCTGGAAAGGACTCTAATACACTGTTGATTCTAAACTACTACTTTTTATAAAGTTATTTGAATAAAATGACACTAAACACTTATGAACTCACTAGCATTTGTAAAAATGCTGATACTCGCTTTCAAATAACTTGTATACTCAGGTCAGCAATAGACAGGTACATCTCAGGCGCTCTTGGTGAAGAGCGTTTAGTACCAAGCTGCATCTACATTATTACTTGTATTACTTTGATGATTCTATACAATGTAAACCGATGTAAAACTATTACTTTAATGCAATGATTGTTGTACTTGATTACTATACTGCATATGTTGTGATACTTGATATGACGTCATCCACCCCATAACGTTTTCGCCGTTCCGGTTTTGGGGTGTGACATGGAGGACGTCATGTAATGTATCACAACAATGTAAAGTAGTAAACAAGCAACATCATCCATTGCATTAATAGTATAATTTTAATTACAAGTGTGTTCTAACATGTTTAATAGACACTAAAGTATAAATCAAAATGAAAGATGAGTCTTGAACAAGCTCCATCTTCTCTAAACCTTGCATCGGTACCTGTCTACGGTTGACCTGAGGATACAAGTTATTTTGAAAGAGAGTATCAGCTTTAAAGCTGGTGAGATCATAAGTATTTTAGTGTCTCAATTTGTAAAATGTATTTGTACGTAAGTATGTGAAGTGTAACTATGGAAAAGTTTTGAACCTCCTAGGAAACCCTATATTTCCTACTAACAGTAGCCTTCTACCAAGGCATCTAGTATTTGTGTGTGACTCTTGTAAGAGTGTGTATTTTCCCAAATCTGACTATCATTAACCAAAAATATAGCTTTTACATTACCATGCATCGTGTGAATGTTCACAAAGTGAATGTAATGGGAAAAATATTATAGTACTGTAGTATTGTAATAAGTAACTATTGTTGTACTAACTACCTTAAACCAATTGTAATTTAAAGTACCATGTGATCGGCCTGTATCCTGCTACCGACTCAATAGAAAAATGACGATGTAAGACGCCGTAAGAAATGACATTTGGAACCTGTAACGACCAAAATTTCAAAACAATTAAAACTTTTCAAAAACCACCCATTTTAATAACGTTGTTACAAAAAGGTTTTTAATACATTATTTAACAGAGTATTTTCCCAGGTTCATTTCGTAAAACACCAACGCGAGGAACGGTACGATCACGCCTTTGCCTTGCCACTGACTCCTGAGAACCTGAAAACATAAAACCACAACTATAAGCCCGAAAGCTTAGTGAGATACCCCCAAAATACCAACCACATATACGCCCTTCCAGGCCACCACCTTCCGGTCCAAAACATATCGCCTTCCGGCCCATAACATATTGTCTTCCGGCCCATAACATATTGCCTTCCGGCCCATAACATATCGCCTTCCGGCCCATAGCATAAAATGCATACATAACATAACAGATCATAGAACGACCATGCATACCGGGTCACACCTCAGACCAAGCAACCATACACATAACATATAATCATATGACAGTTCGCAGTCAGCAATCGATCAGCAGATCACATAACATATCATTACCCTAACCAAGATACCGGCCTAATCGGTCACTAGCATAACATCACCCTACGAATCAGTCAACATACTAATTACACACATACGCCTTTCCAGGCCATGACCTTCCGGTCCACATCGCAATGCCTTCCGGCCCACAACATGTAATGCCTTCCGGCCCACAACATATAATGCCTTCCGGCCCATATTTCGCAATATCATAACAACAGACACTACCCGGATTTCCATCCGATAAAGGGTCGGACTTGGTGCCTTAAACCCTATTGATATAGTGAGGATAACTCACCTCGAAACTGCCGACTGAACAGATAACCCAAGCTGCTCCGATCACTGATACGATCTCCACCTCTGGACAGCCACCAATGCACTGAACTCAAACAATAATCCACAATTACCAAAATACCCCTGGAACCCACTGGTTAACCCTTGGTCAAATACAAGATCAAAGTCAACCCCTGACTAACCCTACTTGCCGAGTCAACCCGATGACTCGCCGAGTTCCCATACTCAGAACTTCACTCAATCCGCAACCTAACTCGCCGAGTCACCCCGCGACTCGCCGAGTCCAACAACTCAGGGTCCACTCATACACAACTCACCGAGTCATCCCTTGACTCACCGATTCTCGACTCAACTAGAGAATATCGAAACTCTTCGACAAGACTCGCCAAGTCCAAGAACAGACTCCCCGAGTCTATGGCTATCATTAACCCACTCGCCGAGTTGTTCATACAACTCGCCGAGTTCCGGGTCATCTTCATCCAACTTGCCGAGTTGTTCTTCTAACTTGCCGAGTCTCAGCTCATCTTCAAGCAACTCGTTGAGTACACCCATGTGACGCGCCGAGTACTGTAACGCCTGCAAATCCGGGCTAGTCAATTTAGAGGCAATAGGGGTCGAAAACGACTTTTCGACAAAAAGATTATTTAGAATAAATAATCTTTACCAAGTTGTAGAATATGTCACAGGGTTTCCGTACATATAAAGAACGCCGAAATCCGAGTTATAACGAAGAAGTTATGACCCGTCGAAGTTTCGCGTCGGAACCGGCACGGCGCCGGGAAGCGTAAATAGTAAATTTATGATAGAGTGAGATTTAGATTTAGTGCTCTAAACGAAAGTCGTAGAATATGTTAAACTAAGAACTTCGATAAAAAGAACGCCCAAATCTGACTTCGTATGAAGAAGTTACGATTTTTCGAAGTTTCGGATTAGCAGTGTACAGTCCGAAATTCGAATATTAGATCGAGCGATTTTTAGCCGACACAACCTAAACGAGAATTGAAGATCTCATTATTAGTAGCGTAACAATAAAAACACAGACGAAAATGGACATCGGATGAAGAAGTTATGAGATTTTAACGGACCAATCCTGTCCCGACCTGTTAAAAATATAACTTTAAAAATAAAGTCAAAATTAGCCGACGGAGTCTAAACGAAAGTTGTAGAGTACGTCTCCATCTACGCGTGGATATAAATAACGTCAAAAACGGAGTTCGTATGAACGAGTTACAAATTATAATAGCATATTTACGTATTAAAATAAAGTATAAATCATATATACGTACACATATATATACATATGTATATATCATTAGAAAGGTATCGACGATGCGGTCATTATAAGACTAATGTTGAGTTCTTTCGACATTAGTTTAGTGCAAATATCATTAAATCTATTTAAAATAGTATTATAAAGGGGTGTTTAGTTGTTTATATAACTATAAGGTCATTAAGTAATTATGGAGGGTAGTTTTTGTAAATTCAATTACTATAAATAAGAGGCTTGGGCTCTCATATTTCTTGCACCATTCTCTTGATTCAAGAGTCTTTCTCTCCTTATCCCCCGAGCATTTCGGTCCCTCGTGATTCGACTTCTCTTTCTGTAGTTTTAGTATAGTAAGGTGAGCGCTGAAGCGCTGCACGAATCTTTCTTAGAAAGATTCAGCGATGAAGTTCTGCCCCTATAGAGCCCGACTCCTAGCTAAAATCCCCTTGTAAGTAAGTTATGCTTACCCTATTTTAAATATAGTTTATATTTAAAATTAGTATTGTTATTATAAATTTATAATAAATATTTGAGCTATTATTATGACTTATATAAGTGTCGTTATAATATCTTTTTAACTACTCGCGGTACGGGGAATCTGGTTTAAAGGGCCGCATAGGGTTGTTGGATTTCAGAAGTGCTATATGCCAAAATGGTCCTGCCCTCCGGTGTTTTATGTCTGGCCCCTGTCTGTACATAGTGGTTGGAAAGTATTGTTTAAACGCTTATATAATAATAATAATAATAAGACTAATAATTAGTCACGGTAAATATTAGACTAAAATCTAGTGGTAATAATACTAGGTTTCGTCGAAGGAAATTATTTTAAAGTAAACGAAGCGCTGTCCGAGTACCGAGTCACCACCTTCTCAAGTGAGTGCATAGTTACTTTCATCTTACACATAGATATGAAATATTTTATATAAACTACGTGCTATGTGTGCACATTATCTGAATACTTGCTGTCTATGCTGGTTGAACGTTTTATACATGTTTTAAAGGACTTAAACTGTATACGTATTTTATATATACGAAAATGTTGGGTATGAGATGGGTAGATGAATGATGAGAGATAGAAGATGACGTGAGTATACATCGGCAGCTACAGACTTAGTGCCTATGGGACAAACACCGGTAGCTATGGACTTAGTACCTTTTAGACGTTGGTAGCTATGGATTTAGTACCTGTAGGAATTGGTAGCTATGGACTTAGTACCTGTTGAACATTGGTAGCTATGGACTTAGTACCTATTAGATAAAGACTGGTAGCTATGGATTTAGTACCCGATGAATAGACTATAGCAGCTATGGAATTAGTGCTTTATGAACGAACATTGGCAGCTATGGATTTAGTGCCAGTCCCATAACCCTGGAAGTAAGGGACTTCAGAATAAACGAATGCAGGATAGATGACTCTTAGGTTAAATCCTTAAAGAGTAAAGAAGATAATGGGGATGGGTAATTGGGTTGATTGTTTAATTGAACATAATAATTATATTATTGTGGGTTGAAAACCCTATGTACTCACCAGGTTTCCCAACCTGACCCACTCAGTTTATGTATATCACAGGTGACGAAGTGAAGTGACATTACACTGAGAGATTTCAAACAGATGTAGATCACTAGTGTAAATCATTGTAAGTCTGTTTATGCTTATGTTTCGGTATTAACGATGACATCCCAAACATTTTAAAATGAAATAAATACGTTTCTTCGAAAATGTTTTAATAACGTATTTACCATGTTTTTCTGGGAACAAATTCCGCAACCTTTTTATAAAATGAAGTACTCTGATTTTTATAAAGCATAAACAAAATCGGTCTTTTCTGGCCGTGATTTTGGGGATGTCATAGTTGGTATCAGAGCATTAGTTTAAGCGAACTAGGAATATGGATTTATTTCTAGACTTAAACTTAGAATGGTAAGCGATGATTGTGAGGTGTGAGCACTAGCTTATTTTAGGAATTGCGCCTAAAATGCTTTTATGTGCTAAATGCTTTGTGCATGATATGTTGTTAATTGTTCGGATCTATGGTCTGTTGCCGACCGGATCTGGAAACCTTATGTGTTTAAGATTCTAAACGTACGACTAGGGTATTAGAACTAGCATGTAAATGTTTCGGAGTGATAAGGATGATTTAAACGTCAAGTAAAGGTCTAAATTCACCTTATTCGGTGTATAGATCGAGATGGTAAGGACCCGTAGCGGAAACGTAAACGCAAATGGGAACAGGAACCAACCCCCAGTGGTTCAGCAAATACCTGTTGTAGAAGAAGTTGCGCCTGAGCCAGTCACCATGGCTGGAGTTCAAGCCATGATTCGGGCTATGTTGGCTGAACAAAGGGAAGAAATGAGACGGATGTTGAATAGGGACGAACCTACTATGCCCATTGAGCAACCCGAACTGATTCCCGAGCAATCTGAGGAAGGGAACTACAGCCGCCAAGTGAGTCAAGTTGGGACTCAAGGTGAGCAAAGGGATGGCCCAGAAGGGAGAAACAACAAGGATGGGCGGATGTACAAGAACTTCTTGGGTGCGAAACCACCAAGCCTCTCAGGAAGCCCAAAGCCGGTTGAGGTTATGGATTGGATCTCTGAGATGGAGATGGTGTTTGAGAGCTGCAGCTGTAATGAGAAACAGAAGACTGTCTTTGCAGTAAGACAGCTGAAAACTGGAGTCTTGAGCTGGTGGAAGCTATTGGCAGATACGATGCCACGAGGAGAAGCCTTAAGGATGTCGTGGGAAGAGTTTTTGGAACAGTTGAAAATGCAGTACTGCTCGGAGGTAGATCTGATAGACCTAAACAACGATTTTCAGAACCTGAAGAAAGGGAAGATAAGTGTTGATGAGTATGCCACCGCATTTACCGAGAGGATGAAGCTATTTCCCTACTTGGTGCCTACTGAACTCTCCAAGATTGATAGGTTTGCTAACGGACTGCCCACTGACTTTGGTCCAATGGTCAAAATGGCAACTACCTTAAAAGCAGCTATTAGGGCAGCTAAGAACGTAGAGGCCCAGATAAGAGAAAAGGGTCTAGAAAAAGATAAGGCAGGAGAGAAGCGAAAGTTTGAGGGATCTTCGAGGTCGAACAAGGAAAGAAAATTCTCAAAACTCGGAGGAGCAGATGGAGGTGAAACAAGATGGTGTGATAAATGCAAGAAGAAGCATGGTGGGAAGTGCAACGAAGAAGTGACTTGTTACAAGTGTGGGAGGACGGGTCACTATTCCAAAGACTGCACACATAATGACAAAGTATGCTACGGATGTGGAGGCAAGGGGCACATGTCCAGAGACTGCCCAAGGAAAAATAAAGCAGCAAGACCAGAAACGCCACCAAGGCCAAGGGCATTTCACATGATCCTCGACGAAGCAGAGAACCATGCGAGGAATCAAGAATGAGGACTTCTTACCCGAAGATCGGATTATGCAGTAGCCATACTTTCGTATGATGTAGCCTAGTAGAGGCATAGTCTAGGGTGAACTTGAACACCTATGTAATCGTTTCAAGAATTAATATAAAACCTTCGTTTTGTTATCTGATGTGTTGAATGATTGTATGATTTGCTGCATGGTGACTTGGGAAACTGCGAGACAATACTTGGGATGAGTATGAGTAGGTGTGAATGGTAGTAGAGGCCTATACTACCAGAAGCACAGGACTCACACTTGGATCAGGGAAAGTCACAAGGTTACCAAGAAGCTAGTAATTGATTTCGTTTTATTCAAGTGTGTTGTTACCATCGTTTCGGTAATGACTAAGAAGATTGTTGATATTCCGACCCTAGTGGTCATATCGAATCGAGTCCGACTACGATGAGTATGTTGTGTGGCTCAGAGGACCAAGTTTGATGTAGCGTCCAACTTAAACCAAACGGTTGAAATCAAAGCGATCAATAAAAGTATCGCACTCGTTGTTAAAGAAGTTGGTGGCTAGAAATGCCTAATGTTAAAGTGTGATTATATCACATTAGAACATGAAGGAAGGCATAGTTTGTTTTAGAATTTAACTCTAAGAGACCTAAGTCTAAGTGTTGCAACATACGATGATAGGTCATTAGAATATGACACATCGATCTATAGTAGTAATAAAAGAACTTATCTCAAGTCCGTATCCAGCAAGGATTGAGATTGTGACTTGAAGGTCATAATTTGGAGTCTAACCTGAGGTAGAGAGCAGGTGCACGATCGAGTGCTCTTACAGTCAATGAGTTTAAGAGATAGAATTGAAGGAATGTAGAAGTTATAATTATTACCTAGGATGAAGAGATGACGTATGGAGTCATTATATGACCCTGTTTCGTTGATGATTCCGGGACGTAATCATCCAAAGGGGGAGATAATTGTAACGCCTGTAGATCCGGGCTAGTCAATTTAGAGGCAATAGGGGTCGAAAACGACTTTTCGACAAAAAGATTATTTAGAATAAATAATATTAACCAAGTTGTAGAATATGTCACAGGGTTTCCGTACATATAAAGAACGCCGAAATCCGAGTTATAACGAAGAAGTTATGACCCGTCGAAGTTTCGCGTCGGAACCGGCACGGCGCCGGGAAGCGTAAATAGTAAATTTATGATAGAGCGAGATTTAGATTTAGCGCTCTAAACGAAAGCCGTAGAATATGTTAAACTAAGAACTTCGATAAAAAGAACGCCCAAATCTGACTTCGTATGAAGAAGTTACAATTTTTCGAAGTTTCGGATTAGCAGTGTACAGTCCGAAATTCGAATATTAGATCGAGCGATTTTTAGCCGACACAACCTAAACGAGAATTGAAGATCTCATTATTAGTAGCGTAACAATAAAAAGACAGACGAAAATGGACATCGGATGAAGAAGTTATGAGATTTTAACGGACCAATCCTGTCCCGACCTGTTAAAAATATAACTTTAAAAATAAAGTCAAAATTAGCCGACGGAGTCTAAACGAAAGTTGTAGAGTACGTCTCCACCTACGCGTGGATAGAAATAACGTCAAAAACGGAGTTCGTATGAACGAGTTACAAATTATAATAGCATATTTACGTATTAAAATAAAGTATAAATCATATATACGTACACATATATATACATATGTATATATCATTAGAAAGGTATCGACGATGCGGTCATTATAAGACTAATGTTGAGTTCTTTCGACATTAGTTTAGTGCAAATATCATTAAATCTATTTAAAATAGTATTATAAAGGGGTGTTTAGTTGTTTATATAACTATAAGGTCATTAAGTAATTATGGAGGGTAGTTTTTGTAAATTCAATTACTATAAATAAGAGGCTTGGGCTCTCATATTTCTTGCACCATTCTCTTGATTCAAGAGTCTTTCTCTCCTTATCCCCCGAGCATTTCGGTCTCTCGTGATTCGACTTCTCTTTCTGTAGTTTTAGTATAGTAAGGTGAGCACTGAAGCGCTGCACGAATCTTTCTTAGAAAGATTCAGCGACGAAGTTCTGCCCCTACAGAGCCCGACTCCTAGCTAAAATCCCCTTGTAAGTAAGTTATGCTTACCCTATTTTAAATATAGTTTATATTTAAAATTAGTATTGTTATTATAAATTTATAATAAATATTTGAGCTATTATTATGACTTATATAAGTGTCGTTATAATATCTTTTTAACTACTCGCGGTATGGGGAATCTGGTTTAAAGGGTCGCATAGGGTTGTTGGATTTCAGAAGTGCTATATGCCAAAATGGTCCTGCCCTCCGGTGTTTTATGTCTGGCCCCTGTCTGTACATAGTGGTTGGAAAGTATTGTTTAAACGCTTATATAATAATAATAATAAGACTAATAATTAGTCACGGTAAATATTAGACTAAAATCTAGTGGTAATAATACTAGGTTTCGTCGAAGGAAATTATTTTAAAGTAAACGAAGCGCTGTCCGAGTACTGAGTCACCACCTTCTCAAGTGAGTGCATAGTTACTTTCATCTTACACATAGATATGAAGTATTTTATATAAACTACGTGCTATGTGTGCACATTATCTGAATACTTGTTGTCTATGCTGGTTGAACGTTTTATACATGTTTTAAAGGACTTAAACTGTATACGTATTTTATATATACGAAAATGTTGGGTATGAGATGGGTAGATGAATGATGAGAGATAGAAGATGACGTGAGTATACATCGGCAGCTACAGACTTAGGGCCTATGGGACAAACACCGGTAGCTATGGACTTAGTACCTTTTAGACGTTGGTAGCTATGGATTTAGTACCTGTAGGAATTGGTAGCTATGGACTTAGTACCTGTTGAACATTGGTAGCTATGGACTTAGTACCTATTAGATAAAGACTGGTAGCTATGGATTTAGTACCCGATGAATAGACTATAGCAGCTATGGAATTAGTGCTTTATGAACGAACATTGGCAGCTATGGATTTAGTGCCAGTCCTATAACCCTGGAAGTAAGGGACTTCGGAATAAACGAATGCAGGATAGATGACTCTTAGGTTAAATCCTTAAAGAGTAAAGAAGATAATGGGGATGGGTAATTGGGTTGATTGTTTGATTGAACATAATAATTATATTATTGTGGGTTGAAAACCCTATGTACTCACCAGGTTTCCCAACCTGACCCACTCAGTTTATGTATATCACAGGTGACGAAGTGAAGTGACATTACACTGAGAGATTTAAAAGAGATGTAGATCACTAGTGTAAATCATTGTAAGTCTGTTTATGCTTATGTTTCGGTATTAACGATGACATCCCAAACATTTTAAAATGAAATAAATACGTTTCTTCGAAAATGTTTTAATAACGTATTTACCATGTTTTTCTGGGAACAAATTCCGCACCCTTTTTATAAAATGAAGTACTCTGATTTTTATAAAGCATAAACAAAATCGGTCTTTTTTGGCCATGATTTTGGGGATGTCATAAGTACCACCGGTCTGAATCCACTCAGAAGCATTCCAGGCCATGCAATTGCTCCAAAACATAGATCTAGCCTCCTACCACTCATCCATCACATAAAGTGGCAAACTTTACGTGAATCCAACGAGATCTAGGCTTTTTGCACTTTGGCTTAGGGTTTGGGACATGTAAGCTCCACTAAACACTCCAACACAGGGACTTCCATGCTCTCTGATTCTTCTCCATTCCATATCTGAGGTAGCAACCTCAGATCTAACCTGTAGACTTCCAATTACATCCATAGACAAGTTCCCACAAACCCCAAAATGAAGAAACAACATACAACAGTCCAAGAACAAGATATTACCTCCAAGGGACGCCCCAACTGCAATGTAATTCGAATCCAAGCAAAGCCCCTTGCTCCAAGCCTTCAATCTCCCAAAATTCCTTCAATAATCATCTCCTTCAAGCTCCCACATGAGATATGATCACTCACACACGAAGGCTAAGGGTTTCTGGACTTGGGGATGAATAAAGAGGCTAAGAGTGGGATGTTATGTTCTTTATATAGGGCTCAACCCCGGGAATTAGGGTTTTCTCCACTCAGCGCCTACTCGCCGAGTCCTCCTTACTGACTCGCCGAGTCGGCTACTTCACACGCGACCCAGTCGCGACTCTACTCGCCGAGTCCATCCATGGACTGGCCGAGTCACTCTTTCATAACTTACTCTTTTAGCCCTTCAACTCTACTCTTGATATTTCGGGATGTTACGTATCAAAATATTGTCCACTTTGGGCCACTCGGCACGAGGACTTCCCAGGGGGTCACCCGTCCTGGTACTACTCCCGCCCTAGCACGCTTAACTTCAGAGTTCTTATGGGATCTGCTGCCCTCACGGCTTTAAAACGCGTTGTGATAGGAAAGGTATCTACACCCCTTATTAGGAATGCTTAGTTCTCCTTCCCAGCCGATGTGGGATCAGATCTAACCCACTTTCACCCCCCCCCCCCCCATTATAGGGTTCGACGTCCCCGTCGAACACATCGACCCGTGCCCTAGCTCTGATATCATTTGTAACATCCCCCTCTGGCACGTATCACAATATTGTCTGCTTTGGGCCACTCGGCACGAGGACTTCCCAGGGGGTCACCCATCCTGGTACTACTCCCGCCCAAGTACGCTTAACTGTAGAGTTCTTATGGGATCTGCTGCCCTCACGGCTTTAAAACACGTTGTGATAGGGAAGGTATCCACACCCCTTATAAGGAATGCTTAGTTCTCCTTCCCAGCCGATGTGGGATCAGATCTAACCTAAAGCGGACAATATTGTGATACGTGCCGGAGAGGGATGTTACAAATGGCACCCGTAGACTTGCAAGTCCCACCGTAGCGAGCAGCAAGGTGTAGGATAGTCAATCAAGTATAGATCTATACGCAAACTCGTACACTCCCCAATTAAGGAGATTCTGGATACAAAAACGGTCATGGCAGGTAGTGTCATGCCCCGTTTAGTGGCTCACATAACTGTATTAATGTATATGTAATGTATGTGCTAGCTGTATTGTGTGTTCTTTCTCTGTCTAGCCTGTATTGTAATGAACTGTGTGTACTAGTTGTATTGAGTGTTCTCTCTCTATCTAGCATGTATAGTAATGTACTGTGTGTACTAGCTGTATTGTGTGTCCTCTCTCTATCTAGCATGTATAGTAATGTACTGTGTGTACTAGCTGTATTGTGTGTCCTCTCTCTATCTAGCAAGTAGTGACTCATGTATGAACTGACTCATTGTATGATTTGTTGTTCTAGTAATAGTATTAGTAACTTCCTGAACTACGCCTATTGTAGTTTACTAGTAATATGACATGTACTTATGAACATGAACATATACCCTTGCTACCCAAGGGTATTGAATTGACTAATAGAAATTTTATGTCTATAGATGTACACATAATATATAACTAATATTTAGACAACCTTCGGACGGATAACCGTTGCCCTAAAGCCACATCCCAACGAGGAAAATGAGATAAAGCGAGATACCTTCCTAAGTCTTTTAAACATTACTTATATAACTATACATACATAGGCATGCATTTGAAAATATAAAAGTATAAAAGAAGTTTTGTAAAACCATTGAAAAATTTAGTAACTAAGGAAAGATGACTTGAGGTCAGTTTGAAAAACGGTTTGAAAGCAGTTTGTTTGATAAGAATAGTTTAAAGTATAAGGAAACCTTTGATTGAAACACAATTGTAACATGGTTTGAAAAGAAACATTCAATGTGTAAGACAGTTTGATAAAGAGTTTTAAACATGTAAAAACGTTTAAGAAAGTCTTTTGAAGAAATCTGTTTGGTAAAACAATTAACGTATAGTAAATCCGTTTGCATGCTAGTTATTAATCACATATGATTGATATGACAATTAGCATGATTCAACTTGTATCCCCCCCCCCCCCCCCCCCCGATAAAGCATTTAAAAACATTTAAAAGGTTATTTAAGGGGTATGAAATCACCTGCAGTGAGAAGATCAGATGGAAGTGTCGGACAAGTGCTTGGTGTCAAGTGAAGACTTAAACACACACAATGATCTAATAACATATGAAGACGTATGTGTGTGTGTGTATATATATATATCATATATATATAACTAGTGATTATAACACTAATTAAACATGTATAAACATCCTAATGTGAGGAAAACACTTTGGTCAAACTGTTAGGAGGCTATCGGGTTGCAACAAAGGTGTGCAAGGCCTTATACGGGAGTTTATGGTCAATGGACCATGTTTGTTGGAGTTTACAGCCCAGGGGAGTTTACTCCTGGCCGTAAGCTCTCAGTTGGGTCACTAAATGAGGCTTAAAATTATTATAACTTAAGTGGTTAAGTGTTCCAATGTAACACCCCGAGATTCAGGTACATTTCTTTCACCCTTGTTCTTTGTCGATTGGTCATGATTAGTCCTTGAGTGGAGGGAATATAGCAATTGAGTACGCTGAGCATACCAGAGGGGTACGCTGCGCGTACTCATGCGCTTAAATTGGATGCGGAGTCGCCAAGGTACGCTGGGCGTACCCAGAGTTACGCCGGGCGTACCCAGCCCAGATGCAAAAAACCCTAATCCATATTGTGCACTATTTAAAAGGTGCTAAGGCTCATTTCTTAGCCTCCATATCAGCGAGTGAAACCCTAAAAGAGAGCCTCCCATCGTCCTTAGTGTGTGAGAGTGTTGTTGGAGCTAATTGTGCTTTGGTGACTTAGTGAAGGAGAAGGAAAGGAGCTCTTGGAAGCTAAAGCTTGAGGTGCCATTTTGGATCTGAGATCTATGGAGAAAAGGGCTACACTTGGAGGTATAAAGTTCAAAACTTTCCTATTCTTTTGGTTGTTGTTGCATGTGTCATTTCTAGGGCTAAAAACCCCAAAGGTGGAGACTTTATGCGTGTAAAGTTTTTCATGGTCCGAGATCTATCCCTTTTCAGTGGTATTAGTGATTTAGAACCATAAGGTTTCCATCTTGGATGTTAGTTTGAGGTCATGCTTGTGTAATAAGCCTTCTAGAGTTAAAGGATGGAACATTATGGGGGTTGGTGGCTTGTTCAGCCATGCAAAGGCTTAAAGTCATCAACTTTATGGATTAAGAGGCTTAGATGTGGCCAGATCTAGAATTTGGACGTGGGTCTTAACTGTTTAAGACCTCAAGAGCTAAGGGGCTGAAGCTGGGGAGTACGCCGGGCGTTATCCCAGTACGCGCCGCGTACTGGGTGGTGTTCCCCGATTCTGAGATGCAGCCGGATACGCTCAGCGTACACATCTGGTACGCGCAGTGTAACCCAGAAAGTTGACTTTTGGTTGACTTTTAGGGTATGGTCCATTGTGGGGCTTTTTGATTTATGAGAGGGATAAAATGGTCTTTTACCCTTCTAAGAGTGTCATAAGAGGACATAGTCTAGCCTTTGAGAGCTATATTAAATAGAGTATTTATTTCATATGATTAGGCGGAGGCTAGGCCAGCGTTTACCGAGTCAGAGATTTACCGAGATACCAGAGGTGAGTCTTCTCACTATACTTTACCTAGTATGGTAACAGAGTTATGTGACAGTGTACTATAGAGTTATATGCCAGTGTATTTGCATGTTATTTATGTGTTGTGATTTATTGTGATATGTGATATGCATGATTCAGAGTTACAGAGTTGGGACATTTGGGTCCCTAGAGTTAGGGCCAGAGGGCCCACAGAGAGTTAGGGCTGGAGGGCCCCACTGAGACACACTGACCAGAGGGTCGACAGAGTTACAGCCTCGAGTGGCTATTATGTGTTAGAGTGGTATTTTGGGGAACTCACTAAGCTTATGCTTACAGTGTTACGTGTTATGTGTTTCAGGTACTAGTGATGACCGCGGGAAGGCGCCGGCTTGATTCGTACACACACACATGGGATTTTATGTATTTTGATCTTGGGAGATATTTTTTGAAAACAAATACATGATACTATGACATTTTATGAATGAATGAGTTTGTAATGATGTGTTTGAAAATGTGAAAAATTGTTTTAAATTTTTACGGTGTTACAAGTTGGTATCAGAGCCTTGGTTTGAGGGATTCGGGTGCACCTTCGGGCGTATCTGAACTCAAAACGAGGATTTGAGGAAATTTTGATAATAAAATAAGTTTTCAAAAGAAGAACTTACGAGACAAACAAAGTAGAGTCGTGTGTACGAACAACCAGCGCCCGAACGGTGATTTCCCAAAATACCATTATTATAAGTGTTATAAGATATGATGTGATATGCTATATGATGAGTTATGATATGCATGCTAGAGTAGACTAGGTATTCTTATTAGGACTAGAGTGGCCTGATATGTGATGCCTGAGTCTAGGAGTCTTGCTGCTAGGAATACTTCAGAGTGTTTAGGTAGCAGCGAGGAGGTTATGAGAGATCTGCTAGCGAGCATCATATGATTAGAAAGAGTAGAGTACTTGGGACTTGGGACTCTGGGAGGATGTCACACCCCCAAACCTGAATGGCGGAAACGTTCGGGGGCGGATGACTTCATGTGGTAACGTAACAAATGAATACATAGTAAAGAAAGCAATACAACCATCATATATATAATTGAAAGTTTACATTTGTCAAAAGTTACATGTTCAAAACCAATTACAATATGATGTCAAAATATGAGATTAAACTGGCGCCGCAGCATCTCTTCTTCAAAAGCATATTAGTACCTGAAATTACTGAATCCCTGGGACATACAAGTAATTTTGAAAGAGTAGATCATCATTTAAGCTGGTGAATTTCATAAGTATTTAAGTGACAATGTTTGAATGAAATGAAATGTTTTATCTTTGTTTGTTTGTGCTAAGAAAATCCTATATTTTCTACTAGTATAAAAGTAGCCTTCACTCAAGACCAATGTTTGTTTCCAAAAGGTATGTAAATGTAGAATAACCAATGAGTTTGAAAAACCTTGTAAATCAATGCATTTTTAATACCCCTTGTGAGTTTTATAACCATACTATTGACTCTGAATGCCTATACACAACGTTCTTCAGGCGTTGGAATGTTATGACGTTTGTCACCCCAAACGGTGGACTGCAGCTAATAGTCAGGGCGCGGGTTGTCAAGCCCGTATAGATCTATACACAAACACCATGCTCCCCCTCTAAGGGATTCTGGTATATAATACAGGACTTGAAATGTGTACTCGAACGTACATGAAATTAGTGTCTCACAAATCCGTGGTATAAAAACAGATCTACTTGTTAAAATGTTATGTTTGTTCTTGTATACGAAAGTAAACTTCTTGAAGTATATGTTTCTAGTACATAAGAGTTAGAAATCTGTTCGCAAAACTATACCTATTATAGTTTCCAAAAAGCGTGTCTTGTTTGTTTAGAAATATTGAGAAAAGGAATCACTTGTTTATGAAAGTATAGATTTTTGGTGTAGAGTCTAGGATAGACAAGAAAAATCTAAGAACAGTTTAGTTTATACATGCATTACAACAACATTATATTTTAAAAGGTAAAATGCTATTGTGACATATGTTATATATATATATATATAAAAGTTCCTTTAAATGTTTATAAATTGCATGTGATTTGAATATATAACAGTATATAAAAGAGTTTCTTTAGGTAACACACGATAATACTCGTGTGTTTTACTTGTAATTCCCCCCCTTGAAAGCATATAAAAGTATTTAGAATAATTAAAACGGTTGATTAAGGGGTATGAAACTCACTTGAAAGTTTGAAGATAGCGAGATGGAAAACCGGGCAGAGTTTCGTCTCGGGAAACGGATTTTCCTCGGGATTCTCGGGAATCTCGGGAGTAAAATCGACCTTCGGGACTTGAGCCAAAAAGACCAGAGCTTCGGGTTTGAACGGACACGGAAAACGAGGCAAAGTTGAGAGAGAGAGAAGAGAAATGAACCCTTTCTTTGGAAACCCTCGCATCCTATTTATAGTAAGGCTGGTCTGCCTCGGTACGCGGGGCGTACGCTCGTACGCAGCGCGTACGCGTACGTCATGCATGACCGAAGCCTCGACTGCCTCGGTTCGGATGGGACGGGTTGCTGGGTACGCGGGTCGGATGGGACGTCGGGTCGGACGGGTCGGGGCTTCGGACGGGTCGGACGGGTCGGTTTCCTTCGGATAGCGCGACGTGGACGATCAGAGGCCAATCCTCTCGGTTACGCGGGGCGTACAGGGGTACGCAGCGCGTACCTCGGATGAGGACGCTGACTCCCCTTCGGATAATATCCGAATTTTGATTAAAATAAATAATTAATTTATTTAATAAACTTCCAAAATTCATATCTTCTTCATACGAACTCCGTTTTCGATGGTCTTTATATCCTCGCGTAGGTGAGACTACGCTCTACAACTTTCGTTTAGACTCCGTCGGCAAATTCCAAAATTATTTTTTTTATTATTTATTAAAAATCCATCGTGTTTAAGGAATTTCTTAGAAAATTCATAACTTCATTATCTGATGTCGGTTTTTGCCAGACTTTTTACCGCTGGAATACCATTGTCGAGACCTTCGATTCTCGTTTAGGTCATTCCGGCCAAAAGTCGCTCGATCTTCGATTCGAGTTTTTAGCTGTCTGTTGCTAAGCCGAACTTGGAAAAATCATAACTTCGCTATATGAAGTCGGATTTGGGCGTTCTTTTCACGTACGATCATGGTTCAAAGACATTTAATCATAGAAGGAAATTAAGTAGAACTTATTTATACATTTTATTATGAAAGTAACTTTTTATTATTCAGAAGTGGTTACAATACTTGACCCATTTTGGTCGTTACAAAGAGTTGAAATATCGGGTTGTCACATCATCCCCCCGTTAGAGAGAATTTCGTCCCGAAATTTAAAGTAGTAAAGATACTAGTGAACATGACAGAGATGAGGGTACTTTTGTTTCATCTGATCTTCGCGTTCCCATGTGAATTCGGGTCCCCGCTTGGCGTTCCAGTGAACCTTCACGATGGGTATGCGACTTAGTTTTGTTTGCTTGACCTCTCGGTCCATGATTTCTACTGGTTCTTCCACAAAGTTGAGGCTCTCGTTGATCTCGATCTCGTCGAGTGGAATAACAAGAGTCTCGTTGGACAGACACTTTTTCAAGTTTGAGACGTGGAAGGTTGGATGGATGTTACTAAGTTCGCGCGGTAGGTTAAGCTTGTAAGCCACAGGGCCGATTCTGGCAAGAATCTCGAAAGGCCCTATGTATCTTGGATTTAGTTTCCCACGCTTTCCAAATCGTATTAAACCCTTCCATGGTGAGACCTTTAACAAGACGTGGTCTCCTACCTGGAATTCCAAAGGTTTTCTCCTTTGGTCAGCGTAGCTTTTCTGTCGGTCTCTTGAGGCTTTCAATCGTTCACGAATTTGAACGATCTTCTCTGTTGTTTCACGTATGATCTCCGGACCTGTGAGAGTGCTTTCCGGAACTCTTCCTCTAGCTAACTGGGTATCGCCAACTTCAGTCCAGCACAGAGGGGATCTGCACTTTCGACCATAGAGGGCTTCAAACGGAGCAGCCTTTATGCTTGTATGATAACTATTGTTGTATGAAAATTCGACAAGGGGTAAATGAATATCCCATGCCTTTCCAAATTCAATCACGCAGGCTCTCAGCATGTCTTCTAAAGTTTGTATTGTTCTCTCACTTTGTCCGTTTGTCTGTGGGTGGTAGGCTGTACTCATGTCTAGCCTAGTTCCCAGGGAAATTTGTAGTGACTGCCAGAATCTTGAAGTGAATCTACTATCTCGATCGGAGATAATGGATATCGGAACACCATGCAGTCGCACTACTTCCCTTAAGTAAGTTCTTGTAAGCTTCTCCATTTTGTCAGTCTCCTTGATGGGTAGGAAATGTGCGGATTTGGTCAATCTGTCGACAATGACCCATATGGTATCGATTCCACCTGTCGTCTTGGGTAACTTGGTTATGAAGTCCATAGTAATCCGCTCCCATTTCCATTCCGGTATCTCTGGTTGTTGTAGTAGTCATGACGGTTTCTGATACTCGACCTTAACCTTAGCGCAAGTAAGACATTTACTCACGAAGGTAGCAATTTCTGCTTTCATGTTAGGCCACCAGTATAGTTTCTTAAGATCCAGATACATTTTATCTGAACCCGGGTGAACAGAATATCTTGAATTGTGAGCCTCGGTCATGACTACGTTTCTGAAACCACCATGATTTGGGGTCCAGATTCGGTCCATGAGATAGTAGGCTCCGCCACCCTTGACTTCTAAATTCTTCTCCATTCCTCGCAGGGATTCACCCGCCACATTTTCAGGTTGCAAAGCTTCCATTTGTGCTTCCTTAATTTGTGTGGATAGGTGGGAATGGATAGTCATGGTCAGAGATTTGACCCTCCGACCAGTGTATTCCTTTCGACTGAGGGCGTCGGCTACTACGTTGGCCTTGCCAGGATGATAACGAATTTCGCATTCGTAGTCATTCAGTAACTCAACCCATCGTCGTTGTCGCATGTTGAGTTCCTTCTGATCGAGAATGTGTTGAAGGCTCTTGTGATCGGTGAAAATAGTACTCTTTGTTCCGTATAAGTAGTGCCTCCAGATCTTCAGAGCAAATACCACTGCTCCTAACTCGAGGTCGTGTGTCGTATAGTTCACTTCGTGTGTCTTAAGCTGTCGGGAGGCATAAGCGATAACCTTCCCTCTCTGCATAAGAACACAACCAAGTCCTTGATTTGAAGCATCGCAATACACTACGAAGTCTTCTATCCCTTCGGGGAGGGATAGTATCGGTGCGGTGCACAAGGCCTGTTTTAGTGTCTGGAATGCCTTCTCTTGTTTCGCTTCCCAGTCAAAGGCCACTCCTTTCTGGGTTAATGAAGTAAGAGGTTTCGCAATGCTCGAAAAGTTCTTTATGAATCTGCGATAGTAGCCAGCTAGACCTAGAAATTGACGAATTTTTGTAGGTGTCTTTGGTGCCGACCAGTTCTCAATAGCCTTAATTTTGGAGGGGTCCACGTGTATACCTTTCTCGCTAACAACGTGACCTAAAAATTTGACTCTTCGAATCCAAAATTCGCATTTAGAGAACTTCGCATAGAGTTTCTCCGTTCGCAGTGTTTCTAGGACTTTTCGTAGGTGTTGACTATGCTCTTCCTCACTTCGAGAGTAGATAAGTATATCATCGATAAAGACGATGACGAACTGATCCAAGTAAGGGCGGCATACCCTATTCATTAGGTCCATAAATACTGCTGGTGCATTGGTTAATCCGAACGGCATCACCACGAATTCGTAGTGTCCATAACGAGTTCAGAAGGCTGTCTTTGGAATGTCCCCCTCTAGAACTCGTAATTGGTGATATCCGGATCGCAGGTCTATTTTGGAGAAGTAGTTCGCCCCTTGAAGTTGATCGAATAGGTCGTCAATACGGGGTAGAGGATAGCGGTTCTTGACAGTAAGTTTGTTCAGCTCTCTGTAGTCGATGCACATACGGAACGATCCGTCTTTCTTCTTTACAAACAAGACCGGTGCTCCCCAAGGTGAGAAACTTGGTCTTATGAATCCTTTGTGAAGGAGTTCATTAAGTTGACTGGAAAGTTCCTGCATCTTTGCTGGTGCAAGACGATAAGGCGACTTCGCTACTGGGGTAGCTCCTGGAATTAAGTCGATTCTGAACTCGACTTGGCGTTGCGGTGGTAATCCTGGTAGTTCTTCTGGAAAGATATCGGGAAAGTCGCATACTACCGAGATGCTCTTGATGTCCTTCAGTTCTTGACTTGTATCGACGATGTGCGCTAGGAATGCTCGACAATCCTTCCGCAAGCACTTTCGAGCTTGGATGCACGAAATGATGCGAAGGTTTGTACTAGATTTGTCGCCGTAGACAACTAATGTTTCGTTGTTAGGGAGGTTAAGACGGACTGCTTTCTCAAAGCACATGATGTCGGCGTGAAGAAGACTCAACCAATCCTTGCCGACTATGACGTCGAAACTTTTAATTTGAACCGGCATGAGATTGATTGGGAAAGAATGGCCGTCTAATGTTAACGTACAGCCCATGTATATGCAATTTGTGTTTTCGGTTTTTCCATTGGCCATCTCTACAGTGAATGATTTTTCTAACTTGCTAGGTTTAGGTTTAAGTAAATGAATAAAGTTTTGACTCACGAAGCTTCTCTCCGCTCCACTATCGAATAATATGCATGCGTATGAATTATCGAGAAGGAACGTACCAGCAACTATAGTTGGGTCAGCTACAACTTCGTCATGGCCTATTGCCAAAACTCGTCCCACACCTCCGGTGCCTGCTGCCTTAGGACAGTTTCTCTTGTAGTGGCCCACCTCGCCACAACCGTAGCAAGCCTGCCCTACACCCGCACCGGGAACTTGAGTGATCGGCTTTGCGGGTTCCTTGCAGAAACGGGCTGTGTGTCCTTTCTTGCTGCAGTTGGCGCACTGCATATCTCGACAAGGTCCATGGTGGTGGTAATTGCATTTGGTGCGATTTGGGAGGTTACCTATATAAGGCTTTGTTGGGTAGGTATTTGTAGGGGCTGTAGCAGGTACAGTGGCAGCATTTACTGACACCAGTTGTTTCTTTGCGGATTCTTGGGAAGATCCACCCTTCCCTTTAATCCACGCTCTCTTCCTGCCATTGTTGTTGTTGTTGCTGTTGTTGTTGTTGTAGTTGTTGTTGTTGTTGTTGTTGTTTCCTTTCTGTGGTGCTGGTGCAGAAGTGGTTGAGTTCTGATGACCTCCGTAGTCGATCAGAGATTGTGCCAGTTCCTTAGCACTTACAAAGGTGTCAGGTTTAGAAGCTAACACGCTTGATCGCATTTGGGGCGTCAGTCCCCAGATGTACCTTTCTATCTTCTTGCTCTCGGGAGCAATCATATCTGGACAAAGGATTGCCAGTTCGCAGAATCTGTTGGTATAAGTAGCGATGTCGGTACCCACCATTCCGAGAGTCCATAGCTCGTGTTCAAGCTTTTGAATTTCTCCCCGTGGGCAGTATTCTCTCATCATCATGGCCTTCAAGCTCTCCCAGCTTATGGAGTTTGCCACGATTAGGGTAAGTACTTTAACGTGGCCATTCCACCAAGTTAAAGCTTTATCGAGAAGGGTGAAAGTTGCAAATTTGACCTTGCTGTGCTCGGGGCAGGAGCAGATTTCAAAGACTGCCTCCGTCCTTTCAATCCACTGCCTCAGGGCCATCACACCACCAATACCATGAAACATCCGGGGCTTGGCATTAGTGAAGTCCTTATAGGTGCATTCTCGAGGTGGTCCATGACTCTCGCCATGGTTGGATGGGTGTGTGCCAGATCCCGAGCCATTAGTACTTGAGTTATTGATCTGTGACATGGCAGCTGCTACCGTTGTGGTGACTGCTGCTTGAAACATAACAGCATCAAATTGGGGTGGTGGAGGTGGTGGTGGTATAGGTGCTTCCTCACCGTTGTTTCGCCTCGGATTCCTACGCGGAGGCATCCTTCAACTATAGATTGAAAAGACAAGGATAAGAATTTCATAGAATGGAAAAATGTATGTGTCTCATGAACTAAATCGCTATAGATCAACAACAGATGATAGTATGAGTCTTAAAATAGAAGAATGAAAGTTATTTGTAAGACTGAAGGTATGAAACAAGTATTTGGGTTCACAAAGACCATTCAAGGTTCGAACGAAATACTTAACATAGTAGTAATAGTGCCACTTATATTAATATAAAAGTTGTTACAACGATCATGAAAATTTGACCCTTATAAGGGTCTCCGATTACAAAGTTCGAGAAATTTAAAGACTTTTAGCCGAGGTCCTAAGCTATAACAAAATTTGAGTCCTTGACAAGCACTACTTGCGTCGAAGGTTGCGCTTGGAGCTTGACTCCGCATCTGATTGCTTTGACTCCATTAGACGCCTATCGAAAGCGGCTTGTTGTTCCCTTAGTTCGGCGAGGGCTGCAATCATTTGCGCTTGAAACGCTTCAGCTTGGAATTGGGCGTTGTCTTGCATCTTGTCCAACCTACAGATGTCAGAAGTGTGAACCTGCACTTCCACGTTGATATCCCGGAGTCGGCTAGCTTGTACTCCAGACTGATAGGACTGATTGGCTAACTTACCCACCATTACCGGGAGTGCTCGATCAGCCGAACCTCCACCGCGGACATCATAGAAGTCCCGGCACATGCCGTAGGGAGGGCGTAGGTTTTGCTGTTGGCTCCAATGG
Organism: Lactuca saligna; assembly: GCF_052625555.1. Taxonomy (NCBI): domain Eukaryota; kingdom Viridiplantae; phylum Streptophyta; class Magnoliopsida; order Asterales; family Asteraceae; genus Lactuca; species Lactuca saligna. Next base: position 32,953,207 of record NC_136425.1, on the reverse strand, counting down.
TGGAGGTGACTTCCCCAGACGGGAGTCGGTCCTTGAAAGTTCCTTATGAAGACGGGAGGTTGAATGGGTGGTGGATCGATAACTTCCGGCTCTGAGTCGGTACCGGAGTCATCACCCATCCTCCGTTGCCTTGGTTGGGAAAGTAGGGGTCGCCAGGGTGGTGAAATCCAGCCATTTGACTGTACGAGAAATAGGGTTATAAGAATTGAATAAAGTCGGAACATGTAAAACATGTAAGTTAAACTAGTTTAGATAGCAAATACTCCTATAGTATTTAAATTCTTGTGTTTGATTCTTGTAATGGTTTGGTAAGTTTTGACTTCTTGCTTACTATGATCATTCCTCGATATACGTTGGTCCAATCTTGGGCAAATATAGTTGATCACGCTATATTTGTCCAAAATCTGATTACATATATCGAGTCTCAATCGTAGTGTCAACTTGTCTAAATACTTGTATAGTTGTATAACATGAAAATAGTTTGTGGTATGCATGTAATTGTACTTAAATGAACTATCAATTTAAGTTGAACGAAATGCTGCTTAAGTGTAAAAAGAAAATTTGTTTCGTCAGAGAGTATTAGTCCCTTAAGCATTTATAGTTTGTATATCTTATGTGGTTCGATATACTTAGTTCACTATAAACATTGCTCTGATACCAATCTGTCACACCCCCAAACCTGAACGGCGGAAACGTTCGGGGGCGGATGACTTCATGTGGTAACGTAACAAATGAATACATAGTAAAGAAAGCAATACAACCATCATATATATAATTGAAAGTTTACATTTGTCAAAAGTTACATGTTCAAAACCAATTACAATATGATGTCAAAATATGAGATTAAACTGGCGCCGCAGCATCTCTTCTTCAAAAGCATATTAGTACCTGAAATTACTGAATCCCAGGGACATACAAGTAATTTTGAAAGAGTAGATCAGCATTTAAGCTGGTGAATTTCATAAGTATTTAAGTGACAATGTTTGAATGAAATGAAATGTTTTATCTTTGTTTGTTTGTGTTTAGAAAATCCTATATTTTCTACTAGTATAAAAGTAGCCTTCACTCAAGACCAATGTTTGTTTCCAAAAGGTATGTAAATGTAGAATAACCAATGAGTTTGAAAAACCTTGTAAATCAATGCATTTTTAATACCCCTTGTGAGTTTTATAACCATACTATTAACTCTGAATGCCTATACACAACGTTCTTCAGGCGTTGGAATGTTATGACGTTTGTCACCCCAAACGGTGGACTGCAGCTAACAGTCAGGGCGCGGGTTGTCAAGCCCGTATAGATCTATACACAAACACCATGCTCCCCCTCTAAGGGATTTTGGTATATAATACAGGACTTGAAATGTGTACTCGAACGTACATGAAGTTAGTGTCTCACAAATCCGTGGTATAAAAACAGATCTACTTGTTAAAATGTTATGTTTGTTCTTGTATACGAAAGTAAACTTCTTGAAGTATATGTTTCTAGTACATAAGAGTTAGAAATCTGTTCGCAAAACTATACCTATTATAGTTTCCAAAAAGCGTGTCTTGTTTGTTTAGAAATATTGAGAAAAGGAATCACTTGTTTATGAAAGTATAGATTTTTGGTGTAGAGTCTAGGATAGACAAGAAAAATCTAAGAACAGTTTAGTTTATACATGCATTACAACAACATTATATTTTAAAAGGTAAAATGCTATTGTGACATATGTTATATATATATATAAAAGTTCCTTTAAATGTTTATAAATTGCATGTGATTTGAATATATAACAGTATATAAAAGAGTTTCTTTAGGTAACACACGATAATACTCGTGTGTTTTACTTGTAATTCCCCCCTTGAAAGCATATAAAAGTATTTAGAATAATTAAAACGGTTGATTAAGGGGTATGAAACTCACTTGAAAGTTTGAAGATAGCGAGATGGAAAACCGGGCAGAGTTTCGTCTCGGGAAACGGATTTTCCTCGGGATTCTCGGGAATCTCGGGAGTAAAATCGACCTTCGGGACTTGAGCCAAAAAGACCAGAGCTTCGGGTTTGAACGGACACGGAAAACGAGGCAAAGTTGAGAGAGAGAGAAGAGAAATGAACCCTTTCTTTGGAAACCCTCGCATCCTATTTATAGTAAGGCTGGTCTGCCTCGGTACGCGGGGCGTACGCTCGTACGCAGCGCGTACGCGTACGTCATGCATGACCGAAGCCTCGACTGCCTCGGTTCGGATGGGACGGGTTGCTGGGTACGCGGGTCGGATGGGACGTCGGGTCGGACGGGTCGGGGCTTCGGACGGGTCGGACGGGTCGGTTTCCTTCGGATAGCGCGACGTGGACGATCAGAGGCCAATCCTCTCGGTTACGCGGGGCGTACAGGGGTACGCAGCGCGTACCTCGGATGAGGACGCTGACTCCCCTTCGGATAATATCCGACTTTTGATTAAAATAAATAATTAATTTATTTAATAAACTTCCAAAATTCATATCTTCTTCATACGAACTCCGTTTTTGATGGTCTTTATATCCTCGCGTAGGTGAGACTACGCTCTACAACTTTCGTTTAGACTCCGTCGGCAAATTCCAAAATTATTTTTTTTATTATTTATTAAAAATCCATCGTGTTTAAGGAATTTCTTAGAAAATTCATAACTTCTTTATCTGATGTTGGTTTTTGCCAGACTTTTTACCGCTGGAATACCATTGTCGAGACCTTCGATTCTCGTTTAGGTCATTCCGGCCAAAAGTCGCTCGATCTCCGATTCGAGTTTTTAGCTGTCTGTTGCTAAGCCGAACTTGGAAAAATCATAACTTCGCTATATGAAGTCGGATTTGGGCGTTCTTTTCACGTACGATCATGGTTCAAAGACATTTAATCATAGAAGGAAATTAAGTAGAACTTATTTATACATTTTATTATGAAAGTAACTTTTTATTATTCAGAAGTGGTTACAATACTTGACCCATTTTGGTCGTTACAAAGAGTTGAAATATCGGGTTGTCACAGAGGAGGACTTGGGGTGAATGCTGATGCGGTGTGGACGGTAGTATTGGGCCCGTACTACTGAAGACACCGAGCCAGTGCACAGTCCAAGTAAGAATCCTTAGAGTACCAAGGGACAATTAGGGTGGAGTATTCGAGTGTGAGTATACTCGAGCGAGTCCCTGATATTTATTCTTGTGTTGTATTTTAGAGAGAGGGAGATCATGGTTGGGACGTGCCACACACCAGGGACCAGCGGTACGAGGGATGAGGAGATTTGTAGAATCATCCAGGAGGAGGTGGCTGCGACCATCAGGGCAGAGATACCAGAGATGTTCGGGTCTATCAAGACCACGCTGATAGAGACATTTGATGAGAAGTATGCTGCTCTTTTTGAGGCTGTTGTTGCTGCGGCCACTGCAGCTATAGTTGCGACTAGGCCGCAGGGTGGTGATGCGTTGCTGTTCCAAGAGTTCAGCAACACAAAACCACCGGAGTTTGACGGGACCCAGGACCCGGTTGCGGCGATGAGATGGATTTCAGACATAGAGGGGTGTTTCTTTACTTGCTCATCTCCAGAGCATTTGAGAGTCCGGTTCGCGCTGAACCAACATCGCTTGGGAGCGAAGGATTGGTGGAAGTTTGTGACGGCGCACTATATGCCTGCTGAGCTTGCAGCAGTGACCTGGGAGAGGTTCACTGCTATGTTCCGAGATGAGTACGTTCCCTAGGTGGAGAGGGAGCATTTAGACCAGGAGTTTCTGACCCTCAAGCAGGGTACTGATTCTGTTACGGTGATTACGAGGATGTTTCATGAGCGGGCGATGTTCTGCCCAGAGCACGTGTCCTCCGAGCAGGCACGTATGAGCTGATATCTGAGCATTTTGAGAAGGGATATACGAGAGTTCGTGGCGAACTCGACATACCAGACATTTGTCGAGCTTCAGGCAAATGCCCGGAAGAGGGAGATAGAGCTGGAGACCCAGGCTAGGGAGGAGGCTGAGTCTCAGGGGAGGGATCGGTGACCGGTACAGTCTCAGCCGGTCGCCAAGCGGGCCAAGCCTGCTGATTCGAGATCATGGAACCAGAGGGGCCGCACTTGTGACAAGTGCGGCAAGAGCCATGATGGGGTGTGTAGAGTAGGGTCTTGCTACAAATGTGGAAAGGAGGAGAATATGGCCAAGGACTGCCCCAAGGGGTTTGCAGTATGTTTTCACTGCAACCAGACCGGACACCGGAAGGCAGAGTGTCTGCAGCTGCAGGGATCAACACAGGGAGCATCTCAGGGATCTGCCCCTGCTGCCATCGGAGCTACTGAGAGCCGGCCAGTGAAGTCCGAGGCACCGAAGGCACGAGGGAGAGCATTTCAGTTAACCACAGAGGAGGTCCGCGCAGCGCCCGATGTCGTGGCTGGTATGTATTCTTTCGTGTATTTATTTTGATGTTGAGATATTGTGCTTATATTATGTTATGCGTAGGTACTTTTCTTGTGAGTTCTGTACCTGCCTTGGTGTTATTTGACTCGGGTGCGAGTCGGTCTTTTGTATCTTTGGCTTTTAGTCAGCACATCAGTGTTAGTCGTGAGGTGTTGAGTCGACCTCTAAGAGTTTCCATAGCTGACGAGAGGGTGGTATATGCCATAGAGGAGATCCGAGGGTGTGTACTCGAGATTTTCGGTGTTGAGTTCCTGATTGATTTAGTTCCTATTGCGATGGGAGATGTCTGTGTCATCGTGGGCATGGACTGGTTGAGCAGATTCGAAGCAGTTATTGACTGTGAGCGACAGCTGGTGACCATACGAGACCCTAGTGGGGGAGTTCTTATGGTGTACGGCGAGGGTACATGTTCTGGGTCAGCATTTTGTTCGGCCGCTAGAGTGAGACAGTGTCTACAACAGGGTTGTAAGGGATTTGTAGCGTATGTGATGGATACGCGAGTTGATTCAGAGAGACCGAGGTCAGTTGATGAGGTTCCGATAGTGCGTGAGTTCCCGGACGTATTTCCAGAGGAGTTGTCGGGCGTGCCTCCCGTGAGGCAAGTGGAGTTTAGTATCGATTTGGTTTCGGGGGCCGCGCCTATCGCCAAGATGCCCTATCGCCTTGCACCTCCAGAGATGCAGGAGTTATCCTCGCAGCTTCAAGAGTTGCTGGGAAAGGGGTTTATTCGGCCGAGCAGCTCGTCGTGGGGAACGCCTATCCTTTTTGTCAAGAAAAAGGATGGTTCACACCGGATGTGCATTGATTACCGAGAGTTGAACAAGCTGGCAGTCAAGAACCATTACCCGTTGCCGAGGATCGACGATTTGTTCGATCAGTTGCAGGGAGCATCTTGGTTCTCCAAGATCGATTTGAGGTCTGGGTATCATCAGGTGAGGGTGCGAGATGAGGACATATAGAAGACAGCGTTCAGGACTCGTTATGGGCATTACGAGTTTGCGGTGATGCCTTTCGGACTCACCAATGCCCCGGTAGTGCTCATAGACCTCATGAACAGAGTGTGCAGGCCGATATTGGATCGCTCGGTGATCGTATTCATCGACGACATTTTGGTGTATTCAAGATCTAGAGATCAACATGAGGAGCATTTGAGGGAGATCCTCGGAGTTCTGAGATCGGAGAGGCTTTATGCCAAATTCTCCAAGTGTGATTTCTGGTTGCGAGAGGTCCAGTTCCTAGGGCACCTCGTTAACCAGAAAGGGATATTGGTCGACCCGGCCAAAGTTGAGGCAGTGATGAGTTGGGAGGTGCCGAGGTCACCCTCCGAGATCAGAAGTTTCTTAGGGTTGGTAGGCTATTATCGGAGATTTATCAGGGATTTTTCCAAGATCGTCATGCCACTCACCAGGTTGACCCGGAAGGGTGTCGCTTTTTCATGGGGCCCCGAGTAGCAGGCCTCCTTCGAGACACTTCGCCAGAGGCTATGCGAAGCCCCGGTGTTAGCCCTACCAGAGGGAATGGAGGACTTTGTGGTGTATTGTGATGCGTCGATCTTGGGGTTAGGAGCGGTGCTGATGCAGAGAGGGCATGTGATAGCATACGCATCGAGGCAGCTGAAGCCTCATGAGACGAGGTATCCCACCCACGATCTAGAGTTGGGGGCAGTGGTGTTCGCCCTCAAGATCTGGCTTCACTATCTGTACGGGGTTCGGTGTACATACACGGACCACAATAGCTTGAAGTATTTAATGGATCAACCCAACCTAAATATGCAACATAGGAGTTGCTTGGACGTGGTCAAGGATTATGATTGTCAGATCCTGTACCACCCAAGCAATGCTAATGTTGTAGCCGATACACTGAGCCGCAGGGCGGAGAGCGCCCCATTGCGAGATATATGTTTGAGATTGACCGTGATGGCTCCAGTGTTGGACGCCATTCGTGGGGCCCAAGATGAGGCTGTGAGATCAGAAAACCAGAAGAGAGAGCGAGTTGTCGGGTTGGTATCGGAGTTCGTTACCGACAGCCGGGGGCTTATGACATTTCAGGGTCGTATCTGGGTACCGTTTGTGGGAGGGACGCGTACCATTTTGATGGAAGAGGCTCATCGGTCGCAATTCTTGATCCATCCTGGGGCCACTAAGATGTATTTAGATCTGAAGAGGGAGTATTGGTGGCCTTGTATGAAGAGGGATGTCGCGTGGTTTGTTGAGAGGTGCTTAACCTGTCATAGGGTTAAGGCTGAGCACCAGAGACTGCATGGTAAGTTGCAGCCGTTGGAGGTTCCCGAGTGGAAGTGGGAACAGATTACCATGGATTTTATCACCAAATTGCCAAGCACTTCTAGGGGAGTCGATGCAATTTGGGTGATTGTGGACAGGTTGACAAAGAGTGCCCACTTCCTTGCTATCAGTGAGAGCTCTTCCGCAGAAAAGTTGCCAGAGATGTACGTGAGGGAAGTGGTATCGCGGCATGGAGTGCCAATCTCGATTGTCTCAGACCGAGATGTGCGTTTCACTTCCAGATTCTGGAATAAATTTTATGAGGAATTGGGTACTAGGCTGCATTTTAGTACCGCATACCACCCCCAGAATGACAGACAGAGCGAGCGGACGATTCAGACGCTAGAGGGTATGCTTCGGGCAAGTGTGTTGGATTTCGGTGGGAGTTGGGACACGTATTTTCCCTTGGCAGAGTTTTCCTACAACAACAACCATCATTCGAGCATTGGTATGCCACCCTTTGAGCTATTGTATGGGAGAAGGTGTCGGACCCCCATTTGCTGGGGAGAGGTTGGGCAGTGTGTTATGGGTAGTACCGAGATCGTGCTTCAGATGACTAAGCAGATACAGCAGGTCAGGCAGAGGTTATTGACCGCTCAGAGTCGTCAGAAGAGTTATGCGGACAGGCGCCGGTCCGGGCTCGAGTTCCAGGTCGGCGAATTTGTACTCCTGAAGGTTTCTCCTTGGAAAGGAGTGATCCGATTCAGGAAGAGGGGCAAGTTGGGGCCCCGATATATCAGTCCTTTTCAGGTGATCGCAAGGGTAGGCAGGGTAGCCTACCGGTTGGAGCTACCTGCAGAGCTAGGTCAGATCCATAACACTTTCCACGTGTCCCAGTTGCGAAAGTGTATAGCCGATGAGTCGGCAGTGGTACCATTTGAGGATATTCAGGTGGATGCGAGCCTGAATTATGCTGAGAGACCGATGGCAATCAGGGATCGGAAGATCAAGGTTTTGTGGAATAAGGAAGTACCTTTGGTTTTGGTTCAGTGGCAACATCGGAAGGGGTCCGAGATGACTTGACAGTCAGAGTCGGAGATGCGAGGGCAGCATCCAGAGTTGTTCAAGGAATGAGACTTCGGGGGCGAAGTCTGGTTCTAGTGGGGGAGAATTGTAACACCCCGAGGTTCAGGTACATTTCTTTCACCCTTGTTTTTTGTCGATTGGTCATGATTAGTCCTTAAGTGGAGGGAATATAGCAATTGAGTATGCTGAGCGTACCAGAGGGGTACGTTGCGCGTACTCATCCGCTTAAATTGGATGCGGAGTCGCCAAGGTACGCTGTGTGTACCCAGAGTTACGTCGGGTGTACCCGACCCAGATGCAAAAACCCTAATCCGTCTTGTGCACTATTTAAAGGGTGCTAAGGCTCATTTCTCTGCCTCCATATCAGTGAGTGAAACCCTAAAAGAGAGCCTCCCATCGTCCTTAGTGTGTGAGAGTGTTGTTGGAGCTAATTGTGCTTTGGTGACTTAGTGAAGGAGTAGGAAAGGAGCTCTTGGAAGCTAAAGCTTGAGGTGCCATTTTGGATATGAGATCTACAGAGAAAAGGGCTACACTTGGAGGTATAAAGTTCAAAACTTTCCTCTTCTTTTGATTTTTGTTGCATGTGCCATTTCTACGGCTAAACCCCCAAAGGTGGAGACTTTATGCGTGTAAAGTGCTCCATGGTCCGAGATCTGTCTCTTTTCAGTGGTATTAGTGATTTAGAACCATAAAGTTTCCATCTTGGATGTTAGTTTGAGGTCATGCTTGTGTAATAAGCCTTCTAGAGTTAAAGGATGGAACATTATGGGGGTTGGTGGCTTGTTCAGCCATGCAAAGGCTTAAAGTCATCAACTTTATGGATTAAGAGGCTTAGATGTGGCCAGATCTAGAATTTGGACGTGGGTCTTAACTGTTTAAGACCTCAAGAGCTAAGGGGCTGAAGCTGGGGAGTACGCCGGGCGTTATCCCAGTACGCGCCGCGTACTGGGTGGTGTTCCCCGATTCTGAGATGCAGCCGGATACGCTCAGCGTACACATCTGGTACGCGCAGTGTAACCCAGAAAGTTGACTTTTGGTTGACTTTTAGGGTATGGTCCATTGTGGGGCTTTTTGATTTATGAGAGGGATAAAATGGTCTTTTACCCTTCTAAGAGTGTCATAAGAGGACATAGTCTAGCCTTTGAGAGCTATATTAAATAGAGTATTTATTTCATATGATTAGGCGGAGGCTAGGCCAGCGTTTACCGAGTCAGAGATTTACCGAGATACCAGAGGTGAGTCTTCTCACTATACTTTACCTAGTATGGTAACAGAGTTATGTGACAGTGTACTATAGAGTTATATGCCAGTGTATTTGCATGTTATTTATGTGTTGTGATTTATTGTGATATGTGATATGCATGATTCAGAGTTACAGAGTTGGGACATTCGGGTCCCTAGAGTTAGGGCCAGAGGGCCCACAGAGAGTTAGGGCTGGAGGGCCCCACTGAGACACACTGACCAGAGGGTCGACAGAGTTACAGCCTCGAGTGGCTATTATGTGTTAGAGTGGTATTTTGGGGAACTCACTAAGCTTATGCTTACAGTGTTACGTGTTATTTGTTTCAGGTACTAGTGATGACTGCGGGAAGGCGCCGACTTGATTCGTACACACACACATGGGATTTTATGTATTTTGATCTTGGGAGATATTTTTTGAAAACAAATACATGATACTATGACATTTTATGAATGAATGAGTTTGTAATGATGTGTTTGAAAATGCGAAAAATTGTTTTAAATTTTTACGGTGTTACATCCAAGGCATAAACAAGAGGTTGGGTGAGTTTAAGGTCCTAGAATGGCCTTGTATGGTGTTTACGGTCTAGGGACCACTTCCCCATGAGTTTACGACCGTAAACTCATGGTAAGAAGTACGATTTCGTGTATTGAAGTCCTTAGTTCAATGGTGTAAGGTTCTATGTAACGTCCCAAAATTCAAGACTAAAAATTTCTTTTAATAAAACATTACTTTAGAGCAAAGTCATCATTCCAAAACATAATCAGAGTATTAATTTCCAAAACACATGTTCATTATCAGAGTAAACATTCCCAGTCTATCTAATCTATGGTGTGTGCCATGCGATCACCCCGAGCTCTTCCCTCCGCTATCGGAAGCACCTGAAACCAAAACTGAAAACCGTAAGCACGAAGCTTAGTGAGTTCCCCACCCTACCACATACCATGCATAACCACATACTGCACATACTGGGCCACGCTCGCTATCCTGGGCCTCGCCCCCTACCTCAGGCCTCGCCCGCCACCCCGGGCCTCGCCCACTACAACGGCCCCGCCACTCCAGGCCCCGCCTGGCTTCGAGCCCCGCTCGGATACAGATCTGTTTCACTTAGGCCTTGCCTGTCACAGGGCCTCGCCCGCCAACAAATAATAAAACATAAACATATCACAACACATAAGCTAAACACATACGAACTGATCCTGTCCTAAGGCCTCGCCTATCCTAGGCCTCGCCCCTGCCCTGCTATTGGTGAGTCATGGAACCTCATCCATGCTGCTACTGATTGTGAGATACGGGCCCAGCCCACACTCACTCTTTTCCTAATTTGGGCCTCGCCCCTGATCTGCTGCTAATAAGATGTGGAACACCATCCACACTCTGCTATTGGTGAGTTACGGGACCTCGCCCACACTCACCTCCCTACCAGGCACATACAAGCATCACACAGTCAACAAGTATAAACTATCACATAAACCATTTCTTGGGCACCCGCCCGCTACCACTGGACCTCTTCCTGAATATCATAATAGCATATTGTGCCTAGGGCTAACCCCCGGGTCTTCTATTCATAACTACATGGCCCGGCATTGTGGCCTTAGACCCATTCACGCCAAGGGAAACTCACCTGCACTGGCTGAACTTGCTGATGATCCCACTAGCCACTGCCCGACAACTCTCTGAACTCCTGCTCCACTCGCTCCCCGAGCTACCAATATCAACGCAACATTGAGTCTAACTGACCCCCGAAAGACAACCAAGTCAACTCTGGTCAAAGTCAAAGTCATGGTCAAAGTCAACCTTCCAGGTCAACCCTACTCGCCAAGTCACCCTATTGACTCGCCGAGTTCATATGCTCAGAGTCCTTCCATTCGCGTCTCGACTCGCCGAGTCAGTCCATGACTCGCCGAGTCTACTGATTTCCGAGTCCTGACCTGACCAACTCACCAAGTCTCCACTCGAATCACTGATTCGAGTCTCAACTCGAAGGGTTTGGGGGTTTCGCGCCCTGACTCGTCGAGTCCAAGACAACCTTCAACAGACTCTCCGAGTTGTTCTTCCAACTCGCTGAGTTCCTGCCAACTTCATCCGACTCGACGAGTTGTTCATCCCACTCGTCGAGTTTCTCCAAATCTTCATGCTACTCGCCGAATCCACTCAAAGGACTCGCCGAGTCCATTCAGATCTTCATACATGCAGAGGACTTTTGAGTCATGCATGGACTCCAAACTATAGATCTACCCTTCCCAAGCCTATTCCTCACGTAAAGTTGCAAACTTTACGTGTAGAGAAGGAGATCTAAGCAAAATACACCATAAACTAGGGTTTATGGCAAAGAGGCTCCATAATCAACTCAGGGACAGATACTTTATGCTTCTCAAGACCATAATATGCTTAGATCCGAAGTAGCAACTTCAGATCTGGCTTCTAACTCAAATGGATAGCTAAACATGGCTAAAAAGTCCCCCAAAACTCACAACCATAATAGATCTAAAGGAGGGAAATGACTTAATACCTTCAATAACTCAGAAAGTTTCCCCAATCTTCAAATCTAAGGCTAATCCTTGAAGCTTCAATGATTCCCCTTCTTCTTCTTCCTTCAAATCACCCAAAAATTGCTTGGAAGCTTGAATGAGCAACAATGGGGCTTAGGGTTCGATGTTCTGGGTGAAAGAGGCAGTAAAGGAACCCTAGGGAGAGAATGAGACGTTTAAATAGGCTCCAAGTCCCGAATTTAGGGTTTTCCTCGCACAGACCAGACTCGCCGAGTCTCCTTGGCCGACTCGCCGAGTCGGTCACATACTCCTCGACCCGGATCCCGCTCGGACTCGCCAGGTTCCTCCTTGGACTCGCCGAGCCGCCCCTTAAAATTAGGGTTTTCTTTCTTTTCTTGGCCTTCCAAACTTTGGGTGTTCACCTCTCCCCCACTTAAACTAAACTTCGTCCTCGAATTTTGCTATGGCCCGTCGCCTGCGATCTGCCTCCAATACGCCACCAGTTATTCCAACACTAGCTACCTACCTTCGCTAGCCTTTAGCTTGGTCATTCCGACTAACATTAATCTTTGAAGATAATCATCTCGGGTCAACCCTGACCCTGAACGTTCTGGAAACACGACTTACTCAACCGACAATCCTTCTGTTACTCACCGAGTACTGTACTGAACCCATAGGGGTTCTCCCCTTCCTTCCTTGGGCGATTTCCTTGCCTCCCCAAGGCAATGCTCCATAACCAACTATTTCCTCTGCCATTGTGAAGACCCTATCTTCACCAAATCTATTACTCCCGCTACTTCCAGTACGGGTCATTATTGCCAATATCCACTGGGCATTTCTTTTTACTATAATTTGGTGTCGAGCACCCCACGATCAACTAACTGAATTCCACCATACGCTGCATACTCACACTGCTACTGACTGGAAATTCTGCTATTCCTTCTCTGACTTCCGGATGAACTGAGACCACCCTGTTCCCTACCAACCTATCAATATCTGGATTACCGGCTTCCACCGATCGCTGACCCAACACAACTACTAGTCGCTCCCGGCGACTTTCGAAGAAACTTTGACCACGTAAAACTACTGAATCTATCCTACCATACAGGCACTACAATTTCCTGGGATTCCCAATCCCCTATCTTGACACTAAGGTCCCACCTGTGCTGCTAAAACTCACGGGCCTCGCCCACGGGTCTCACCCAACCATACTACTGAGCAACCCTGCTCTCAGGTCTCACCTATACTGCTATTTTCATACGGGTCTCACCTAACTATATCCTGGAGCGGCCTCTCCCAAGGTCTCACCTCTCTAGGGCTATACAAGCAAACTCCCTATCATTCTCATCCACTACCCATTCCTGATCCCTATCTGATCACTAGGAGATAAGGGCCTCACCCTAACTCCGCCAACGAAGCTACTATGGAATGCTACGGCTGCCCCGTAGTCTGACAACACTTCCCACCACTAACTGCTAGTGAATGCTATGGCTGCCCCGTAGTCTTACAACACGTTCCACTACTGACTGCTAGTGAATGCTATGGCTGCCCCGTAGTCTTACAACACTTTCCACCACTGACTGCTAATGCGAAAGCACCCCATGCTATCAGTTCTCAAGATCTTACTTTTGACTCACTCTCCCCCACTTCGATCCTGGTTAACCCTTGCTGCTCAATGCTCGAAAAGAAATCCGCATCCTCGCTACCATTCCATAACAACCTGCTGAGGAACCCCAAGCTTACCATAGTTAGGGATCTAACCAATCCATTTCTAAAATCATACGGCTCCGAATTAGCGATACATACGAAGTCCCTCCCAGGCATGCTACAGTTACTGCATCCTAAGCAACCTTCCCCAATAGAGCACATCCCTTAACTACCATTCAAATATCCAAGGTATGCAGATGGCATATAACTCGATCACAAGCAAGCCGCACAAAAATAAAATACTCATACCGATAATGATGCAGAACCATAACAATATAATCATACACAAATAAAAGAACTGAAAACGGAAATCGCATACCTACAACGTCTGATGCTACTCACGCCTCCAAGGTAGTCTTCTGAAAAGCCCTGCCTCCTACCGCAGGCGCCTCTGCACGGCCCTGACGGCCGTCTGTGATCCTCAAAGTTGTAGGGGCAGGTACCATCACCCGTCCTGCTGAAAACAAATTGGGGCACTGGGCCTTCTTGTGGCCCCGCTGATAGCAGTGAAAACATATCAAGTCTGATCCCTGTGTCGTGGTAGCAATACAATCATTGCTGAAATGACCAGTCCGACCGCACTTGAAGCAGCCAGACTCACCGCCGCTACCACTCCTGCACGCACCCCCGTGCGCCCTGCCACACTTCCCGCATCGGTTGCGGTCCTGATAATCCCTCGATCTCGAATCCGATCCCTTGGGCCTTTTGCCTGAACTCACGGCTAACTGAACCTCATCCGGCTTCCTCTTCCGGATCTGCTCCAAATCAATTTCCCTCTCCCTGGCCCTAGAAATCGTATCTTCCAGCGTCTTACAGCCGGACCTGCTCACGAACTCCCTGATGTCAGCCCTCAACATCTCGTGATAACGGGCCTTCTTCATCTCCTCATCCGCAACATACTGCGGTACAAGAAGAGCCCTCTCCTTGAACTTGGCGGTGATCTCCGCCACAGTCTCAATGGTCTGTGTCAAATCCTGAAACTCTCGTGCCAACTGCTGCACCTCAATAATTGGCGAAAACTCTGCCCTGAACCTAGCCGAGAAATCGCTCCAATTCATCGCGTCCAACGCCGCATCATCCCTGAGAGCATGACCAATCCCTCGCTCTGTCCTTCAGAAGACAGGAAGCGAGTCTGACCGTGTCCTCCTCAGGACACCGGATCGTACGGAACGCGTTGGCAACATCAGCCAACCATCTGCTGCTAGTGATGGGGTCCCTAGCCCCATGATAATCTGGTGCCCCGCAAGCCCTGAACTCTCAAAATGTCAAGGTACGCGCTCCCATCAATGACATCATCTTAGTACGGAAGGCTCCCAGCCTCTCATCCAAAATCTCCAATATACCCTCCTTGACCGTTCCAAAGATCACAGGAGTCTGATCTAGAATACTGCGCATAACCTCAGCGGATATCAACTCCCTTATTCGCTCCTCGAGCTGCTCGGCCCCTAAACTCGAGCTTGATACCTCTCCGGCACCTGATCCGCCCGCTAGTCTCTCTCGCGACGTTACCATGCTGAAAAATATACCACAACCATTATCAGAATACTGATCACGGATGCGAGACCAAACACACACCCTACCAGGTTCCCGATCTTGTCTCAGCCTTTCCCGAATTGATTACGGATCCTCTGCTTTCAATAGTACAGGCCCATACTACCTTCCACGTCTATCCGTACTTTCCTCAAAAATTGCTTCGACTCCACCAGGTCCCTTATCCACTACTACTGCTCCCATCACTATCTCATCCTAGGCTTACCCTAGGGAAACCTCTGACTCAACTCAAACCAGTCCTCAGCTGCAAAAGGTCTCCTTGTGATACCAATTAGCCATCACCTGGATACCATCACATGTGACGAGGCTCAGATAATCCTTCAAGTAAAGGACTCGTCCCTATAATGGTTGGACTCAAACAAGAGCTGCGCAATAGGACCAAATCCAGCACTCTGAGATTATTCAACCCTGATCACATGTGACGGGTCGTATCCACCTAATGGCTAACTCCCATTACTCAGAATCCCATAATGCACAGAGCAAGCAACATTCAGACAACGGAAAATCTAATCATAATATACTCAAGCAATCATATCCACATAGTAAGAATATGAACTAGCATGCAACACAAACTCATAGACTCACACAAACTCATAAACTCAGGCATAACCTAAACAGGCTATCCTACTACTGTCTAATCAGCACTATCATGCAGCTCAAAAGCACATATAACAGGCACATAATGCATCATCCCTAGATCCTTAGTCCTAATCTAGCATGCTGTTCTATTAACTGACAATCATAACATAAACTTGTATGGGTATTTTGAAGTACTTACTTAAGCTCGGCTGATTGCATGCACCACACCTCTTTTCTCTTTTCAAAGTTCTTTTCTTTCTGAATTCTTTTTTCTTTTCTAAAACTGTTTTTCGTTCTCAAAATTGTTTTTACAAAACTGTCTTTTCATTTTTGAAAACTTTTTATCCGACCCCTTAGTTTGAGTTTAGGCACACCCGAGAGTATGCCCGAATCCCTCAAACCAAGGCTCTGATACCAACTTGTAACGTCCCAAAATTCAAGACTAAAAATTTCTTTTAATAAAACATTACTTTAGAGCCAAGTCATCATTCCAAAACATAATCAGAGTATTAATTTCCAAAACACATGTTCGTTATCAGAGTAAACATTCCCAGACTGTCTAATCTATGGTGTGTACCATGTGATCACCCCGAGCTCTTCCCTCCGCTACCGGAAGCACCTGAAACCAAAACTGAAAACCGTAAGCACGAAGCTTAGTGAGTTCCCCACCCTACCACATACCATGCATAACAACATACTGGGCCATGCCCGCTATCCTGGGCCTCACCCCCTACCTCGGGCCTTGCCCGCCACCCCGAGCCTCACCTGCTACAACGGCCCCGCCGCTCCAGGCCCCGCATGGCTTCGAGCCCCGCTCGTATACATATCTGTTTCACTTAGGCCTCGCCTTTCACAGGGCCTCGCCCGCCAACAAATAATAACACATAAACATATCACAACACATAAGCTAAACACATACGAACTGATCCTGTCCTAAGGCCTCGCCTATCCTGGGCCTCTCCCCTGCCCTACTACTGGTGAGTCATGGAACCCCGTCCATGCTCCTACTGATTCTGAGATACGGGCCCAGCCCACACTCACTCTTTTCCTAACTCGGGCCTCGCCCCTAATTTGCTGCTAATAAGATGTGGAACACCATCCACACTCTGCTATTGGTGAGTTACGGGACCTCGCCCACACTCACCTCCCTACTAGGCACATACAAGCATCACACAAAAAACAAGTATAAACTATCACATAAACCATTCCTTGGGCACCCGCCCGCTACCACTGGACCTCGTCCTGAATATCATACTAGCATACTGTGCCTAGGGCTAATCCCCGGGTCTTCTACTCATAACTACATGGGCCGGCATTGTGGCCTTAGACCCATTCACACCAAGGGAAACTCACCTGCACTGGCTGAACTTGCTGATGATCCCACTAGCCGCTGCCCGACCACTCTCTGAACTCCTGCTCCACTCGCTCCCCGAGCCACCAATATCAACACAACACTAAGTCTAACTGACCCCCAAAAGATAACCAAGTCAACACTGGTCAAAGTCAAAGTCCTGGTCAAAGTCAACCTTCCAGGTCAACCCTACTCGCCGAGTCACCCTACTGACTCGCCGAGTTCATATGCTCAGAGTCCTTCCATTCGCGTCTCGACTCGCCAAGTCAGTCCATGACTCGCCGAGTCTACTGATTTTCCGAGTCCTGACCTGACCAACTCGCCGAGTCTCCACTCGACTCACTGATTCGAGTCTCAACTCGAAGGGTTTGGGGGTTTCGCGACCTGACTTGCCGAGTCCAAGAACAGACTCGCTGAGTCCAAGATAACCTTCAACAGACTCGCCGAGTTGTTCTTCCAACTCGCCGAGTTCCTGCCCAACTTCATCCGACTCGACGAGTTGTTCATCCCACTCGTCGAGTTCCTCCGAATCTTCATGCTACTCACCGAGTCCATTCAGATCTTCATACATGCAGAGGACTTTTGAGTAATGCATGGACTCCAAACTATAGATCTACCCTTCCCAAGCCTATTCCTCACGTAAAGTTGCAAACTTTACGTGTAGAGAAGGAGATCTAGGCAAAATACACCATAAACTAGGGTTTAAGGCAAAGAGGCTCCATAATCAACTCAAGGACATATACTTTATGCTTCTCAAGACCATAATATGCTTAGATCCGAAGTAGCAACTTCAGATCTGGCTTCTAACTCAAACGGATAACTAAACATGGCTAAAAAGCCCCCAAAACTCACAACCATAATAGATCTAAAGGAAGGAAACGACTTAATACCTTCAATAACTCAGTAAGTTTCCCCAATCTTCAGATCTAAGGCCAATCCTTGAAGCTTCAATGATTCCCCTTCTTCTTCTTCCTTCAAATCACCCAAAAATGGCTTGGAAGCTTGAATGAGCAACAATGGGGCTTAGGGTTCGATGTTCTGGGTGAAAGAGGCAGTAAAGGAACCCTAAGGGAGAGAATGAGACGTTTAAATAGGCTCCAAGTCCCAAATTTAGGGGTTTCCTCGCACAGACCAGACTCGCCGAGTCTCCTTGGCCGACTCGCCGAGTCGGTCACATACTCCTCGACCCGGATCCCACTCGGACTCGCCGAGTTCCTCCTTAGACTCGCCGAGTCGCCCCTTAAAATTAGGGTTTTCTTTCTTTTCTTGGCCTTCCAAACTTTGGGTGTTACATTCTATGCTTATATCCAAGGCTTACT
Source organism: Lactuca saligna (assembly GCF_052625555.1). NCBI lineage: Eukaryota > Viridiplantae > Streptophyta > Magnoliopsida > Asterales > Asteraceae > Lactuca > Lactuca saligna. The sequence continues at coordinate 32,935,251 of NC_136425.1, read as the reverse complement.
AAGGTGTTAGGGGCATCAAAACACCATTTGGGGGTGTTTACGGTTTTGGGAGATTCCCAAACCGTAAAATCATATTCATGGGGGTTTTTGGTGTTTTTCAAGTGCTAAACTCATCAAAGAAAGGATCTATGCTAGTTGCCAAGGCTTAGAAGGGACTAAGGCACACTTTGGCACTCATTTTAGGGTTTAAGGTCCAAGAACACCTTGGACCATAAACACCTTGTTCTTGGTGTTTCTTGGGTGATTTCTTGATATAAGGAAGTATAACAAGCCTTTATATACTCTAGGATAGAAGTACTTACAATTGGGACGAAAGCTTGAAGATCCTTGGGAGAGAAATCGGGTTTTATCTAGTTGAAATGGGAGAAATGAAGTAAAAATGGCTAAGTGCCGTATATATAGTCCATGGAGTTTACGGTTCAAATGCCATTTGGGTCATAAACTCCAAACTCTTGGAGTTTTTGGAACTTTATGATGCACAAAATGCCCTGGAGTATACACCTTAGGTTTACCTCTTAAAGGGTTAAAGCTCATAATGCTCAAACGGGCACCAAACGTGCTATAAGGTAGCAGAAATGACTTTGACTTTCTATGAAGTGTTTGACTGTACAGGATAGAAAATTTCGGGTTGTCACAATGTAAGATCCGGATTCCCAGGTATATTATATTATTCATCATTTTGAGTTTTGGGAGGAACTCGGCGAGTTGATGCTTAGACTGGCCGAGTAGGATGGCGGTTCTTATCCGGTTTGGTGTCCGGACTCGACGAGTCGACTCGTGGACTCGGCGAGTCCACGCTGTTTAGTGAAACCCTAATTTCCCGGGTTTGGGACCTATTTAAAGGCACTTATAGCCTTCAGTTGCGGCTACCAGACCCTTGGGAGAAACCCTAAGAGAGCTAGAGCGTTTGTGAGGAAGGAGAGGCCATTTTTGATCCTTGTGTTGTTGTTCTTGCAAGAAGGAGGTGACTAAGGCAAGAGGGAACTGAAGAAGGTGTTATTTTGAAGTTTGCAGAGCTAAGGACTTCATATTTGAGGTATAGAATCGATCCTTCTTCAGTTTTGGTGTTAACCTTTGGAGTTAGGGTTTTCTAGACCCTTTCGAGGCTTGATTTGATGAGCATTTGGTCCCTTATCGTATTAAGGCTTTGGATTTGGATCCAAAGAGGTCCAGAGACCTTAACCCCTTGGATCTTTATGATTGATATTGAGAGTCATGAGCTTAGGGTGTCATATTTGAGGTTATTTCTTCAAATAGAGTCTTTTGGCCTTTGCATGGGCATCAAGTTCTGAACTTTACGTGATTATCATGGACGGGAAGGTCAGATCTAGGGATTAAAGGAACAGATCTGACCTCAGGAGGTCTTTTGAGTTTGAGCATGGCATGAACTCGCCGAGTCCAGGTACTGAATCGACGAGCAGGAATGGGTTTCCCCGAGAATCACATAGTTGATGACTCACTGAGTTGGGGTCATGACTCAGTGAGTCACAGGGGATTTAAAGGAATTGAGTTCACGACTGAACTCGCCGATTCAAGAGCCGGACTCGACGAGTTGGGTCGAGTTGTTCCACGATTCACAATCAGTGATGATTTGAAGAGTGGAGGGTTGACTCAGTGAGTCAAGTAAGTTCCAGGAGTATGAAGGACATGCCTAGACTCGCCGAGTCACATTTGTGCACTCGACGAGTTTGGTCAAAGTTTGACCGTTGACTTTTGTTGACTTAGGGTTTGGTCAACAATTGGACTTGTAGACCGGTTGAAGGGTAAAATGGTCTTTTAGCCTTCTTTGAGGACATTTGAGAGTCTAGTCTAGCCTAGAGAGTCGTTATTGATTGAGATGATTGTTTATGTGTTTAGGCAGAGGCTAGATCAGTGTATACTCGAGTCAGAGATTTATCGAGATATCCGAGGTGAGTCTTCTCACTATACTTTACCTAGAGCGGTAATTAGAGTTATGATACAGAGTATTTGTATGTTCTTGCATGATGTGAATTCTATGTGCTTTATGCTATGTATGTTCCAGAGTTCAAAGAGTTAGAACCGGAAGGTTCACAGAGTTAGAACCGGAAGGTCCGCAGAGTTAGGACCAAAGGGTCCACAGAGTTATAGCCTCGAGTGGCTAATATGTGTTATATATGGTATTTTGGGGAACTCACTAAGCATTTATGCTTACAGTGTTATGTGATATGTGTTTCAGGTACCAGTGATGATCGCGGGAAGGCACCGGCATGATCCGTACACACACGCGGAGTTTTATATGTTTTTGATCTTGTGATTTTGACTTATGTTTAGATATGTGGAACAATGAGTCATATTTTATTGTGAAATAAAGTGTTTTAAAAAAATGTGAAAATTTGTTTGAAATTTTACGATGTTACACACAAGTTGCTAACATCATCTTCCCCAAAGAAATGTATTTAATTCTAATAAAAGCTTTCCAATTGTCAAACAAAATTAACTTACATCCGTTGAAATTGAATGTATATAATTTCAATAAAATCTTCCCATATTTTAAATCTTGAATTTCCGGTTATAAAGGTTTTAATATGGTCAGCTTTAAAAACATATTAGTAACAAACCATTTCAATTAAGGCATTAATATCAACCATTAATATATATGTGTTTATATTAGTAAACCTTTAATATAAAATCTATTTTTATTATGAAACCATTAATACCAAAAAATCAGATTTAAATTATCATATACATATAAGATTCATTATTGAATCCGCGGCTCACACTTATTTTCAATCGTTGCTTTTCTTCAAACCTTCTCATACAACATCATTCTTATTGTTTATAACTTTCATCATCATTCTCTGCTTCAAACTTTCTTCTACAACACCATTCTTATTGTTTATAACTTTCATCATCATTCTCTACTTCAGACCTTCGTTGTTGTGCAGTAGAACGATACCTTCTTTTGCTTTTTATATTTTTTTCGATTATTTTTTATTCCTATATCAAATATATGTATTCGTATATTTCGATTTTCTTTGTCATAAATTACATGAAATCGGATATAACTACTTTTCAATTAAACAGGAAAAGATATTATGTATCTTTAATAAAACAAAAATCAACTATCTTTGGAATTGACACTAATTAGGAAAACATTATTTTTATATATTAGAGATGATTATTATTACTTTTTAATTATTATGTCATAAGAATCTGATTAATTTTGGTATGATCCTATTACACTTTTAGGCTGATTTAATAGGAAATAATATATAATCTATTTATGCATCCTTTGAAATTAAGTATAGAAACAATTTTGTTGACAACTATAATAGTTTTCATACCTCTTTATGAATCATACATCTTTAGAGACAAGTACATTGTATACATCTCTTTTATTTCATATAAAAGTTCTTTCTAATTCTAATTGTTTTCTCTTTCATTTTACACCCATGGTGAAAAACCATCACGATCAGATCGTCTTTGATAAGGATGCGGACATCGATGCATCCGAGGAAACCTGAAACATTCGTGTTCAAGTACTCTTGCTTTGGAAGCAAACTTAAAAACAACCCAAACATGTTCAGACATGATTTTAATTGACGAGTAGGTACAATTTTTTCTTTTTATTATTATGTTGCTTTTAATTTATAAAATTTTAAACTTAACCAATTTTTTTCACTTACATGACACTAAAATACAAGCAACAATAAAAAAAATCTCATTAGTTCGTTTGAAGCCCTCTTTATTGAAGGATATGTAAAGGATATTAGTAGTTTTGGTATGGCCATAAAAGAAGGAGATTACATGTTGGTTGATCATAAGCATAAGAATAATTTCTACAAAACAACCCATGTTCGTGTATCAAATGATTTTGCTATCATGGTGGATCCTTATAATTTTGTGACTTTCTAGGATTTGATAGCCAGGAATCTCGACACTCGTGTTGCATTTGGTAAAATTTTATTTTAACATTCTACCTTATCTATAGATAAATATTTATTGTATTACAAATCTATAATACAACAACCGTTTATTTATTTATTTTGTTCTAAATTTTTTTGGTCATGCTGGATCGACTAATCCCATGAAAGTGATTATTGAAAATTTAAGGAAAAAACAGTTGATGAACCTGGTTGATCAGGATCTAAGTTAAGTATATGTGTTTAAAACATTTTATTTTCTAAATTACTTTTCTACATGATACCATAAAACATGTGCTTTGCATGAAAATGACATGTTCATCTACACTTTAATATACATGTTTATTTTATCATTACTTAAAACATTTCGAATCCACTAATTATAGAATTCACCTTTTGTCATACAGGACATAATTCGTTGATCATTATCAGAGGGTCCATTTATGATCTTTTCACTAACAAATTGATCAAATGTAGTTAGAGCTCTTTCGTATATTTTTTATCACATGTCTTCATACTTTTAACTTTTAAATTTTCATCTTCAAAATCAATTTTTTAGTTACATACGTTCATTGAAACTATTTTTTTTAACATACCAACCTACTTTGTTTTATCTTTATATAATAACAATAAATTTATAAATTTACACAATATATATATTTCCAATTTTGTCATAGTATTATACTTTACAAAATACAATTCCCTCAAAAATAATTTTCGTCCGTAATTTCATCTATTATTTCACCCAATTTAAATTTGTATTTTTTTTATATAATTTTTTTTAATGATCCCGGTTTTTCCCTCCAAAAGTATATCAAGCATCTATGTCTTAGATAATGTTGTCCCATTATAATTATCATTTTCCAAAATATATTCGTTAATTGAGGAATTTAATTTAGTGAAGGAAGTAATTGTTAATTCAATCAAGATATATATTCCATAATTATTACACGATTTTATTAAAAAAAATATTAAGATGTAAACAATAAGCATTTTTAAAATAAATTTCAGAATGCATACAAACAATGATGTAGTACAATGAAATATAAAATTGAATAGACTGGAAAAAAAAAACTATTAAGATATTCAATCTTGAAAATAGTATAATTATGAAAAAATTTAAAGTAAGATAAAAATTATAAGATATTAGAAGATTTGTAAGCACAATTAGTAAAAGCTTTACGATTATTAAAAAAAATAAGATCGTTAAAATTAGTAAAAATGCAATATATAAACTAAATTATCACAATAGTAATGAAATGTCATTATTTGATATTTCATATAACTGAAAGATATATCAAATTACATTGATGATATACTAAAATTATTTAAAGTTACGCCAAGACTAATGCAAAGTTCTTGCGAACACCAAATAAATAGTAACAAACATAAAAGCTAGCACTTATATTCATAATCAATTTAAAATAAATCAATTACATTGATGATAAAATTAAACTCATAAAAAATTTAACATTCTATAAATTATACTCTACAACTTTATTTGAATAAATGAAATAGTTGTCAATATTTAATGCAGTGAAAAAACGGTATATTGGTTGTCAATATATGCTTAAATTAAGTAACCTTATTATAGAAGGAACGTCTAATTAAAATACTTATGCTTATATAACAATATCATAACTATATGTGACGATGAAGGTCATTTAACTAAAAAACTGTTGTATACAAAGAAGTCATTGAACGGCTATAAATATTTATCGATTTCAATGTATATTATATACATTTCAATAATACCAATAACCATAATTTTTTTATAATTATTATGCAATATTTGTAGACATTTGTATGTTTTTTATGCGTGTTTCCCGTGTTTAACGCGGGTTATAACCTAGTAAACCAATAAACCGGGTGTCTTCTTACCCAATCACGGTCCACAGCTCATTTTTTTTGACGCGTTTACAAAAACTAGAACTCGATTCGAAATCATATTCCTATCCTATCTTAGGATTCCGCATAAACAAAATAACCTCCTTAATTAAAGCGGTTTCCTTTAAGCTTATATATAATTGTAAAAAAGATAATTCAATATAAAAAATCAAATAAGGTTATGGATACAAATTAAATAGCTAATCCTGCATGCCACCGACTGACCAATCCATCAACCTGGTTTTTCTTTCCTTATATGAATCCTCATCACATCAGTAGCTTGTCGTGGAAGTCACGTGAATAAGGAAACCATCGAGAGGATTAAACCTCAACAATATATAGATCAAGGAAACCATCGAGAGGATTAAACCTCAACAATATATTGATCACAGTGACAATTGAAACTTTAACCTTAACTAATCGATTAGCCATGGTTGATTGGTCGGTCATATATTCGTATTGCGGCCTAGTTTTCATCTCCTCCGTTACCTTGTTATTTTGTGTTTATCTTATCAAGTACTGCTATCAACGTTGGCGTGATCTCGTAGAAGATGAAGATATTGAAAGCGGAACAATACGACCATCCCAACTGCCAATAAACACCTTTGTCATCAACCATCTTGTGGTGGCGTTACAACAGACAAACCTTGCTGAACTTAATAGCGATCTTGGTGAAATTCTGCAGGAGCAAATATACACTAGTAGTACATGCAAGAACGATGACTGCGTGATATGTCTTGAGGAGTTCAAGAAGAAAGAGAAAATCCGAGTTCTGGTGTCCTGCCAACATCCGTTCCACGGACACTGCATCATCACGTGGTTGTTCGTTAAGCGAAGTTGCCCTATATGTAGAAAACCCATCAGATCTTGAATATAGCTCATCAATAATAGTTGCACTGTCTTTTTTTGTTGAAAAGAGGTGTTTATTAGGTCAAAATTGTTTTATTTTATCGTATAGTACTCCAATTAGTTTTACTTAGATGTCTATGTATATATGTTTACAAATATATTGTAATAGTACATTGTGATTGGTGTTCTATTAGTTGACTAAATTTATATCATTGTGATTTCAGATGACTTCAATGTAACTTTCAAATATTTGTTACCAATAGAGGTGCACACGGTCTGCAGGTTCAAAGCATATATTGTAATGTAGGACGGGCTATCGCTCTTGACCCATCCAGGACCGGGTTCAGCTTTATCCCGTTAAATGTGTAAAAATAACCCGGTTTATGTGAAATTGCTGATATAAGCCGGTTATGAACTGGGTCATATAAGGTTTATAGAACAATGTTAACTTACAAGCATCCAGGTGACATAATATTCAACATCCAGGTCCTTTTACACATATGAAGCCCTCTTCCTTAGCAAGTAAAAAACAAGGGGATCCTTCTAGCCCCGTCGAAAATACCCGATACCCGAATTATCCGTTCGATTTTTTCGGGTATCGGGTAAATCGGATATCGAGTAAATTTTTCTGGGTAATCGGGTTACCCGGTTTTTTCGGGTCGGGTAAAGGGTAAATTTTTTGGGTTTCGGTATACCCGAATTACCCAAATTATTTTAAAAATTCATTTTTTTTTGTAGAGCTTGTACTATATAGCAAGTATTTGATCATGCTTAAACTAACTATCATTATTGTAAAACATAAATATATTTATTATGACAATACGACACTAACAATATTAAAAATAATTTGTATATATCATCACGTTCTTTAAAACTTAACTGTTTTCTAGATTATAGTTTGTATTGCAACTAACAAACTCATTATCTTGACAAAACTTCAGAACATAACAAAACTTATGGTTACATTTATCTTAAACATTTTAAACTTTTAAATTAAGATCTTTAGGTATTTGTTTTTTTAACATCTTATTAGATTAGATTAAGTTGTTAAAAAATTACTTGATATCTCATGTATTATTGACTAAAAATCTCAATGTTCAAAGTTTGAGTAACTTCGTTTATGTCTCGTTTGTTTATATAAACAAGACTAATAAAGCACGACGTATTTATTTCATTAAATTTATTTTCAGGTGAAATTCAAAAAAAAAATATATATTTCGGGTAATACCCGAATTACCCAAACCCGAATTACCCGAATTTAGTTTGGGTAGTGTAACGGGTAATTTTTCTAACATGAAAAACCCGAATTACCCGAAACCCGAAAAAATTACCGGTTCAACGCCCCTAGATCCTTCTAGGTACAAATATAGAACATGGTCCATAGATAAGCAACATAGACATTTTTTAAAAGAAATTAATTATCAAAATCACAATGACAGTACTAAAGTACTTACACTTGTGGTTGTTACATTGTTATTTTTTGTATTTAAACTAATGGAAAATGACTTGAAAGCCTAACAAAGTTTTCAAACCATTCAAAAACCCTCAATCATGTTTTGTCTGTTCAAAAAAATCCAAATAACTTAACATTTTGTCTAAAAAGTCCAACAAAGTTCCAAACCGTTCAAAAAATCCCAATTTTGTTTTATTTACGTTCTTTGGATTTTTTTGAACAGTCAAAACATGATTGAAGTTTTTTAAACATTTTGAAAACTTCGTTGATCTAACAAGTCATTTTCCCGATACGATAATAAGTCACGTCATCTGTTTATCTTATTTGACTTTCAGGAAAGTGTAACTTAGTTGGGCTTTTTAGACAAAATGTTAAGGTTGTTGGGTTTTTTTGAACAGACAACATGATTTAGGTTTTTTGAAGGGTTTTGAAACTTCGTTGGGCTTGTAAGTTATTTTCCCTTTAAACTAAATACAGAAACCATCAAGTTAAATTCTAAAGCAAGATATTAACATCAATCAACACAAAATATTAACCTATTTAGAAAGGATTGCTCAAAATCTTAAAATCTAGCACACTTATCCCCGATTCTATTTTTAATATCCTCAAGTAATAACGATGACGAAGTTGATCAACTGAAATTTCATTTCTATGTTACCGTATCCCTTTACCTAAGAAGAAAGAGTACTATAAACTGATAGAATTGAGAAAATTTTATGCAATCATGTCTTCATTCAAACTATGAACGGAAGAAATATGCATACATTGAGTGCTGATAAATGTGGCCATATGGGTGTAGCAGGGATATGTAGGTCGTTTCAACTAAATGATCAATGCAAGTATTCCATTCAAAGGACAAGGAACAAAGGATGTACATGTATTGTAATTACTATTGGGATCAATCTCAAACATCATATTCTTGAATAATGATAAACTAATTTGTAACAAAACGATGGTAATAGATTGATGTCAACAAAGAAACTAAACCTTTTATTGATCCCACACAAAATTATTTACATAACACACACACACACACACACACACACACACATATATATATATATATATATATATATATATATATATATATATAGGGAAGAGTTATATGGAAAATGAATGATTAGGGCAACACATATTTGAACCAATGAAAACATGACAACACATCACTTCCACAATACATTACTTGTGAAGAAAGAAATGGACACGTGTCATTCGATTATTGGTTCCGGTAGATGTTGTCCTAGTTATTTGTTTTCCATAGAACTCATTCCTATATATATATATATATATATATATATATATATATATATATATATATATATATATATATATATATATATATATATATATATATATATATATATATATATATATATATATATATATATGTTCAGGTTCATTTGAGACCATTCTAATTTTGTTAGACCATGAGACCAAATCTAAAAATAATTTTAAAATGCAAAATAAATGGAAAAATCCAAAAATTCTTTTTTTAAATATTATTTTCGAAACTTGAATTAACTAAAAAAAAATAAAAAATAATTAAAAATAAATAAAAAAAATTCCGTTTTTTTTTAAATACGTGAAATATTCTAAATAGAATATTACACTGACATATTCTAAAAAATAATTTTAAAATGCAAAATAAATGGAAAAATCTAAAAATTCTTTTTTTAAATATTATTTTTGAAACTTGAATTAACTAAAAAAAATTAAAAAAAAATAATAAAAAAAATCCTTTTTTTTAAAAAATACGTGAAATATTCTAAATAGAATATTACACTGTACATATTCTAAAAATAATTTTAAAATGCATAATAAATGGAAAAATCAAAAAAATCTTTTTTTAAATATTATTTTCGAAACTTGAATTAACTAAAAAAAATAAAAAAAATGCGTCTCACGGTCTCACAATATTAGGCCGTCTCACATGAACCTAACCCTATATATATATATATATATATATATATATATATATATATATATATATATATATATATATATATATATATATACAACATTATTGCTCGAATAAACCGGTTAAATGCATCTTATAACCAGGTTTCACAAATGGGCCGGCATGATGTAGGGCGAGTCAGTGAAAGTCTTATCTTACATACTTATAAAACATGCATTTTCCCTTGATTGTCATGCATTTGAAACCCCCCACAATAATTTGCTAAAACCTCATGCATTTGAAACCCCCAAACCTTTTCATCTTCTTAATAATTAATCACACATAATCAATGGTAATTCATATGAGATAATAATTTGCTAAAACCTCATGCATTCGTATGGTATTAGAACATGTTTGAGTTTTTGGGTTTTAGACTTTAGTAAATGGGTAATCCGTTTGATACGTTGAATTTGAAGCTATCTTATTCGAATTACCCAAAACAAGAGATAAATTAATAATATATGCTCATGCATGTTTTGTACAAGCCCCAATCAAAATACAATATATCATGATCATACAATTAAGTGTCTTTTATTCCATTTTTGGCTTTATAACAAAAATTTGTTTACGTGGCAAAGAAAGAAAACTTAAAGATGAATATTTAGGTTGAATGTTTATATAAGATTTGTTTTAAATATATAATATAGATATAAATATACAAATGTATGTCAAATACAGCCCATCACAAATTTAATGTTATAAACTACAATAAAATTCAAAGTGGTTTTCCAAATATAATGTTTATACTATAATATAATATATTAGAAGAATATCATATAGTAGACAAATCTCACATGTTGTGCTGATATTTAGTTGCATAGATAATATATTATAATTATATTTCATTTAAAATATGTTAGGGTCATTTGGTTATTACATTGTTGTATTAGGGACTATAGTCTCATATATTTTGAATGATTTTTACAAAAATGATGTCTGTAATTTGAATATAACGTAATATCTTATGATGTTTATTGAATGATATTATCTTCGATTGAGCACTTTTTAATTGAAATCAACTTTATTATACTTAAAAATTTTGGCTCCGTTTTTTCTTTTCATTAGTTCTAGAATATGATTTTCTATATTAACTTAAAATATGTCACTATCTTAAAATAGATTGAGAATGTGATTTTTTATATTTACTCAAAATACGACACCATTTTCTATTCAATAGTAAAACTAACAAAAGTCGTTAAATATGTATTTTTATGAGGTTCAACATAAATAGACGACCACAAATGAGAATCCATATCTAATCAATCATCAACTAATTAAATTAGATACTAATGTGTACATAAAAATTACATTTTAAATTTTAAACTAATAGTAAAAAAATTTAATTATTTATTATGATAAAAAATATGTAAATCAAAAAATATATCTGCTTTTTAATCGCATACAAGTTTTATGTATTACTTATTCACAATACATTAAACCATATATAACCATATTAAACTACATAATTATCCCACTGCGCAACGCGCGGGCATTCGCCTAGTAATTAATAAAACTCGGTTTATATTAATAGGACATGTCATACTACATTTCAACAAAACCTCATAAACTTTTTCATGCACAAATAGAACCTTGAACCTCAATTATATTATTAAATAGGTCTAGTTAAACAATAGGGTCTTTTTAGATTATTTTACTTTTTAATATTAATATATTATTAAATAGCTTACACTTGTTACATTGGTAATTTCTAATTTAAACCAGATACCAAGATGTGTTGGTATTCTTTGATTGGATCTAATATTTATTGTCCTAATTATTTGTTTTCCAATATATATATATATATATATATATATATATATATATATATATATATATATATATATATATATATATATATGTTATTTTGTTTTTACTAACTATTGTGTGCCAGAATGCATAGATCTAGACCATCGGATGAAATATAATCAAAGGTCATGATCTGATGGTCTATGATAGTAGAATAGGATAACATGTACCATATAATCACACAAATTTCAACATAAGGGCATTTTAGTCAATTAACCTATAGGAAAAAAGGAAATTTTCGGATTTTTAGGGATGATTAATTCATTTATTTTTTAAAAATCTGAATATTTTAAATTAATTCAAATTTAAAAATCCAATTTTATTCTGTCAGAATGATAGAATGTCAACCATAAACTAGTAAATATATTTTTCGATTTTATTCTATCGGAATGGCAGAATGCCAACCATAAACTAGTAAACACATTTGTAAGAATACACAAATCAATTCTTGAACTAATAATATAACAAATAATTACATTGTATGATTATGATTCATTGAATAATAACAACATTCTAAAAGAAAAAATAAAAAAAAACATCAAAATCTAACAAAAACACTAATCTATTCTGAAATAATATTATTTTTAAGCAATACTTTATACATTGTAGCATAGCACATTCTAGTATAATACACTCTCGTTCTATATGTTTTCTTCCTTCTCCACATCAATGTTAGCCTCTTCAAAACCTATGAAAAGATAATCAAGTTTCAAAAATTAAACAATTCAATGCATTATAATAGAATACAACAATACATATTCTTACAGAATAAACTATTCTTGCAGAATGGTTTTGAATATTCTAAAAGAATTTGTAACATATTCTACTGGAAACGATATAATAGAGAATGATAACATATTCTACCGGAATGTTTTTTTTAATTTTCCTATCTAACAATGTTTTTTTACTTTCCCTATCTTGACAAATAAGAAGATTGAAATCAAATTGTCACGGAATAATAAGCATTCTGAGAGTTTTGATAGAATACATACAACATGGCCAGATTCTCTTTCAGGCATTTCCACAAACACCTTTTGTGCACACATATATAAATAATAGAGAATCAAAAGCTTAAAGTATATAAAAAAAATATCCTCATTGTTCTTCTGATGCGAATTAAAATAGGTTGCTTCATCAATTAGGGTTTAAGAAAAAAGGGTTAAAGTATAATCGTTGTTACCTATATCGGTTATCTTTATCTCACTTGTAGGTGAATTTAGTCTGGTAAAATCATTGTCAACTGCCTCAACACCTTGATTTCTATTTCTATCGTTGGGATCCTCTTTTGGAATTTCATGATGTCGCACTTTCATCGGTGAATACCGACTCATACTCACACCGCCTTCTAACTGAGACAGATGGCCACATAATGCGTCAATAATTGCATTCACCGCCGCGAACTCACCTCAGAACCAGGAGATCATCGTGTCCCTGGCAAACGTCTCTGCTTGATGTACCATCGGGGCTCGATCGGAAGTTGTAGAAACGTCGATTGTCGGCCATCGCCGACGAAAAGGCCCAGCTCCACCCGTTCTCTTCTCCAATCCATAAAGTTCGTGGTTCTACGGTGCTGTGGGGTGGTGCTACTGATTTGGTGGTGTCGAAATAAGGGGAGGATAAGGGTTTCTAGGTCTGTGAACAGAGAACAATGATTTTTAGAGAAGTAGGGGGAATCGGTGGTGGTGTTATATGAAACTGATAACCTAAATTAGTAGGATATTGATTGATTTTGTTTTCTTTTACCATAATTAATAATAGTGTAGATTACTCATATACCATTTTATTATTTATTAGTGATTTAATTATTTCCTGAATTCTCATTGCTGCATTTAGGCACACAATATTTGCAAAAAACATTTGAATCTAACACACACACACTCTCTCTCTCTCTCTCTCTCTCTATATATATATATATATATATATATATATATATATATATATATATATATATATATATATATATATATATATATATATATATATATATATATATATATATATATAGTTGTCCTAATTATTTGTTTTCCATATAATATATATATATATATATATATATATATATATATATATATATATATATATATATATATATATATATATATATATATATATATATTGGTAATGAAATATGATTTTTGTTCTGATGAACTCTTCTAAATGGACACCTTAATACATTTCAGGTCAATAAACACATTAACATAATAACATTGATATGGTTTTCGTATACCAAAAAAATGGTCAACATTGGACCATACAAACCAAATTGGTCAACATTAGACCTTACTTAGCTTTGTATAAACCAATGCCCTAACTACTTGCCCCATAAACAACAACACAAATTAACATCAAAATAAAGATTATCAAAAACACAAACAAAGATATCGTAAGCCTAATGAGAAATAACATATTATAGTTTCCATTTTCACTTAAAGCCTAAAAAATAGTAGGATCGAGGGGTAGACTCAGCTTCATTTCATTTAACTTCTCCTTCTACCAAATACCAGGTAGTTCTTTCTCATACCATTCAAAAAAAACCACAACATTCTTTCTTCTTTGGGAAATACCTACAACCAAAGTATCTTCTTCTTATTTTTTTCATTCCAAGACATTGAAAATCGAACTGGTAATCCATGATTGCAACTCCAAGAGGGTTGATTTGTCACTCTTAGCATACTACTCTATGATGTTAAACCACTTAGTTGATCTAGAGAAGCCATTATTTCGTGGAGTCGAAACTAGAGAAAAATACGAAGCAGGACTCCATGTGGTTGCCATATAAACTATTTTCTATGTCACTTACAAACAAACCAAGAAACTTGAAGGTAGTTGGGCATGTAGTTTAACATTCAAAAAATTTTAAAAATATTATTCGATTTAGAATAGAAAAATAATAGAATATTAAAAATAAAAGTTAAAACATATTGACTTTTGCATTATTTTCCTTATAAATGATTTTTTTTTAAATATGTTTCATATAACTTTTATATAATACATTTAAAAAAAATAGTAAAGTTTTATTAAAAATAGAATAATGATTTATAGTCTATCTTGATAGTTCAATATATTTAAAAAAAAAAAAATAGTAAACTCTATCTTAGGTTAACATATAACAACTCAATATGAAACGTTAGACTATGAGTTATAGAGACTACATATTACATCGAGCTTAAACAAAAATACATTTATCTAAAAACATTTCATGTTATATTTTCCATGAGTTTTTCAACTGACCGCTAAAAGCATTTCAAGGTTTTCCGGTGCTAGATTTGTGTTATCAGTTATGCATCGTACATGTTCAAAATTTGTATACCTTTTGATTTCGCTTCATTTTAATTTGTAAATTCTTTTCTTTAACATTTGTTGTTCCGATCTCAATCATTTCCGAAAGTGTTCGCGAGCTATTCCTTTTGGATACGTTTTTTCTCAAGGACAATGCCTCTCATTTTCATTTATCCTTTCTAATCGGTAGTCGACAAGATACTTATGGTGGACACTCGGCGAGGACATCATTAAAGTCGATTCTTGTACCGACATTCGACTGAAGAGAGAAGGGGTTGTGCCATGTGCTCTCTTAGTTGGACACATGTTTTTTAAATAACACCAGGTCTTTAGCTTACTTGGTCTTTAGCTTCAGTTAGAGATCATTTAAGAGACTTAGTCTTTTTCTTCTTTTTATTCCTAGCCTAATTAGTAGGACTCTGTTATTTTGTAAGGCTATTTAAAGCCAGTAGTACTCAATGAATAAGCACAACTTTCCTTCAATTTGCTTTCGAGTCTTACTTAACAATCTGGTATCAGAGCCTAACGAAGCCCTGACTGTGAGAAACACACTAAGAGTTTAACAGCAATGAATGAAGAAAAGATATCAAGTGTTCCTTAGTTCAATGATCAATACTATGACCATTGGAGCGAATTGATGGAGAACATTTTAAGGGCAAAAGGATTGTGGAGTCTTGTTGAAGACGGCCTTGAAGAGCCCAAAGATGGTGTTGCGCTTACTGATGCTTAAAGGCAACAACAGGAGGAGGAAAAGATGAAAGATTACAAAGTAAAAGGGTAGCTGTTTCGAGCCATCGGAAAAATCACATTTGAACAGGTACTGGACAGAAGCGATTCCAAAGTCATTTGGGATTCGTTGAAGTTAAAGTTTGGGGGAAACGAGCGAGTGAAGCAGTCACTCCTTAACACTTTAAGACGAGATTTTGAAGTGTTGGAAATGAAGAAATAAGAGACCATCAGTGAGTATTATAACATAGTGATGTTAGTGGTAAATCAAATGAGAAGCAATGGAGAAGAGATGCCAGACTCGAAGATAGTGCAGAAAATACTGAGAACCTTAACTGAAAGGTTCACTTATGTTGTTGTGTCCATTGAAGAATCTAAGGACACAATCTCCATGAGTGTGATGAACTACAAAGCTCTCTTGTAGTCCATGAACAAAAGTTCAAAAGAATGGAACGACGTGAAGATCAAGTTCTGAAGGTGAGCACGGAAGGCGGAACAAGAGGTCGAGGTGGTAGATCTCCAAACAGAGGACGAGGACATGGAAGAGGAAGACAACCATTCAATAAGTCCCTCATCAAATGTCATCGTTGTCATAAGTTGGGACATTTTCAATATGAATGTCCAACCTGGGAAGCAAACTATGTAGAGCATGATGAGAAAGAAAAAATGCTTCTGATGGCTTAACTTGATTTTCAAGAGCATAGCAAAGAAGATGTGTGGTTTCTGGACTCGGGATGGTCAAACAATATGAGTGGGGATCTGTCTAAGTTCATGCAGATGGATTACAGCTGTCAACAGTCTGTGAAGCTAGGGAAAAACCACAAGATGATGGTGCATGGAAAAGGAATTGTGAAGCTCTCCATCGGTGACATAAAGTACACATTAACTGACGTGTTTTATGTTCCCGATCTAACAAACAACATCATCAGTATGGGGCAGCTGCAAGAAAGAGGAGTTGCGGTGTTGATTCAGTTGGGAAAGTGCAAAGTCTACCATCTCGAAAAAGGCCTCATTCTCGATATCGTTATGTCATCAAATCGATTGTTCTTAATTACGGGAAAACCAGTGTACGGAGAATGTTTGTACACTAACACACAAGAGCAAGACCTAGCTGATCTCTGGCATCGCAAATTTGCACATCTAAGTCATAGGGGTCTGAAGACTCTTAAAGAAAAAATGATGGTGAGAGGCCTTCTAACCTTTTCCCCAGTTGACTCAATTTGTAGAAGTTGTCTTATTGAGAAGCAACACAGGGAAACGATTCCAAAGAAGAGTACATGGAGAGGAACACACAAATTGCAACTGGTTCACTCAAACCTATGTGGACCAATAACCCCTGCTTCTAACAAAGGGAAAAGATATGTACTTTTTTTTATTGATGACTTCAGTAGAAAAGCATGGACATATTTTCTTGATGAAAAGTCAGAAGCACTGGAACATTTCAAAGTCTACAAAAGTATGGTTGAAAACGATACTAGTTTGAAGATCAAGGAGTTACGCACGGATAGAGGTGGGGAATTCAATTCAAATGAATTCGACCAGTTTTGTAAGACGCACGGCATTAAGAGACAACTCACCGCTGCCTACACCCCTCAGCAAAATAGAGTCGTCGAGCGCAAGAATCGAACCATGATGAATCTCGTTTGTTCAACACTCTCTGAAAAGGTGGTTCTAATGACCTTTTGGCCCAAGGCAGTTAAATGGATCATATATGTGCTAAATCACATCTCAACACTAGAAAATGAAGATGTCACACCAGAAGAGATGTGGACTGGCATCAAACCTACAGTGAGTCACTTTCGTGTTTTTGGCTATCTAGGCCATGTACATATCCCTGATGCCATGAGAACTAAATTGGAAGATAAAAGTCATGTATGTGTGTTGATGGGAATTAGTGAAGAGTCCAAGGCATACCGTTTGTATGCTCCAAAGAAAGAAAAGATAGTAATCAGCCATGATGTTGTTTTTGAAGAAGATAAACAATGGAGATGGGGCAAAGAAGGAGAAGAGACAAGCAATGGGATCACTTGGGGATACATAGAGATAGGAGAAGATGAAGAAGAGCATGAGGAAAAAGAAATTGTTGATAATGATACAACGGTAGAAGGGTTGAATGGCAGTTATGTAGTAGCTATAGACTCAAGCACTCTAGAAAGGAACCTACATGTAGCAACTACAGGTCCCACAAACACACTCTCTAAAAGAAACACACAAGCTCCAACCTATCTAGAAGATTACACCAGTGGAGAAGGGTTGTCAGATGAAGAACTTAAAGCTAATATGGTGATGATTGGGGTCAATGATCCAACCACATATGAAGAAGCAGGTAAAAGTTCCATTATGGTTGGATGTTATGAATACAGAAATAGATGCTACAGAAAGAAATGTCACCTGGTCTTTAGTTAATCTACCAAAAGGATGAAAAGTAATCGGAGTGAAGTGGATCTTCAAAACAAAGTTCAATCAAATTGGGGAGGTTAATAAAAGGCTCGTTTGGTGGCTCGAGGGTACTAACAGAAGAAAGGAATAGACTACACCGAAGTGTATGCACCAGTGGAAAGAATGGAGACAGTGAGGATAATCGTGGCATTTACAGCTCAAAACAGATGGAAGCTCCACCAACTGGATGTTAAATTAGCATTTCTTCAGGGGGGGGGGGGGGGGGGGGGGGGGGGGGGGGGGGGCTTAATGAAGATGTATATGTAGAGCAGCCACAGGGATTTGAGAAAGAAGGGAACATGAACAAAGTGTATAAGCTCCATAAGGCACTTTATGGACTAAAGCAGGCACCCAAGGCCTGGTTCAGTCATATAGAGGGATGGCTTGTGAAAGAAGGATTTGAAAGATGTTCAAATGAACATACCTTGTTCACTAAAACAAGCAATAGAGGCAACGTTCTGATTGTGAGCATATATGTATATGACCTCATCTATATAGGAAATGATAGAGAGATGCTATAGGAGTTCAAACAGTCAATGATGAAAGCATTCGAGATGACATACTTGGGAGAAATGAAATTCTTTCTTGGGATTGAATTTTATCAAAATTCAGAAGGCATCTTCATGTGTCAAAAGGCTTGTGCTCAAGAAGTTTTGAAGTGATTTGGAATGGAAGAAGGCAACCCAGTCAACACTCCTATTGTTCATGGTCATGTGTTGAACAAAGATGAAGATGGAATAATGATATATGAGACTTATTTCAAGCAAGTGGTGGGGAGTTTAATATATCTCATAGCTACACGTCCCGACTTAATGTATAGTGTAAGTCTTATCAGTAGGTACTTGGGAAAACCTGCTGAAATGCACTTGGTAGCAGCTAAAAGGAACATGCGATATCTCAAGGGGAGTTGGAGTTTTCACTGATAGTGATTATGCAGGGGATGTAGATGATCACAAAAGTACCTCTGGCTATGTTTTCTTGTTGAGTTCAGGTGTAGTCTCTTGGGCATCCAAGAAACAACCAATAATCACTTTATTAACAACAGAGGCTGAATTTGTAGCAGTTGCGGGATGTGCAAGTCAAGCAATGTGGATGAAAAGAGTACTTGCCATGTTCAATCAAAATGTAAGTAGGTGTGTTGTTGTTCACTGTGACAATTCCTCCACAATCAAATTGTCAAAGAATCCGGTAATGCACGAGAGGAGCAAACATATCGATGTCAGGTTTCATTTTTTGTGTGATCTTACAAAAGAAGGGTTTACGAGTTGGTTCATTGCAGCTCTCACGATCAAGTTGCAGACATAATGACCAAGCCACTAAAAGTGGAAGTTTTTCAAAGGCCCGGGCAAATGATGGGGTTTTGTTGTATTGATGAAGTAAACTAGAAGCAATATTTCATTTAGTTTAGGGGAAGGATTGAAGAGGGAAGGGGTTGTGCCACGTGCTCTCTTAGTTGGACACGTATTTATTAAATAACACCAGGTCTTTAGCTTCAGTTAGAGATCTTTTAGGAGACTTAGCCTTTTTCTTCTTTATATAATTCATAGCCTAATTAGTAGGACTGTGTTATTTTGTAAGGCTATTTAAAACCAGTAGTACTCAATGATAAGCGCAACTTTCCTTCAATTTGCTTTCGAGTCTTACTTTCTTAACATCGACATACTGGTGTAGTCGTTTGAGTATGATGTTTTCGACCATTTGTCTGAGCCGGTTGATTCCGAAATCACTTTCGAGTGAAGTTGTCATTTCAGTCCCTCTCACATAACTAGCCATTCCAAAAATACAACCCAAAAATTTTGTTTTTAAATCATTATTAAAACCATAATATTATCGCCATAGTATAAAATCATAAACCATGTGTCTCAAAATATCAAAATATCTGTCAATATATCAAAATATCATAAATATCAAAGTTAAATCTCCCAGGCTAAAGACTATAGTGTGTACCATGCGATCATCCCGAGCCCTTCCCTTTGCTAGTGGAAGTACCTGAAACCAAAACTGAAAACCGTAAGCACAAAGCTTATTAAGCTCCTACAAACTACCATATACCATAAAATAATATACAACTAGGAGATACGAGCCCCGTCCACTCTCATTGAGATTCGGGCCCCGCGCATACTCCGCTGTCTAGGAGATTCGGCCCTGCCCACACTCCACTTTCTAGGAGATTTGTGCCCTGCCCACACTCCACTGTCTAGCAGATTCGGGTCCCGCCCAAACTCCACTGTCTAGGAGATTCGGCCCCCGCCGACACTCTGCTACTAACATGCATACAAGTATCACATAGACAACAAGTATATTTATCAAGCAATCACATAACTATACTCAAATAATACTATGATATTCGGGCCTCGCCCACACTCGACTGCTAGGAAATTCGGGACGCGCCCACACTCAGTTACTAACATATCACATATACGGGCCGAACTTGGTGCCTTTGACCCGATCCTACTGAAAGGGAACTCGCCTCGCAAGACTGACTATTGAAAACTCAAGTGAGGAATCCCTGTCTGCTACTCCGGCGACTCTCCGGCTATCAATTCCATAACAACACTTAATCAAAATCTGATAATCCTTCTTAGGGTAAAATGACCGTTTTACCCATGATCAAAGACAACATCCTGGTCAAAGTCAACCTTCCAAGTTTACCTAACTCGCCAAGTCAGCTTATTGACTTGTCGAGTTCTAGAACTCAGAAACCCTAAAATCACGACTCAGCTCTGTTGGATCCATAACTATAATTGGTAAGACTTGACCCAACCCGGCATGGTCCATTTGGGTTGCATGGCATCATGCATTTGGATAGACTATAATGAGAGAAATAACACTTAAGGTTTGTTAATATATTATAAGTTCTAATATATATATATATATATATATATATATATATATTAATAAGATTATTTAATTAGTATTAATCAAGAATTAATTAAGTGATCAAAAGAAGACTAATTAAATATATGGGTTGAGTGTGTAAATCACCCATACTTGTATAGTGGGCTAAGACTCCATGGATTATCAAGTTGGGCTAAAACCCATAGGATGCTCCATGGATGCTCCATGGTGTATTTGAACCCATGGATCCGAGGAAATGGAAAGCCATGACAATTAGGGTTTACCCTAATTGTGACACTATATAAAGATCATATTCTTGGCAAAATCGGCCACTATGTGTGAGAGAAAGGGCTAGCCGATTTTATGAAGTGTGGATTTCTCTCTAATCTATTCCAAGTGTATTTGGTGTTGTCTGAAACATTTGAGGTGTCACACTTGGGGCACTAGGCCCTCGAGCTTCATGAAGACAAGCTACATCAAACAAGGGTATGTATTATATCCATTTGATTACCCAGGTATCAATTATTGTATGCTAGATAGGGTAATACCTTGGAAAGTTCATAATTGCATGTATAATTGAGAAAACATAGATCCAAGGTATTTAGGGTTGCATGTACACTTAGGAGTGTTAGAATGCTCATAACCCAACAGTGGTATCAGAGCCTGGGCTTGTTTTCTTGTTATACCTGCAAAAACTGTTCAAAAAATCAAAGTTTGGTGCTGTATGGACAACGGACTCGGTGAGTCCATCAGGGGAATCGACAAGTCCATGCCTTAAAAGTGTTCAAAACGATCCAACTCGTCGAGTTGGTTCATGTACTCGACGAGTTGGACCCCCAGACAGCATATATTCGACTGTTTTGGCTGGAATTGGACTAGGAACATTACCCTGAGCTGCTTTTGACCTTATAAACTTGTTTTTGATGTGGTGATGTTCATGCTAATCCAATTTCAAAGCTAATTGTCAATAGATTCATGTTTTGTATTAGTTGAAGGTTTAGACTAATTACATGAAAAAGTTTGATTTGAATTATCTTGTTCTTATGAGTTGCTTAGATTAATAGAAAGTTATGTGAAATTGTTGTTTTCAATCCAAATTAATCTGAGAGTTGATTCTAAAATGTGTTTTTGTAACTTTTCCTCAAGTTATATGAAAAGTCACATTTAAGTTTCACAAAACTCATAAAGTTTTCCATAAGTTATGAATAAGGAAGAGTCACATTCTTTTAATGGTTTAAAGTCTTCCATAACTTGTCCTCAAGTTATGGAACTTGAAGAGTTTTTTAATTAAAACTACTTTAAACTCATAAGTTATGGAATTAATTAGTTTTGAATAGTTTCAAAACTTGCCCTCAAGTTTTGTAATTTGAAAAGTTTTCACTTATGAATACTTTAATTCCAAGTTAGCCCTTAGAATTTCAAAAGTTAAAATTCAACCCTTATACTTTATAATATTATAAGTTAATAATATTTATATATGTATGAGAGTAAAGTCAGTCTTACCATTAGTAGGCCTCATTCACGAAGCCGATCTATAAGGGGGTATAAGGTTACTACCTATAAAATGGCAGTTTAATGGGTGTCCACTCTCACCCACCGCTTCCTTGACCGGTGGAGGGTCGTTAGCCGAACGGGTAGGACAAGGACTAGAATTCTCCCTTCATTAAAAGTATTAGTGATAAATACTAAGTAACAAAACTCTTATTAATACCCAATCTTAGTTACTTAGGAAAATGTGAATAAGGTGCTAATCCATGAAATTACACTTTGCACTTTGTTTAAGCCGTTAGTGGAGCGTGTGCAATTAACCGGCACACTAACAGGGACTTAACAAGGTAGGCAAAGGGTAACTTAATATTTATCATAGTATCGGTGGAGCGTGTGTGGTTAACCGGCACACCGATTAAGGGGTAAATATTAAGGGTACCAAGTATATTTGCGTGGTTACTTCACACCTTGTTTTGTGATCCTCAGCATCCCAGTCACAAAACCTAAAGGGCACACTCGAGATTGAAACATGCCATTGAACAGTTCAATGAACCTCAAAAGAATCTAGGAGTTTCAAAAACCAATTAAAACCTAATAATACATTTCGTTTATCTTGGTGGAAATTGGTGAATTGTCATTCACCTACCTTCAAATATTTTATAGCTTGGATTACGGCATCCCTCTTCCCAGTTATAAAATAGTTTGTAGGGTCCTAGACTTAATATTTCATATTGGGGGTTATATTAAGGACTCTTAATCAACTATCTTGAACATCTCCCAGAAGATGTCTAGTTCATACATCTATGATCCTCCCAAATCTCTTGGAACTTCATTTCCTCCACCTCCTCCAATTATTCTCCCTAACCCACAAGGTCAAGGTCACTCTAGCCCTATTGGCAAGCAAGGTCTATGTGTGCACACGTCTTGGAGATGAAGTCACATATTGACAAGCCAGGAGAGTTGGGTGTCAAAGTCTTGAGAAAGTTGGTGGTTCAATCACTTTCTAAGTTACATAGTGAGTTTCTCTGGGACTCCTATGAAACAGACTATGACAAGACCCTTAATGATCTTATCTATTTGTTTAGTGCTGCTGAATCAGCAATGATTAGGAAGGCTAGTAAAGCAAATTTGATCGACTTCCCAAAACTTTATGGACGTTGACAATGGTGACACTGGAAATCCAGAAAAAGCATTCTCTTCCCAATGGAAAGGGATCGGCCATAGTCAAATCGGTTGACCAAATGGTAAAGAGAAAGGCTAAATCTGTGATAGTCCCATGTACCATTACCAAAGCGTCCATATGTTAAAATGCCAAAGGAAGGGGCATTGATTGCGAAGCTGCCAAATTTACCTAAGGATGTTAAAGTCAATAAGTTTGACTCTACTTCAGGTAAAGTCCATTGTCTAACTTTGTTAAGGTCCTATTTGGAGATTCTATTACATAATGTGACTAGGTCACCTGGTGATGTTATAAGAATCAAAGAAAGAGAGAAAGCTTGAAGGAAGTATATGATGATTCTGATCGCAAGATGGATTTCGATCGCATCAGAATTTTGAGTTGTTACTTAGGAGTTATGACACATTGCTTAGGAATAGATAACAACAAGATTTTCATTTGCACTGTAAGGATAAGTTTTTCCGCAAAGTTTTAAAATAAAAGGAAGATATTTGATTTTATTTATTTTAAGGGTCCTTACAATGGCATTTGTGAAAAAGTGTTGCTTAAATGATTCCATTGATAGCAATATTGGAAAATGGATTTGATTCTTTCGTTTGTGGTAGTGTCTAAATTTACCAAATAAGGAAAGATTCTCATCACCCAAGGTTTCAGTTGGATAGAAACTTGGAAATCATGCAAGTTGTCTAGTATGATAAATGAGAACTTTCAGCTTTAGAAAATTAAGACTAGTTCCTTGTTCACATGTATATGTGAATCAAGTGAAGGACTAAGAGATCGAGTACACATTCTTGTGCACTGATCAAGTCCCCCACAAAAAATCTATAAGACTATTCGTCATGATTTACTAAAGTTTAGTAAATATGGTTACACTTACAAGTTTAAGTGTAATTCTGATACATTGGAAAATTTCCGATGTATGGCAGAACGAATGAGAAGAATCAAATTAGGCAGAAGGATAAAAGTTTCTCAAATCTAAAAAGATGGGAGAGTACTTTAGTATCATTTTATATGATCATCTTAATGATTAAGAGACCTTATCACAATTCATCCTCTAAGTACATTTTGATAGCTAAGAAGATGAGCTATCAATTGTTGAAGTGGTCAAATCAAGAGAATGAGTCATACTTCGTTCCAAAACAAGTCTTAGAGTCATACTCCATGACTATAAGTTGAGTGAAATATCTTAAAGAAAGGTTTAAAACACTAGTCAAATGTAAGAGTAAAAGTTTTCTACTCTTGTACATTTGAAATTGGTAAGTTGTGATGTTTTGGACAAAAGAAAGACCAACTAAGGCCAATTGTGTGAAGTGTTTGTCTTGATTAGAATCCGCACTATCTATTGGATGTTTGACAAGGGAGTCTTATATGTCAAGAGGATAGTGGGAGTCTTAAAGGTCTTGAAAGTCTCAAGAACTAATCAAGAATAAAACCTGAAGTTCTTCACTAGCACACGACTTGAGGTTTATAGCCTATCGTGTTGACATATTTTGTGTCCATTCCAGTTAAAGTTGGCTTTGCATATGAGCTCTTAGAGTTCTTAATTGGTTGCATAACAACTTGGAAGCAATGGCAGGCGCTTGAGCTGCCGGGTGGCAAGAAATTAAGATTAAGTTCAATACATATGAGTTTAGATTTGTCATTATCCTTTTCTTGTGACTATTCACATGGATAAAAACAAATACACCATTATATCTAAGTGTCATAAGGTTTCTATCTGATTCATGAAAATGATGGTGATGAAACACTTTCACTAAGTAGATTTTAGTTAGATAGCAATTGTGATATTTGCATTCTCAAAGTCGTTAGTGGAGCATGTGTGGTTAACCGACACACTAATATGGACTTGTGAGAAGTGGCAAAGGTCTAAACAATCGAGACTATGATTATGGCATCCCTTTTCATAGTTCTTAAATTGTTTATACATGCCTATGAGCTATCTAAGGTAAGGTGTATGATATTGATAAAGTTTTATCAAAGCAATCTACTATCAGAAATCTGAACTTTGGTAAGAAAGTCAATAAAGTATTGTTTTACCTAGAAGTCCAGCTGATTTCTGAGTACATGTCAAAGCTAGTGGGAGAGCATAGGTGTTATGCTAATAATCATCATGTTAGTGGGAGCATGATAATTATGATAAGTATTGCAAGTTAGCAATGTTAATTATAGAAAACAAAAGTTTAAATTCGTGAATTTGTAGAGGTTGAAAAGTTTTTTGCTATAATTAAGGGAGAGGAAAATACACTTCACTTCAGTTCTAAAAGCTTAGATTAGTCAAGGATATATATATATATATATATATATATATATATATATATATATATATATTTCATGTTGGAATGGCTCAACATAAGGAAATTCTATATATGGGTCCATTATTTGCGTTCTAAAATTCGATTATGATTACGACATCCCTTTTCATAATCTGAATTATGAGAACTTGGCAAATAGAAATGGAAATATTATAGCAAAAGACAGGTTTAGTCTTTATGTGAGACATCATGAATCGTGTCCCATATGCTTCGGATATAGGATCGATTACATGTGCTATATTCATCCTTTCTAAAATTTTCCAAATGCCTGGGGCATTAAGAAGGGAAAAGGTCTAGAACTGGATATGACTAAAAGGATTAAGCAATCGACGAGGACAATCTAAGGTTTACCAAAGATTGGTTGCTCAGGGACAGTTGGAAGTACGGTGTTAATTTTGCAAGGACCATATTGACATATTCTGAAAAGAGGCAACTCTTGTTCAGAAGTGATAGTCAAAATGGGAATATGGGAAGGTGGAAGTTATTTGTGTAAGATTAGGAAACTTAATGCAAGAAGAATGTTCAAAGGCAATGAACTTTGAATATGAGACTTCGGTTCCATGGAGTTGATCTCCGTTGAAATACTCTGTAATGTTGTTGACAAGTCTTTGTGACTTTGTGCGTAATTGTTACAAGAGGACCAATGCATATAATTTTAGAATCGAACAGATTTTGGTAAATGGCATGAATTTGGAATTCTTGCATTTACAGTAAAGAATTGGGAGTGTGAAATGAGAATCATTGGAATTATGTTCAATCGGTCTCTTTCACAAAGTAAAGATCACAGACAAAAATAGAGTGCATACTTGGTGTATGGCAAAGCTATTGTTTAGAAAAAACATAGTGTACATGCTTGGAGCATGGGCAACTAGTGTTTTTTAATTCAAGTATAAAGTTGATAAAACTGAAACAATGAATAATGAGTAATCAGTATGGTGATAAATAAAAGTTGTTTTATTTATATTCATAGGTTTTGATACCATATTAGATTCAATTATTCTTGTGTTTCATTTTGCATGTTTTGACTTCCAGAATAACTAGGTCGTCCTTCCTGATTGACTAAGTTATTCAAACTATCCACAGTCGGTCATATGTTGGAAGTAGATATGAATCAAGACTGTCATGGGTTGGGCTTGTAGAGGTCTAAGATGTTGGACAAGGTGGTACTACAACACTCATGAGTGCTCATAAGTTCTGAGTATTGGGTTCAACCCGCGCTCATTGGAATCACTTCATGGATTGTATCACGAGTGATCATGAGATGATAATATCTTATATTCTTCAAACCTAGAGATTTGAGTTGTTACTATGAGTTGGTTGTACATTGATTGCACGAAAACGCATTGGTAACTCGATGTTATAAAACGCGCCTTTGTGTATGATTCAACAAGTAGTAGAACAAGCCATACGAGTCGAAGTTTATCCATTCCTTTTACCTTCAGGATAAAAGCGATATCTGTGGGCCCCTCGATGATTTAATGATGATACATGTGAGTGCTTGGCCAAGCCAGGACTTATTTGATCTGTTCAATCAGTCAGTCATCATGAATCGGAAATCGGGAAACAACAGATGGACAGAGAGAATGATTGTTAATCCATGTCTCAGTCCATATGATATCTAGAATGGAGGAATATATGATCATTTATCTAATGGACAAGTCATTTACAAAGGTCAGAGATCATCGGCAAGGTCAGAGTTCGACAGAAGCTTTTGAGAGCTACGATTGCCAGTCGGTTCTTGAAGTCATACTTGCAATAATAGTTTTAGACTTATCCAAGTGGGAGACTATTGGAGTAATGTCTACGTCCATAACTATAATTGGTAAGACTTGACCCGACCCGGCAAGGTCCATTTGGGTTGCATAGCATCATGCATTTGGATAGAGTATAATGAGAGAAATAACACTTAAGGTTTGTTAATATATTATAAGTTCTAATATATTAATAAGATTATTTAATTAGTATTGATCAAGAATTAATCTATGATTAATTAAGTGATCAAAAGAAAACTAATTAAATATATGGGTTGATTGTGTAAATCATCCATACTTGTATAGTGGGCTAAGACTCCATGGATTATCAAGTTGGGCTAAAACCCATAGGATGCTCCATGGATGCTCCATGGTGTATTTGAACCCATGGATCCAAGGAAATGGAAAGCCATGACAATTAGGGTTTACCCTAATTGTGACACTATATAAAGATCATATTCTTGGCAAAATCGGCGACTATGTGTGCGAGAAAGGGCTAGCCGATTTTATGAAGTATGGATTTCTCTCTAATCTATTCCAAGTGTATTTGGTGTTGTGTGAACCATTTGAGGTGTCACACTTGGAGCACTAGGCACTCAAGCTTCATGAAGACAAGCTACATCAAACAAAGGTATGTATTATATCCATTTGATTACCCAAGTATCAATTATTGTATGCTAGATAGGGTAATACCTTAGAAAGTTCATAATTGCATGTATAATAGAAAAAACATAGATCCAAGGTATTTAGGGTTGCATGTACACTTAGGAGTGTTAGAATGCTCATAACCCAACAAGCTCATCGAGTCACCCTATTACTCGTCGAGTTCCTAGGCTACCCATCATCGCGACTAGACGAACTAACTCGTCGAGTCGTCCTCAAACTCGCCGAGTCCTAGCACAGTCAGAAAAGGGACAAGATGATCCAACTCGTCGAGTTCCTTGACAACTTGCCGAGTTTCATGAACATCATCGAGGATCCTTGATCGGACTCACCGAGTTCCCATATGAACTCATCGAGTCCCTTGCAGATCTAACCTAAACAGCTGATTTCACACTTCTAAGGCTCCAAAATACAGATCCAGATCGTTTCCATGGTCCATTTCTATAAAGTAGGAGACTTGATGGCTTTGCACACCTCAAATGGGCCCAAACTGAAGTTATAACAACCTACTTCCATGGACATGACCATTTCTTGGACAAAAACGGGTTTAAGACCTATTTTATGGTTCTAGAGGCTAAATATCACAGGAAAAAGGGATTTCTTGGCATACAACCCATGTAGAGTAATGTATCCTTCCCAAAGGGATCAAAAAGACCCATAAATCAACACTAAAAGAGATCTAAGCTATGGGTTATCAAGCTAAGAGCTTTTTACCTCAAAAGGTTGCCAAAGATGGATAAAATCCTGGATCTTGATCTTCTCCACAAGCTTGATGGCTCCAAGTTCTTCCAACTCTCTTCTATATCACAAAAACACACTCAAAACCTCAATAATCTCTCAAGAATGAAGCTCACAACGAATTAGGGTTTTGGAGGACATGGAGGCTGGTAAGGGAGGCCCAAAAGGGGTTAACTGACTTAAATAGGGTGAAAACCCCGAAGATAGGTTTCCCTCCTGACAGACCTACTCGTTGAGTCCAGGCTTCGACTCGTCGAGTAGACCATTTAAATCCCCGCGTCCAATCTGGCATCTACTCGACGAGTTAGGGCTACCTACTCGTCGAGTAGCTTTTACAAAATTCACATTAAATGAACTGATGCGTATCAGGAACGGGGCATTACAATATATATATATATATATATATATATATATATATATATATATATATATATATATATATATATATATATATATATATTCATAAAATTGTTGAATATATTGTTGATGGTTAAATATGTTTTACCACCGTTTGTCTTCGTTTTATTATTATTATTTTTCGTTTCCAAGGGTTTTGTTGTTTTTCCGATTGTGATTTTGGTTCCATTTCGTCTTCATCTTGTGAATATTAGGCTTGAGAAGCTCAAAATTAAGAAGGTTGAAATTGTTGTTGTGGACAAATGTTTGCTTGGAATGGGTTTAACTATTGTAAGGTGTTTGGTTGGAACTCCATTCGTTGTTGGAAGTAATCTTGTTGAAATTGATATTGGAAAAAGGTTGATGTTTAATTGGTGATTCTTGTAACATATTCATGAACTCACCGATGGATGAATCAAAATGTGGATATAATCGGGGTGAATAAATCGAATTTTGGTGTCTTGAGGATGTTTGAGTTTTGCTCGATGGTTTAATTTAATTTGAATTAAAAAAAAATAATAATAAATGAATGAGTATAGAAAGAAAGGAAGGAAGTAGTGTGGTAATGTTTTAAATAGTTTTTAGTATTTATAGGTAAATTGAAATATTAAAAAGAAATTTGGTCATCCCCCAACCACGAGCAGGGGGAGGTTTTGTGTTTACGCACTATGCCACCGGCATGGACGGTATATATACCAGATGGAATGTCATGCAAAACTTGATGTACTCGTCATCAAATTATCTAGGTTACAAAATCCAAAAGTATTTTGTCATCATCATAGTTTGTCGTATATGTTATTTACAATTCTTTTATTGGATAACAAATTAAATTTTTTTTAAAATTTTCGTTAGAGTACAAATAGCATTGGTAATTAAGATATTTTCAATGTTATTTTTATTACATACTGATATAACAATGTAGTTGCTGTGAATTACGGTATTGTGGATTTTCGCCACAAAAATCCATTTACGAGACAATGCTTTATTTTCGCTGGCTTTACTTTTTACCAACAGCTTTTTGTTGCAAATGAGCTGTAATTGCCATAATATTTAGTATATTATTATATATATTTAGGAAAGGTCACAATGTCATTAACGTACCAATCACCAAAGCACCATGATATACATGGTTGAAAAGCAATATACATATATTGAAAACTAGATGCAGCCGTCCCAGAATCACCACTAAAACAAATAATGTGCCAAAATTCCTCGATTCCTTCGCACAGAATCTTCACTTCTGCTTGACGCTGTGTTTGCGATGCAACCAACAAAATACCAAAATGATTTCCTTGATTCCTTCTAAGTAAATGTTTCGTCCATATATAAGTGACCTGATAGGGAAGCTTTGTGATGAACAATCCATACCTTGAGAATTCAAATCCAACAGAAAAATGGAGCTAACAATAGCAGTGGTGGTTGGATTGATCCTTGTGCTCCTAGCAGTCGCCTTCCTTCGTGCAAACGCTTTCCCAAAGGAAATGGATGTCATCCCCGGTAGCCTTGGTTGGCCAGTCATCGGCGAGAGTTTCTCCTTTATATCTGAGTTTTCAAGTCCTTCTGGTATATTCAGTTTCATGAACAAAAGGCAACAAAGGTAAACAATCAACGACCAGGACTTATATGTAGTTATGTACGTATACATCAGTTCTTTTCATCTCATAAGTTCTATATATATATAATTGATTAGATACGGGAAGGTGTTTAAGAGCTACGTTTTAGGACGATATATGGTGTTTACAACTGGTAGAGAAGCAAGCAAGGTGTTGTTAACAGGAAAAGATGGAATGGTTAGCTTGAACCTGTTCACCACAGGTCAAAAGGTGTTGGGCCCCAATAGCTTGCTTCAACAGAATGGAGAAGACCACAAGCGTCTCAGACGCCTCATCGCTGAACCCCTCTCCATTGATGGCCTCAAGAAATATTTCCAGTTTATCAACGATTTGGCTATTGAGATGTTTGATCAATGGGATGGACAAAAAGTTCTAGTTCTTGAAGAAGCTTCAACAGTAATTTTCCATCGACCTAATTAAGGCTTGATCATATATTCATATTAGTATTCGGCTGTTTGAATATTGTTTCCATGCTGATATATACGCTTTTTTCCATTATATATATGCAGTTCACTTTAAAAGTTATAGGAAACATGATAATGAGCTTAGAGCCTGAGGGTGAAGAGCAAGAGAAATTTCGAGACTATTTCAAGATCATTTCTTCTTCCTTTGCATCCTTGCCTTTTAATATACCAGGGACTGCTTTCTATCGTGGCATGAAGGTATTTGTAAAGTTCAAAATATATACAGGATAAATTGTGTACACATATTCGTACAAATTTGAACCATGTTTTGAACTATCAGGCACGGGATGGGATGTTTGAGATGTTAGACACGATAATAGCAAGAAGAAGAAATGGAAGTGATATGAAACAAGATTTCTTGGGGTCATTGATTAAGAAGCATGGAAAAGAAGGATCAGAAGGAAAAGATGACGATGAAAAACTAACGGATGCACAAATGAAGGACAACATATTAACACTGCTAATTGCAGGTCACGACACAACTACTGCTGCCCTTACATGGCTCGTTAAATTCCTCGGAGAAAATCATGCAGCCTTGGATCAACT
Source organism: Lactuca saligna (assembly GCF_052625555.1). Classification (NCBI taxonomy): domain Eukaryota; kingdom Viridiplantae; phylum Streptophyta; class Magnoliopsida; order Asterales; family Asteraceae; genus Lactuca; species Lactuca saligna. Next base: position 32,902,985 of record NC_136425.1, on the reverse strand, counting down.
AAGAGTACGTAGGTTTCATACGTAATTATTTACAAGTTCGAACATTTCATAAATCAATATTAAATATATATGTGTGTGCTTAAAACTATCAGGAGGAACATATGGAAATCCGGAGCAAGAGGAAATCTGGATCAAATCTCACATGGTCCGAAGTCAACAACATGCCTTATACTGCAAAAGTAAGCATGGTTAATTAATTAATCATATATATATCTAGAGTTTTATTTTTTTCATAAGGTTAAGACAACAAATAACACGACCATGTGAACCCGATTTATATTCTTTGATGTTCAGGTAGTTAGTGAGACTCTACGAAGAGCAACGATCTTACCTTGGTATTCCAGAAAAGCTGCAATGGACTTTGAGATCGATGGTACGGATATAATACCCTAAATGTACTATATATGAATGAAATCACGTTTAATGAATCAATTCGAATGTTTGATGACTTGATGTTTTGTTGATTCTTCAGGATATAGAATCAAAAAAGGTTGGTCAGTGAACTTGGATGTAGTGTCGATTCACCATGATCCACAAGTGTTTGCCGACCCTCATAAATTTGATCCATCTAGATTCGATGTAACTAAGATCGACATCCCATTTTCATATTCTTCATGGTAATTTATCATTTTTACAGGATAAATAATTAATACATGCTTATTTTGAATAATTTCAGGACCCCCTGAGATCTTTCAGCTTCCTTGGGTTTGGAAATGGACCTCGTATGTGTCCTGGAATGAATCTGGCCAAACTGGAAATTTCGATTTTCATTCATCACCTTGTCTGCAGATACAAGTATGATTATCGATCAAATTAAAAGACTAATTTAGACACCATACATGCATGCATGCACAAATTAAGAAAAAGAAGGAATTAATAAAAGAAAATTTTAATATTAATCAATAGAAGCACAGGAATTAAGATAAAAGTCTCACCAATTTGCAGGTGGAAACCTCTTGAGAAAGATGACTCCGTCCAGCCTACACTTGTCCGGATGCCAAAAAACAAGTATCCAATCATCGTCGAGTCTCTGTGAATAAACTACGTACAATGGCACAAAAGCGAAGTACGGATGGCAATAAACACGAGTGATTACAGTCTAACAATTATGTTTAGCCAACATTTCATTGGAATCGTCAACCATTATTAAATTGGAGCAATTATAGTTTATTTCTGAGGCAAACATTCTCCATTTCTCAAATAATATCACAATTACCTGCTCTTTCTTTTTGGATCACGCAGTATAACATAGTTTATATCAAAGAAGTGATAGTATATACAAATTACACTTGGGACGTTAATCAAACAAACATAATAATGTGCACTAGCTAGCCGTATCAGAGTCGTTAGCGCCAATATATTGAGGGTGTCCCACTTCGGATTAAATGTGTAACTTTATATAGAGTGAAGTAGAGGATATATGTGAGTTAGCATTTCTAAAATAAATACTATATATATGCACACTAAAAGGGTAAAATGATGGTAATGCACTAAAGGGGTAATTAAATTAATGATCATGGTTGAAACTTTTCCAGTTATTCATTTAGCCTTAAAAATATTTATATAACCCCTCTTCTTTTTCCAAGCTATTCATTTAGCCTTAAAAATATTTATACAACCTCTCTTCTTTATAGACATTATTTATCCATATTACAGAAAAGCAAACAACGATCTCAGACAACACAGGGACAAATGTCGCCAGGATATATAGTGTTCGTTGACATAGTGCTCTCGTTGTACATGTAGATTTCGTCGGGATAGTGTTCATCCGGTTAGGTCAAGCTTTACGGACAATTCGTTGAAATAATCATAATTATTTTAAAAGTATATTTAATAAAAAGTCAAGGTAGATATAAGCTTTTCTCTCTTGAGTGGAGATGAGAGATAGACCAAACACACACACCTAGCCTAGACGTAGACGTAAATGCGTGAAATGACGCAATTTAGGCGCATTTGTACAACACATCTTTCTTTGACAGCTGGTGAGCTTTTATTTTTGGCGAGTTTGAGTCAAGTCAGTTGAACTGACTGTAACGTTGTGAGTTTTACCCCAAAAAAATTCATCTTATTCATCACATTTTTAACAAAAGAATGCAACAAGTCTTTTATTTATTTGTAATTTAAAACAAACCACATGTTACCATCTTTCAAAAACAACCCAATTAAAAATTGTTTAAGTTTAAGATAACCTTTATTGAACAAAAGTAACAACCGAAATATGTCCAAGTGGTATCGTCTAAATAAAAACATACTACCAAAGACAAATATTCTCAACCTCATCAATCCACGCTCCTAAGCTACATGTACCAAGCCAAAGGCACAAAGTACAAGAAACAAGTGTAAGCATCAGCTGAGTGATACAATTCCCAAACGAGTCAACAATTCAATTTACAACAAAATAACATTGAGCAACAAATACCACATACTCATATATAATAACAAATTCATCATGTATCACCAAAAGCATAACATCTCATCGAAAACAACACATCACCAAAAGAATCACATATCACCAAAAGCATCGCATATCATCAAAAGCAACACATATCACCAAAGACATCGTATCATGGAGATGAATCTCTACATACATCCTATCCCAAGGGAACTACCGTATTATTGAATGCTCTAAGTGGTTGATGACTTCCACCCGAAACACTAACCCCAGATGCCTCTTTCGCTACTCCGACTATGTGAAACACAAGTATTTCATGGTGTTGTTCAGGATTTGGTACCAACAGTGTCATACATCCATGATACCTCCCAATCCAATGTGATGTGTGTAATGATCCTCCCCGGTAGGACCACACCACTCCAGTCCACGAACACTATAGTGACAGTGTACGTGTACCATGTATTGCAGGATCTTCTAGATAGACCGAACGAGTTATACCTCAATGGCTTAATCTCTTTCCTATATGTCCTCTTTCAACCGAATAGGCCACCAAAAGTATTTGGATAGGGTTTAAGGTAAGTATCATAAACTATCCAACCCACTACGCAACGCTCCGCAAAATTCAAGAATTCATCATATTAAACATGCAATTGTTGGGTTATGAGCATTCTAACACTCCTAAGTGTACATGCAACCCTAAATACCTTGGATCTATGTTTTCTCTATTATACATGCAAATATGAACATCCAAGGTATTATCCTAATCTAGCATACAAAATAATGGATATAACAAGATAGAATACATACCTCTTTGATAGTGCTTGTCTTCATGAAGCTTGAGTGCCTAGTGCCCCAAGTGTGACACCTCAAATGGTTCACACAACACCATAAGCACTTGGAATAACTTAGAGAGAAATTAGAACACTTCATGAAATCGTCTAGCCCTCATACATACACATAGTCACGATTTCTTGAGCCATGGGTTTCTTTTATATGGTGGCTATTAGGGTTACACCATGTAACTCATGACTTTACCCATTCCTTATGCTCCATGGATTTTAACCTCCATGGAGTATCCATGGGTCACCCCATGGACTTAGTCCAACATAAGGAATCTTGGATCACAAGCCTACATATATAAGAATGAATGATTTACACAATCAACCCATATATTTAATTAGTCTCCTTTTGGTCACTTAATTAATTCCAAATTAATTCTTGATCAATACTAATTAAATAACCTTATTAATATATTAGATCTTATAATATATTAACAAACCTTAAGTGTTATTTCTCTCATTTTAGTCTATCCAAGTGCATGATGCCATGCAACCCAAATGGACCATGCCGGGTCGGGTCAAGTCTTACCAATTATAGTTATGGACTTAGACATTAATCCAACAGTCTCCCACTTGGATAAGTCTAAAACTATTATTGCGTATGACTTCAGGAACCAACTGGCAATCGTAGCTCTCAAAAGCTTTTGTCGAACTCTGACCTTGTAGATGAACTCTGATCTTGTCAATGACTTGTCCATTAGATAAGGGATCATATATTCCTCCATTCTAGATATCATATAGACTGAGACATGGATTATAATCATTCTCTCTGTCCATTTGTTGTTTCCCGATTTCCGATTTATGACGACTGACTAATTGAACAAATCAAATCAGTCCTGGCCCGGCCGAGCACTTCCATTTGTCATCATCAAATCATCGAGGGGCCCACAGATATCGCTTTTATCCCGAAGGTAAAAGGAATGGATAAACTTCGACTCATATGGCTTGTTCTACTACTTGTTGAATCATACACAAAGACACGTTTTATAACATCGAGTTACCAATGCGTTTCGTGTAATCAATGTACTATCAACTCATAGTAACAACTCATATCTCTAGGTTTGAAGAATATAAGATATTATCGTCTCATGATCACTCGTGATAAAATCCATGAAGTGATTCCAATGAGCGCGGGTTGAATCCAATACTCAGAACTTATGAGCACTCATGAGTGTTGTAGCCCTTTGTCCAACAACTTAGACCTCTACAAGCCAACCCATGACAGTCTTAATTCATATCTACTTCCAACATATGACCGACTGTGGATGGTTTGAATAACTTAGTTATTCCGGAAGAATAACCTAGTTTATTCGGGAAGTCAAAACATGCAAAGTGAAACACAATAATAATTGAATCCAATATGGTCTCAGAACTTATGAATATAAATAAAACACTTTTTATTTATCACCATATGATTACACATTATTTATTGTATATTGTTTCATCTATCAACATTATTCTTGAATTTAAAACAATAGTTGTCCCATGCTCCAAGCATGTACACTATGTTTTCTAAACACTAGTCATGCCATACACCAAGTATGCACACTATGTTTGTCTATGATCTTTACTTTGTGAACTAGATCAATTGAACATAACTTCAATGATTCTCTTTTCACACTCCCAAATCCTTACTGCAAATGCAAGAATTCCAAATTCATGTCATTTACTGAAATCTGTTAGATTTTAAACTTATATGCATCGATCCTCTTGTAATGATTATGCACAAAGTCAGAAAGACTTGGAAACAATCATTACAGAGTATTCCAAAGGAGATCAACTCCTTAGAAACATCCTTCTTGCATTAAGGTTCCTAATCTTAAACAGATTGGAAAAATTATAACTTTGAAACATTTCCAGATTCCATTTTGACTATCACTTCTGAACAAGAGTTGCCTCCTTACAGATTATGTCAATATGGTCCTTCCAGAATTATCACTACACTTCCAACTGTCCTTGAGCAACCAATCTTTGGTAAACCTTAGATTTTCCTCGACAATTGTTTAATCCTTTTAGTCACATCAACTTTGAAACATTTCCAGATTCTATTTGCCAAGTTCTCATAATTCAGATTATGAAAAGGGATGCTGTAATCATAATCGAATTTAAGAACGCAAATAATGGACCCATATATAGAATTTCCTTATGTTGAGCCATTCCAACATGAAATTCATATATATCCTTGACTAAATGATTAAAACCTCATGATCTAAGCTTATAGATTTGAGATGAAGTATAATTTCCTCTCCCTTAATTATAGCAAAACAACTTTTTCCCAGTTGAAACCTTTTGTTTTCTATAATTAACATTGCTAGCTTGCAATACTTATCGTAATTATCATGCTCCCACTAACATGATGATTATTAGCATAACACTTATGATCCCACTAGCTTTGACATATACTCAGAAAGCTCGACTTCTAGAAATCAATACTTTATTGACTTTCTGACCAAAGTTCAGATTTCTGATACTAGATTGTTTTGATAAGACTTTATCAAAAAACATACACCTTCCCTTAGATAGCACATTTGTGTGTCTAAACAATTATGAAGAGGGATGCCGTAATCATAATGGTTAGACCTTTTTGCCACTTCTCACAAGTTCAAGTTAGTGTGCTGGTAAACCACACACGCTCCACTAACGACTTTGAGAATGCAAATATCCCAATTGCTATCTAGCTAAAATCTACTTAGTGGAAGTGTTTCCTCACCATCATTTTCATGAATCAGAGAGAAACCTTATGACACTTAGATTTATTGGTGTATGAGTTCCTACCCATATGAATTTGTCAAAACCATAATCACAAGACAAGGATAATGACAAATCCAAAACCATATGGATTGAACTCAATCTTAATTTCTTGCCACCTGGCAGCTCAAGTGCCTACCATTGCTTCCAAGTTGTTGTGCAACACATTGAGAACTTTAAGAACTCATATGCAAAGCCAACTTTAACTAGAATGGGCACAGAATATGTCAACACGATAGGTTATAAACCTCAAGTCGTGTGCTAGTGAAGAACTTCAGGTTTCATTCTTGATTAGTTCTTGAGAATTTCAAGACCTTTAAGACTCCTACTGTCCTTTTGACCTATAAGACTCCCTTGTCAAACATCCAAGAGATAGTGCGGATTCTAATCAAGACAAACACTTCACACAATTGGCCTTAGTTGGTCTTTGTTTTATCCAAAACATCACAACTTACCAATTTCAAATGTACAAGAGTAGAAAACTTTTACTCTTACATTTGATAAGTGTTTTAAACCTTATTTAAGACATGTCACTCAAATTACAATCTTGGAGTACGACTCTAAGACTTGTATTGGAATGAAGTATGACTCATCTTCTTGATTTAACCATTTCAACAATTCAAGATCCCTTCTTCTTAGTCATAAGAATGCACTAAGACTTCCTTAGAGAACTAATTTTGATATGGTTTCTTAATCATTAAGATGATCACAAAACTGATACTAAAGTACTCTCCCATCTTTTCAGATTTGAGAAACTTTTATCCTTCTGCCTAAGTTGATTCTTTTATTCGCTCTGCCTTACATTGGAACCCTTTCCAACGTCTTAGAGTTACACTTAAGCTTGTAAGTATAATCATATTTACTGAGCTTTAGTAAACTATGACGAAGAGCCTTACATCTTTTGTGGTGGACTTAATCAGTGCACATGACTATGTACTCGATCCCTTAGTCCATTACTTGACTCACACATCCATGTGAATAAGTAATTAGTCTTAATTTTCCAATACTTGAAAGTTCTCATTCATCATGATATACAACTTGCATGATTCCAAGTTTCGGTCCAATTTAGACTTGGGTGATGAGAATCTTTCCTTATTTGGTAAATTTAGACATTACCACAAATGAAGGAATCAATTTCATATTTCCACTCTTGCTATTAATGGAATCATATAAGCAACAATTTTTTCTCAAATGCCATTGTAAGGATTTTTTTTAAAATAAATAAAATCAAAATTTTCCTTTTATTTTAAAACTATGCGGAAAAACTTATCCTTACAATCCATATGAAAACTTGTTGTTATCTATTCCTTAGCAATATCTCATAACTCCTAAGAATTAGCTCAAGAATCCGTTTTTTTTCAAACTACACGATAGAAATCCATCTATGCGATCAGATTCAGCATATTCTTTAAGTTCCTTTACTTTTCTTTGATTCTTAAAACATTACCATGTGACCCAGTCACATCATGTATCAGGAATCTAAGAATAGAAACTTAACAGAGTTAGATTAGTGGACTTTACCTGAAGTAGAGTCAACCTTATTGACTTTAACATCCTTAGGTAAATTTGGCACCTTCGCAAATAATGACCCTTACTTTGGCAATATAAACATATGGACCCTTTGATAATGGTACACGAGACTATCACAGACTTAGACTTTTCTCTTTACCATTTGGTCAACCGAGTTGACTATGGCCGATCCCTTTCCATTGGGAAGAGAATGCTTTTTCTGTATTTCCAGTGTCACCATTGTCAATGTCCATAAAGTTTCAGGAAGTTGATCTTAACAATAGATAAGATCATTAAGGGTCTTGTCATAGTCTATTTCATAGGTGTTCCAAAAGAACTCACTATGTGACTTAGAAAGTGATTGAACCACCAACTTTCTCAAGACTTTGACACCCAACTCTCCCGGCTTGTCAATATGTGACTACATCTCCAAGATGTGATCACACCTAGACCTTGCCTTGCCATTAGGGCTTGAGTGACCTTAAACTTTTCAAGAACTTGTGGGTTAGGGAGAATAATCGGAGGAGGAGAAAGAAGTATGATATCCATGGGACATCATCTTCATTTAGGAAAGCTTGTTTCAAGAGATTTGGGAAGATCATAAATGTCTAAACCAAACATCTTTTTGGGAGATATTCAAGATAGTTGATTTTAAAATCCTTAATATGATACCCAATATGAAATATTAAGGCTAGGACCCAACAGACTATTTTATAACTTAGAAGAGGTATACCGTAATCCAAGCTATAAAACAATTTGAAGGTAGGTGAATGACGATTCACCAATTTCCACCAAGATAAACGAAATGTATTATTAGGTTTTAATCGGATTTGAAATTCCTAGATCTTTTGAGATTCATTGAACTGTTCAATGGCATGTTTCAATCTCGAGTGTGCCCTTCAGGTTTTGTGACTGGGATGCCGAGGATCACAAGACAAGGTGTGAAGTAACCATGCAAATTACTTGGTACCCTTAAGTGTTTACCCCTCAATCGATGTGCCGGTTAACCACACACGCTCCATCGATACTATGATAAACATTAAGTTACCCTTTGCCTACCTTGTTAAATACGAGTTAGTGTGCCGGTTAACCACACACGCTCCACTAACCGACTTAAACAAAGTGCAAAGTGTAATTTCATGGATTAGCACCTTCTTCACATTTTCCTAAGTAACTAAGATTGGGAATTATTAAAAGTTTAGTTACTTAGTATTTATCATTAATACTTTTAATGAAGGGAGAATTATAGTCATGTCAAACCCGTTCGGCTAACGACCCTCCACCAGTCAAGCAAGCGGTGGGTGAGAGTGGACACCCATTAAGTTGCCATTTTATAGGCAACAACCTTATACCCACCTTATAGACCGGCTTCGTGAATGAGGCGTACTAGCGGTAAGACCGACTTTACTCTTATACATATAAATATTATTAACTTATAATATTATAAAGTATAAGGGTTGAATTTTAACTTTTAAAATTCTAAGGGCTAACTTGGAATTAAAGTATTCATAAGAGAAAACTTTACAAATTCCAAAACTTGAGGGCAAGTTTTGAAACTATTCAAAACTAATTAATTCCATAACTTATGTATTTAAAGTAGTTTTAATCCAAAAACTCTTCAAGTTCCATAACTTGTGGATAAATTATGGAAGACTTTAAACTAATAAAGAATTAACCTTTTCTTTATTTTATAACTTATGGAATTAATTAAGGTTACATATTTTATTTATTTATTTATTAATGAAGTGACTCTTGAACCTCCATAACTTAAGGACAAGACTCTTCATCTTTTGTAACCATTGCCAACTTTTATGAGTTTTTATGAATCTTAAATGTGACTTTTCATATAACTTGAGGACAAGTTACAAAAACACATTTTAGAATCAACTCTTAGATTAATTTGGATTGAAAACAACTTTTTCACTCAACTTTTCTATTAATCTAAGCAACTCATAAGAACAAGATAATTCAAATTAAACTTTTTCATGTAATTAGTCTAACCTTTAAACTAATAGAAAACATGAATCTATTGATAATTATCTTTGAAAATGGATTAGCATGAACATTACCACATTAAAAAACAAGTTTATAAGTTCAAAACAACTTAGGGTAATGTTCCTAGTCCATTTCTAGCCAAAAACCTCGAAGATATGCTGTCTGGGGTCCAACTCGTCGAGTGCATGAACTCAACTCGGTGAGTTGGATGCATTTTGCCTTGGACTCGTCGAGTCCCTTCATGGACTCGGCGAGTCAGCTGGGCTGACAGCATCAAAACTCGATTTTTCAGCTTCTATTGCAGGTATAACAAGAAAACAAGCCTAGGCTCTGATACCACTGTTGGGTTATGAGCATTCTAACACTCCTAAGTGTACATGCAACCCTAAATACCTTGGATCTATGTTTTCTCTATTATACATGCAAATATGAACATCCAAGGTATTATCCTAATCTAGCATACAAAATAATGGATATAACAAGATAGAATACATACCTCTTTGATAGTGCTTGTCTTCATGAAGCTTGAGTGCCTAGTGCCCCAAGTGTGACACCTCAAATGGTTCACACAACACCATAAGCACTTGGAATAACTTAGAGAGAAATTAGAACACTTCATGAAATCATCTAGCCCTCATACATACACATAGTCACGATTTCTTGAGCCATGGGTTTCTTTTATATGGTGGCTATTAGGGTTACACCATGTAACTCATGACTTTACCCATTCCTTATGCTCCATGGATTTTAACCTCCATGGAGTATCCATGGGTCACCCCATGGACTTAGTCCAACATAAGGAATCTTGGATCACAAGCCCACATATATAAGAATGAATGATTTACACAATCAACCCATATATTTAATTAGTCTCCTTTTGATCACTTAATTAATTCCAAATTAATTCTTGATCAATACTAATTAAATAACCTTATTAATATATTAGAACTTATAATATATTAACAAACCTTAAGTGTTATTTCTCTCATTTTAGAATGGGTTACACCATGTTGGGTTATGAGCATTCTAACACTCCTAAGTGTACATGCAACCCTAAATACCTTGGATCTATGTTTTCTCTATTATACATGAAAATATGAACATCCAAGGTATTATCCTAATCTAGCATACAAAACTATCAATATAACAAGATAGAATACATACCTCTTTGATGTAAAATGTCTTCATGAAGCTTGAGTGCCTAGTGCCCCAAGTGTGACACCTCAAATGGTTCACACAACACCAAATACACTTGGAATAACTTGAGAGAATACTACACTTCATAAAATCAGCTAGCCCTCTCTAGAATAATACTAGTCTTAGTGTAACGATTTCTTGAGCCATGGGTTTCTTTTATATGGTGGCTATTAGGGTTACACCATGTAACTCATGACTTTACCCATTCCTTATGCTCCATGGATTTTAACCTCCATGGAGTATCCATGGGTCACCCCATGGACTTAGTCCAACATAAGGAATCTTGGATCACAAGCCCACATATATAAGAATGAATGATTTACACAATCAACCCATATATTTAATTAGTCTTCTTTTGATCACTTAATTAATTCTAGATTAATTCTTGATCAATACTAATTAAATAATCTCATTATTCTTATTATTAATATACTAGAACTTATAATATATTAATAACCGTAAGTGTCTTATTTCTCTCATTATAGTCTATCCAAGTGCATGATGCCATGCAACCCAAATGGACCATGCCGGGTCGGGTCAAGTCTTACCAATTATAGTTATGGACTTAGACATTAATCCAACAGTCTCCCACTTGGATAAGTCTAAAACTATTATTGCGTATGACTTCAGGAACCAACTAGCAATCGTAGCTCTCAAAAGCTTCTGTCGAACTCTGACCTTGTAGATGAACTCTGATCTTTGTCAACGACTTGTCCATTAGATAAGGGATCATATATTCCTCCATTCTAGATATCATATGGACTGAGACATGGATTATAATCATTCTCTCTGTCCATTAGTTGTTTCCCGATTTCCGATTTATGATGACTGACTAATTGAACAAATCAAATCAGTCCTGGCCCGGCCGAGCACTTCCATTTGTCATCATCAAATCATCGAGGGGCCCACAGATATCGCTTTTATCCCGAAGGTAAAAGGAATGGATAAACTTCGACTCATATGGCTTGTTCTACTACTTGTTGAATCATACACAAAGGCACGTTTTATAGCACCGAGTTACCAAATGTAGTTTCGTGCAATCAATGTACAACCAACTCATAGTAACAACTCATATCTCTAGGTTTGAAGAATATAAGATATTATCGTCTCATGATCACTCGTGATAAAATCCATGAAGTGATTCCAATGAGCGCGGGTTGAATCCAATACTCAGAACTTATGAGCACTCATGAGTGTTGTAGCCCTTTGTCCAACAACTTAGACCTCTACAAGCCAACCCATGACAGTCTTAATTCATATCTACTTCCAACATATGACCGACTGTGGATGGTTTGAATAACTTAGTCATTCCGGAAGAATAACCTAGTTTATTCGGGAAGTCAAAACATGCAAAGTGAAACACAATAATAATTGAATCCAATATGGTCTCAGAACTTATGAATATAAATAAAACTCCTTTTATTTATCACCATATGATTACACATTATTCATTGTATATTGTTTCAGCTATCAACATTATTCTTAAATTTGAAACAATAGTTGTCCCATGCTCCAAGCATGCACACTATGTTTTCTAAACAATAGTCATGCCATACACCAAGTATGCATACTATGTTTGTCTATGATCTTTACCTTGTGAACTAGATCAATTGAACATAACTTCAATGATTCTCTTTTCACACTCCCAAATCCTTACTGTAAATGCAAGAATTCCAAATTCATGTCATTTACTGAAATCTGTTAGATTCTAAACTTATATGCATCGATCCTCCTGTAATGATTATGCACAAAGTCAGAAAGACTTAACAACAATCATTACAGAGCATTCCAAAGGAGATCAAGTCCTTGGAACCATCCTTCTTGCATTAAGTTTCCTTAATCTTACACAGATTGAAAATTCTAACTTTGAAACATTTCCAGATTCCATTTCGACTATCACTTCTGAACAAGAGTTGCCTCCTTACAGATTATGTCAATATGGTCCTTCCAGAATTATTACTCTACTTCCAATTGTCCTTGAGAAACCAGTCTTTGGTAAACCTTAGATTGTCCTCGACAATTGTTTAATCCTTTTTAGTCAAATCCAGTTCTAAACCTTTTCCCTTCTTAATGCCCCAGGCATTTGGAAATTTTTAGAAAGGATGAATATAGCACATGTAGTCGGTCCTATATCCGAAGCGTATGGGACACGATTCATGATGTCTCACATAAAGACTAAACCAGTCTTTTGCTATAACATTTCCATTTCAATTTGCCAAGTTCTCATAATTCAGATTATGAAAAGGGATGCCGTAATCATAATCGAATTTAAGAACGCAAATAATGGACCCATATACAGAATTTCCTTATGTTGAGCCATTCCAACATGAAATTCATATATATCCTTGACTAAATGATTAAAACCTCACGATCTAAGCTTATAGATTTGAGATGAAGTATAATTTCCTCTCCCTTAATTATAGCAAAACAACTTTTTCCCAATTGAAACCTTTTGTTTTCTATAATTAACATTGCTAGCTTGCAATACTTATCGTAATTTTCATGCCCCCACTAACATGATGATTATTAGCATAACACTTATGCTCCCACTAGCTTTGACATATACTCAGAAATCACTGGACTTCTAGAAATCAATACTTTATTGACTTTCTTACCAAAGTTCAGATTTCTGATACTAGATTGTTTTGATAAAACTTTATCAAAAACATACACCTTCCCTTAGATAGCTCATGGGTGTGTCAAAACAATTTTAAGAACTATGAAAAGGGATGTCGTAATCATAGTCTTGATTGTTTTGACCTTTTCCATTTCTCACAAGTCCAGGTTAGTGTGCCGGTAAACCACACACGCTCCACTAACGACTTTGAGAATGCAAATATCACAATTGCTATCTAGCTAAAATCTACTTAGTGGAAGTGTTTCCTCACCATCATTTTCATGAATCGAAGAGAAACCTTATGACACTTAGATTTAATGGTGTATGAGTTCTTATCCATGTGAATTGTCAAAACCATAGTCACAAGACAAGGATAATGACAAATCCAAACTCATATGGACTGAACTCAATCTTAATTTCTTGCCACCTGGCAGCTCAAGGGCCTACCATTGCTTCCAAGTTGTTGTGCAACCAATTGAGAACTCTAAGAACTCATATGCAAAGCCAACTTTAATTGGAATGGGCACAGAATATGTCAACACGATAGGTTATAAACCTCAAGTCGTGTGCTAGTGAAGAACTTTAGGTTTTATTCTTGATTAGTACTTGAGAATTTCAAGAACTTTAAGACTCCCACTGTCCTCTTGACCTATAAGACTCCCTTGTCAAACATCCAAGAGATAGTGTGGATTCTAATCAAGACAAACACTTCACACAATTGGCCGAAGTTGGTCTTTGTTTTATCCAAAACATCACAACTTACCAATTTCAAATGTACAAGAGTAGAAAACTTTTACTCTTACATTTGTCAAGTGTTTTAAACCTTCTTTAAGACATGTCACTCAAATTACAATCTTGGAGTATGACTCTAAGACTTGTAGTGGAACGAAGTATGACTCATCTTCTTGATTTAACCATTTCAACAATTTCAAGATCCCTTCTTCTTAGTCATAAGAATGCACTAAGACTTTCTTAGAGAACAAATTTTGATATGGTTTCTTAATCATTAAGATGATCACAAAGCTGATACTAAAGTACTCTCCCATCTTTTCAGATTTGAGAAACTTTTATCCTTCTGCCTCAGTTGATTCTTCTTATTCGCTCTGTCATACATTGGAACCTTTTTCCAATGTCTCAGAGTTACACTTAAGCTTGTAAGTATAATCATATTTACTGAGCTTTAGTAAACTATGATGAATAGTCTTATTAATCTTTTGTGGTGGACTTAATCAGTGCACATGACTATGTACTTGATCCCTTAGTCCATTACTTGACTCACACATCCATGTGAACAAGTAATTAGTCTTAATTTTTTCCAATACTTGAAAGTTCTCATTCATCATGCTATACAACTCGCATGATTCCAAGTTCCGGTCCAATTGAGACTTGGGTGATGAGAATCTTTCCTTATTTGGTAAATTTAGACATTACCACAAATGAAGGAATCAATTTCATATTTCCACTCTTGCTATTAATGGAATCATATCATATAAGCAACAATTTTTTCCTCAAATGCCATTGTAAGGATATTTTTTAAAATAAATAAAATCAAAAATTTCCTTTTATTTTAAAACTATGCGGAAAAACTTATCCTTACAACCCATATGAAAAACTTGTTGTTATCTATTCCTTAGCAATATCTTATAACTCCTAAGAATTAGCTCAAGAATCCGATTTTTCAAACTACGCGATAGAAATCCATCTATGCGACCAGATTCAGCATATTCTTTCTTTAAGTTCCTTTACTTTTCTTTGATTCTTAAAACATCACCATGTGACCCAGTCACATCATGTATAAGAAATCTCAGAATAGAAACTTAACAGAGTTAGAGTAGTGGACTTTTACCTGAAGTAGAGTCAATCTTATTGACTTTAACATCCTTAGGTAAACTTGGCAGCTTCGCAACTAATGACCCTTCCTTTGGCAATATAAACATATGGACCCTTTGATAATGGTACACGGGACTATCACAGACTTAGATTTTCTCTTTACCATTTGTTCAACCGAGTTGACTATGGCCGATCCCTTTCCATTGGGAAGAGAATGTTTTTTCTGTATTTCCAGTGTCACCATTGTCAATGTCCATAAAGTTTCAGGAAGTTGATCTTAACAATAGATAAGATCATTAAGGGTCTTGTCATAGTCTGTTTCATAGGTGTCCCAAAGGAACTCACTATGTGACTTAGAAACTGATTGAACCACCAACTTTCTCAAGACATTGACACCCAACTCTCCCGGCTTGTCAATATGTGACTACATCTCCAAGATGTGATCACACCTAGACCTTGTCTTGCCAATAGGGTTCGAGTGACCTTAAATTTTTCAAGAACTTGTGGGTTAGGGAGAATAATTGGAGGAGGAGAGAGAAGTATGATATCCATGGGACATCATCTTCATTTAGGAAAGCTTGTTTCAAGAGATTTGGGAAGATCATAAATGTCTAAACCAGACATGTTTTGGGAGATATTCAAGATAGTTGATTTAAAGTCCTTAATATGACACCCAATATGAAATATTAAGGCTAGGACCCAACAGACTATTTTATAACTTAGAAGAGGTATGCCTTAATCCAAGCTATAAAACAATTTGAAGGTAGGTGAATGACGATTCACCAATTTCCACCAAGATAAACGAAATGTATTATTAGGTTTTAATTGGATTTTGAAACTCCTAGATCTTTTGAGATTCATTGAACTGTTCAATGGCATGTTTCAATCTCGAGTGTGCCCTTCAAGTTTTGTGACTGGGATGCCGAGGATCACAAAACAAGGTGTGAAGTAACCATGCAAATTACTTGGTACCCTTAAGTGTTTACCCCTCAATCGATGTGCCGGTTAACCACACACGCTCCATCGATACTATGATAAACATTAAGTCACCCTTTGCCTACCTTGTTAAATACGAGTTAGTGTGCCGGTTAACCACACACGCTCCACTAACCGACTTAAACAAAGTGCAAAGTGTAATTTCATGGATTAGCACCTTATTCACATTTTCCTAAGTAACTAAGATTGGGAATTATTAAGAGTTTAGTTACTTAGTATTTATCATTAATACTTTTAATGAAGGGAGAATTATAGTCATGTCAAACCCGTTCGGCTAACGACCCTCCACCAGTCAAGCGAGCAGTGGGTGAGAGTGAACACCCATTAAGTTTCCATTTTATAGGCAACAACCTTATACCCACCTTATAGACCGGCTTCGTGAATGAGGCGTACTAGCGGTAAGACCGACTTTACTCTTATACATATAAATATTATTAACTTATAATATTATAAAGTATAAGGGTTGAATTTTAACTTTTAAAATTCTAAGGGCTAATTTGGAATTAAAGTATTCATAAGAGAAAACTTTACAAATTCCAAAACTTGAGGGCAAGTTTTGAAACTATTCAAAACTAATTAATTCCATAACTTATGTATTTAAAGTAGTTTTAATCCAAAAACTCTTCAAGTTCCATAACTTGTGGACAAATTATGGAAGACTTTAAACTAATAAAGAATTAACCTTTTCTTTATTTTATAACTTATGGAATTAATTAAGGTTACATATTTTATTAATGAAGTGACTCTTGAACCTCCATAACTTAAGGACAAGACTCTTCATCTTTTTTGTAACCTTTGCCAACTTTATGAGTTTTATGAGTCTTTAATGTGACTCTTCATGTAACTTAAGGATAAGTTACACAAACACATTTTATACTCAACTCTTAGATTAATTTGGATTGAAAACAACTTTTTTTCACTCAACTTTTCTATTAATCTAAGCAACTCATAAGAACAAGATAATTCAAATCAAGCTTTTTCATGTAATTAGTCTAACCTTTAAACTAATACAAAACATGAATCTATTGACAATTATCTTTGAAAATGGATTAGCATGAACATTACCACATTTAAAAACAAGTTTATAAGTTCAAAACAACTTAGGGTAATGTTCCTAGTCCATTTCTAGCCAAAAACCTCGAAGATATGCTGTCTGGGGTCCAACTCGTCGAGTGCATGAACACAACTCGGCGAGTTGGATGCATTTTGCCTTGGACTCGTCGAGTCCCTTCATGGACTCGGCGAGTCTGCTGGGCTGACAGCAACAAAACTCGATTTTTCAGCCTCTATTGCAAGTATAACAAGAAAACAAACCTGGCTCTGATACCACTTCATACAATCAACTAATATCATCATATTCACCAAGTTCATCAATAATTCACCAAATCATAGCTAACTATCGTAATTTGAATCAAATTTATGCTAGCATATTGTTGCGACATGAGCTCAGTCTGCCAGGTCTTCTGTGTTAGATCCGGATCGGAGATATAGAAGTGGTGTCGTCAGTGAGTTTCCGACGAGATACCTAAGTTGCCATCATAACAAAGTCGTTAGAGTTTCCTTAGGGATTGTGCCCAGGGAGAAAGCTCAGGCGATCAAGTTAGATCGGTTGGTAGATATGAGATGGTTCTCTCTAGCTGGAGAGAACCATATAGGTGTGTTGAGTGTGTGTTTGGCCATGGAGGCTGAAAGGTAGGGCTAGAGGTTTGTTAGAAGCTCTCTCAAAGTTGCCTCCTCATGGAGGAGGAAACATTTTGTTTATAGGGGAAATGAGGTCATGCTTTGGGCCAACCCAACTCAGGCCCAACTAGCAAGGACCCAAGAAGACCACCCAGGAGCTAGGAAAGCATCGTGAGTGGGCGCTAAAACAAGGCCAGCAGGTGAGTGCCAGGATAGCGCCAAGCCTTGACGCCATGGCCATGCCAATGGACCATATGTCAACACATACCATAAACATCATAATCATTGTAATGGAGTTAAATATGAATTTAGAACCTAAGCATGGCAACTATCAAACAAGCATATCAAATTAACACATCATATTCAAATACAAAACAATGACTATTTTAGACATAAAATGAATCAATGATCCGTATATTAAATGTACTTTTTGACATTTGCAAATTTATAGACTAAAACTACTAACACACCTCAAATAGCAGATTAACCCTCCAACTACAATCTATAAACTCAATCACACCAATTCACCTTGGAACACTCCTATATTAGTAATCAAGGTTAAAATAGCTACTCTATACCCTAAACAAATAGACATACTTCTACACTCGATTTCTAGATTTTTACCCGAAATAGCAGCCTGATCAAAGCTACTTTAACACCACCAAATCCTTCCAAAGTTATAATATTTTTGAATATACGAATAGCTAAGTCTTTTGTCTTTCTAGGTACTACTTATACAGGTCCATACGATTTTTCTACAATTTACTATGGATTTTATAAAATGTGTTATCAATACAGCTAATTTCTGACTAGTCAGTGAAAATGACAATTTTCACCTTAGTTCGAACCAATGTCAGTTCAAAGGAAAAATCAAGGATATACTAGACTTAAAACCTGAACATTAGGGATCGACAGATCCTATATCCTACCTTCTATGATTTTTCTAGAATTTTTACAAAAAAATGGTAGAATAGGTAATTTCATATTATTTCCCAACTTTAACTTTTAAGAGTTAATTGGCATCTTAACCCATTAAGTATTTATAAAAACAACCCCCAGGATGGAAATTGATCTCTCAACAGTCGAAGCACTTCATTGAGTAAAAAAGGCAATTCCAACTTCAAACCATAACCCAAAGTACATTGCTTTAAAAGGGAAAAACAAAAGTATGATGCTAATAAGAGAAAACACATTTAGGGTTTGGATTTCTCCACAAGAAACTTGGGGCATATTTTGAGAACCTTCTGGATGCTTCAAAATATGGTCTTTATGCAGAAAAACATGACACATAAAATCACTAGAATTGAACATAAAAGAAACAAGAATTATGACACCAAAAGAGAGAAATTAACTTCACAATTCCAACCAATCCTTAAGAACCATCGACAACATATAAAGGAGTGATTTTAGAAGGATTTTGATAACAAGAACCAACCTACAACACACCCAATGGGGATGAAATTCGGCCATACAAATAGCCAAAAGAATTGAAGTGAAAGAGAATAAGATTCTTCAACAATCGGGAAGCAATTCGACTTCATGAATCTTGCCACAACACTAGCAATTGATACAATAACACTTTCGAAGAAGGAAATCAAGAAAACTCACCAATTGGAATGTTCGATTACAACTTCAAAACAAAATTCTTCCTTGTGAAGCTAATAGCCAAACCCAAAAACACGCCGACTTCAATGCTTCATTCACCTCCCCCTCTCTCGACTTAGTGTCTCTATTTCCCTCACGATCTCCCCTGCTTTTCTTTCTCTATTGATCAACGCACATACAACCGGTTGGAGAATTTCTTTCGATCGATCGAGCCCAAGAAAAAAAATCGCTCCTTATTAATCCTCACAATCACGTCAAATGTAACCAATGGGGTTTTAATACGATTTTTTTCAATTAAGTCCCTAGACTTCCATGATTACATTCCAAACACCCTTAAACCTAATAACATAACATTTTAAGTTTATATTAATGACACTTTAGCCCCTCAACACCATTTAAACGAATTATATCTACCCTAATAATTTCATAAATCAATTTAATTGGATTATATTCCTCTTAATTAATGATTAATTCTTTTAGATATTAAATAATATTGTTTATTTTTAATTTATTTCATTCTATTCTCTTAGAACCGAAATAACTTTACAAAAATTAATATCCAAGAGACGAAAAACTATCATCATTAACGGAATGAATTTCAGGTCATTACAATTCTCTCCTCCTTAGATTCTGAAATTAGAATCTCTAAGTTACTGCATCATCTTATTTTAGATCACATTCTCAAGTTATGTTCCACAATCAATCATGATTTGCACTTCGTATGTTAGCCTTTTATACTTAGTAACCACTTTGATTACTCGCATTAACCACGTGTGGTTTTCAAAGTTTAAGTGACTTCCTATAGACAACACCTCTAGTAAAACTAACACGTCATGTGCTCTCCTCGTGGTAGGTTACAACCTCTAACTCATTTCCAATAGAGGGAAACTACCATATGGTACCTGATGTTTTGACTTTTCTTGCGAATACATCACATACTCTAGCACATACTTCGCTATGTCCAATTTCATTCTTGGCCACCAATAATCATATTTCAAGTCATGAAACATCATAGTAGTCACAGTTATTTGGTTGTTTAGGAAAAATAATCTTAACAACCAAAAATCATAGTACGGAATCATTGTCACATATACCATGAACAACCAAAAATCAATAATCGCCCGATAATTAATTCCCACACGCTAGAAAAATTCTTCCATCTTCGTTTAATTAATAAGCCATCTTCTTCCTTGATCCATCCATCTAAAGCCCATTTTATGCATCACCTCCAATAGATATTAAGCCCAAAATATTTATTGTTCACCAAGCCCAATCGCTTTCAATACGTCTCGAATATTCCTGCTCCGCTAGTCTCCATGAAATCTGTAATAAAGCTTACGAAACTAGAAAGTACACGAAATAGTCATAAAATAACAAAAAGGAAGATATGCATGGAAATTAACTAAATTATGAATGAAATATGCTAAAATAAACTATAAAAAGAAGTAAATAAAATGAAACTATCATGCGTACATGTTGAGTACGTTGGACATACTCAACCTGAGTTGACTTGGTTGACTTTTTAACCTTTGACTTTGACCAGGATTTTGACTAAGTTTAACCTAGGGGTATTTTGGGTATTTTGAGTTGTAAATGTAGTGTAGGTCACTGTTTTATTTATAGGTGACCCGTAGAGTATACAGTTGGAGTAGCATTCTTTTCTACTATCTTTTCAGACTATTAGGTGAGTTTTCCTCACTATACTTATGGGTCGAAGGAACCAATGTCAGAACAATAGAATGTGTGTTCTAGTTTGGAATATTGTTATGTTGAAGTGATCTGTTAAGATCTACATGATTATCTAATTGCTATTATGTGTTTTATCTTTTATATATGTCGCATTGTGCAACACACTGAATTTTCAAATATATTTTTCATTTTTAAATTCACAGAAAAACACAATTTACATTTCTCAAACCCAAATTGATAAGTTGTTATCAACACAAAATAATAAATTGTTTAATAATATCCCAGAATCATCAAAACACAATCTCTAGTTGGTGAGTACAATCATGTTGGTGCCTTCCCGCGATCCTGAGATGTACCTGAAACACATTTAACACAACACTGTAAGCACAAGGCTTAATGAGTTCCCCAAAATACCACACACACGTAATTATCCTCTCATGGATATAACTCGATAAGGACCCTTCGTTCATGTGTCTCAGTGAAGACCCTCCGATCTCACAGCTCGAGTTATGAAGACCCTTCGGTCTCACAACTCGGTTTGGACCCTCTGGTACTAACTCAATAAAGAAAATAATAATATAGATCATAAATCACAAAGATAGAACACATAATATATCACATAAATCAGTGTAAGCACATAAGACCCTCCAATCAATAACACAGATAAGACCCTCCGGACGCACAGTAATTACCACTCAGGTAAGTATAGTGAGAAGACTCACCACGTAGGTTGAACAAGTATGGCATGTACTCAACAGTAGGTATAGACTCTGCCTACATATATCATAATCATCTCTAATTAACAATTTATAATAACAACTCCAAGATGTTAAGCTAACTCCTTTTTCTCGGAAAGGGTGAAAGACCATTTTACCCCTCCATGGTCTCCAAAATCCATAACTTGACCAAATCTTAAAAATCAACGGAATTCAACACTCGAGGCAACTATCCATGTTGACGCAACTCGTCGAGTGCATCTATGCGACTCGTCGAGTTCCTTCTATTCTCAAAAAAGTCGCGAAAATCCAACTCAACCCGCCGACTTCATACATCGTCTAGGGTATCGGGGAAAACCCTAACCAACTCGTCGAGTTCCTTCAACTCAAACACAAATTTAGACGCTTTTAAGCAGAACGAAGGCCCCATACTCAAGATATAGCCTTCTAAGCTGAAATTGTAACACCCGTAGATCCGGGCTAGTCAATTTAGAGGCAATAAGTGTCAAAAACGACTTTTCGGAAAAATATTATTTATAATAAATAGTCTTAACCAAGCTTTATAATATGTCTCAAGGTTTCCGTACATATAAAGAATGCCAAAATCCGAGTTATAACGAGTAAGTTATGGCCCGTCGAACTTTTACGGCAAACCGGCACGGCACCAAGAAGCATAAATAGTGAATTTACGATAGAGCGACTTTTAGCCTTAGTGATCTAAACAAAAGTTGTAGAAAATATTAAACCAATAGTGTCCATAAAAAGAACGCCCAAATCTGACTCCGTATGAGGAAGTTATGATTTTTCTAAGATTTGGCATAGCGGTGCATGGCCCGAAAATCGAATTTTAGTTCGAGCGGTTTTTCGCTTATGTGACCTAAATTAGAGTTGAAGATCTCATTAATAGGAACTCAACGGTAAAAAGGCAGAAAAAAACGGAGTCTGTATGAAGGAGTTACGAATTTTTCGCGGTCATTTAACAATCTAATCTCTTCCTACTGTTAAATTTAAGATCGGTCGAGAATTAGCCAACGGAGTAAAGAGGAAAGTTGTATATTTTATTTTTACCTACGTGTGAATATAAATAACGTCAAAAACAAAGCTCGTATGCGAAAGTTATGGACGAAACTTAGTCTCTACTTTTCGTGCGCGGCAAATTCGATACAGTTTTGTAAATCCAAGATAGATTGAGAATTAGCCAACGAGGTCTAAATGAAAGTTGTAGTTCTCATAAATACCAATGCATGGATATAAATATCGACAAAAACGGAGATCGTATGCGAAAGTTACGGATGAAGCTTAATCTCTACTTTTCGAGCGCAACGAATTCGATACAGTTTTTGTAAATATGAGATAAAAGGAGAACTAGCCGATGGGATCTAAATGAAAGTTGTAGTACTCGTAAATACTAGTGCGTGTATATAAAGAATGTGGAAAACAGAGCTCGTACGCGAAAGAAACAGACGATGCTTGGAGACTACTTTACTATAAAATTCCCATAAATAACAGATGAACTCTTCATAATTTCTTCACACCATAAGCCTCTTTTTCTCTCTCTAACTTCTCTCTAGCCTCCCTAAACCCCTACCAAGTCTAGGGAACCCCCCTAACACGAGAAGAAATCCCCAAAGCGCCCGACGGCTCCGAGTAGAAAAGCTTTCGGCTCGGAAACGCTGCTCCAGCGAAGCCCGGTTTTTTCTATAAAACCTGTTGTAAGTGAGCTACGCCTATGCTATTTTTAATATAGCTTCTAATTAATTATAGTAACATTATTAGGACCTTAAAATAATTATCTGGGCTATTATTATGAGTTATGTTGAGTGTTATTTAATGCTTATATAATAATAATAATAGCTAGACTATTAATTAGTCGCGGTTAACGTCAGACTAAACCCTAGTTATATTGATACTAGGTTTTGTCGAGGAAAATTATGTTAAGAGTAACGAAGTGTTGTCCAAGCGTCGAGTCACCATCTTCTCAAGTGAGTACATGGTCCCTTTCATCTTACACATAGATATGAAGTATTTTAATATAAATTACGTGCTATGTGTGCATATTGTCTGAATACTTGTTGTCTATGCTGGTGAAAGATTTTTATACATGTTTTAAATGATGTAAACTGTATAAAGTATTTTATATCTGCAAAATATGTTGGGTAAAACATAGATAGATGAATGATGAGGGATAAAAGCTGAAATAGAGGAACATTAGTAGTACGGACCTAGTGCCCTATAGGTATACATTAGCAGCAGTGGACCTAGTACCCTATAGATGAGCACTGGCAGTTGCGCCACAACCCGTAGATGATTTAGATCTACGGTAAACGTCCTAGCAGTTGCACTCTAAGGACAGTATCGGTAGTTGCGCCTAATAAGGAGCCTTATGACGATGACAGTAGCGTTTAAAGGTCAATACCGGGAGAAGCGCCTCATAGAAAATGTCCCAATTCTGGCAGCGGCGCCTAAGTGATAGAACTAGCAGCTGTGCTTGATAGTTGTGTCATTGAAAACAATGGACTTCGTACATACTCCTTAAGATAATCCTTTAGGAATGAATGAGAAATAGTTGATCCTTAGGGTAAATCCTTAAGAAGATAATGAGAATGGGTAATTGGGTTGATGTTTAAATATAATAATTATATTATTGTGGGTTGAAAATCCTATGTACTCACCAGGTTTCCCAACCTGACCCACTCCAGCTTATTTGTATCACAGGTGTCGATACGAAGCTACTTTACACTGAGAGATTTAAAAGAGATATAGATCACTAGTGTAAATGAATGTAAGTTCAGTTTATGCTTATGTTCATGTATTGATGATGACATCCCAATGTTTTAAAATAAATAAAAAAATATATTTCTTTGGAAATGCTTTGATAACATAATTATCATGTTTTTATGGGGACAAATTCCGCAACACTTTTATTAAAAAAAAGTACTCTGATTTTTATAAAACATAAACAAAAATTGGTCTTTTCTGGCCGTGAAAATTGGGGATGTCATAGAAATAGCACGTAAATGTTGGATAAGGTGTCTAAGTCCATAACTTATTTGGTATATACTTGACCCGACCGGCATGGTCCATTTGGGTTGCATCTCATCCAAACTATTTATGGATAATTTTATGAGAGTTATACACATATGTTATTAATATATTATAAGTTATAATATATTAATATGAAGTTATGTTATTTAATTAGTTTTAGTCTTAAATTAATTATGAATTAATTTAGAGATTAAAAGGAAGACTAATTAGATTATGGGCTATTTGTTTTATATAGTGTGGGCTAATACTCATTTGTTAATGGGCTAGGCTTATATGGAAGTCCATGGAGCTTTTAACCCATGGATCCTTGGAAAGGAAAAGACATGGGTTATTAGGGTTTCACCCTAACCATGTACACTATATAAACATGCTTATGGAGCATGAAATGGAAACTAGTGAACTAGTGTGTGTGTGTGTGTGCTTGTGTGTGGCCAAATTTATACAAGTGTGTATACTCTCTCTAAGTTTTCCATGAGTTTGTGGTGTTTTGTGATTCCATTTGAGGCATTCACACTATTGGTGCTTGGCCCTCAAACTCCTTAAAACCAAACTCATCAAAAGGTATGTAATCTCTTCTAACTCTTTTATGTTGAAATGTTCCCCATGCCATGTTAGATAGGTTATAAACCTTGGAAAATTTATTATTTTGCATGTATTTAGACAAACATAGATCCAAGGTTTATTAGGGTTGCATGCACACTTAGGAAGTGTTAGATTGCTCAAAACCCAACAGTGGTATCAGAGCCTAGGCTTGCTTGTTTGATACTTGATGCAAAATAGTAAAAAAAAAGTCGAAATCGTTGCCGTCTGCATGATGGACTCGCCGAGTCCATGGGGGGGACTCGACGAGTCCAAGGCAAACTTCAACCTACTCGTCGAGTAGTTTCATGCACTCGACGAGTAGGATCGAGAGAGTGCATATTTTCGACTTTTGCTGCTGGAAATGGACTAGAAGCATTACCCTAAACTATTTTGGTGTTATAAAACTTATTTTAGATGGTGTAATGGTTGTTCTAATCCATTTACAATAGCATATATCAAAATTCCATGATTTTATGTGTTCATATAATTCTTGAATTTTTGATGATCATGTTCATGTTCTTATGAATTTAGAAAATGATAGGAATTATTTGCTGAATTGTTTAGAATTAATTCTTGATCATTTATGTATTTTAATGGAGTCCATAATTTGTCCTCAAGTTATGGATTTCCAAAGGTCACCTTTATTTAACACACACTTAAAACACATAAGTTACATGAAAATGAAGAGTCTTCATTTTTATGAACCTTTAATTCATAAGTTATGAAATGAAGAGTTTTGCATAGTTACAAAACTTGCCCTCAAGTTTTGGAATTTGTAAAGTTTCACACACTTTAATAAACTTTAATTCCAAACCCTTAGAGTTTTAATAGTTAAAATTCAACCCTTATACTATTTATAACATTAATGATTAATTATTATATATATGTATAAGAATAAGTCGTTTTACCGTTAGTAGGCCTCATTCACGAAGTCGGTCTATAAGATGGGTATAAGGTTGTTGCCTATAAAATGGCGACTTAATGGGTGTCCATTCTCACCCACCGCTTGCTTGATCGGTGGAGGGTCGTTAGCCGAACGGGTAGAACAATGACTTTAAATCCTCATTAAAAGTATAATGATTATTATAAAGTAACTAAACTCTTTTAATTCCCAATCTTAGTTACCTTAGGAAAAATGTGAACATGGTGCTAGTCCATGGAATTCACACTTTGTACCTTACCAAGTCGTTGGTGGAGCGTGTGTGGTTAACCGGCACACTAACTAGGACTAGTAAGGATCACGAAGGGTTACTTAATGTTTGTCATAGGTCAATGGAGCGTGTGTGGTTAACCGGCACATTGATTAGGTGATAATATTAATGGTACCAAGTGAATTAGCATGGTTATTCACACCTTGTTTTGTGATCCTCGGCATCCCAGTCACAAAACTTGAAGGGCACAATCGAGATTGAAACATGCCATTGAAAAGTTCAATGAATCTCAAAAGAATCTAGGAATTTCAAATCCAATTAAACCTAATAAATCATTTCGTTTTTGTGGTGGAAATTGGTGAATCGTCATTCACCTACCTTTCAAATATATTATTATTTAGATTACGACATCCCTCTTCTAAGTGTAATATATTTTGATTGGATCCTAGCCTTAATATTACATTTGGGTATCTTATTAAGGATTCTATATATCTAATCTAAACTTACTCTCTTCTTTCAGATGTCTTCCAACACTAATGCTTCGGGCTCTAACCTAATTGGTTCTTTCTCTCTCATGAATCTTTGTGGGAGGGTCATCTTTGATGGTTCCAACTTCATGGATTGGATTAGGAACATCAGGATGGTTACTCGTTATGAGGACAAAGAATATGTCCTCGATAAGGAGTTAAAAGAACTTGATGATTCTACTGCTACTCCTGAGGAGATCGCTGAATTCAGGACTCATGAGAGAGATGCTACTAAGGTGGCATGTATCATGATGGCCACGATGACAGCCGAGCTCCAAAAGTCATATGAAGATTTCTTCCCTTTTGAGATGCACCAAGACCTGATGGAAAGGTACCATCAGAGTGCTCGTCAGGAGCGGTACGAAATAATCTCCTCCATAATAACAACCCGCATGAAGGACGGTGAATCCTTCACGGGCCACATGCAAAAGATGCAAAGGTATGTGGACCGTTTGCTGAAGCTCAATGTAAACATCCCTGAGGAGTTGGCAATTGACATCATTTTGCACTCCTTGCCTTCTTGTTATGATCATTTTCGAATGACATATCATATGAACAAGGAGGAAGTTACCCTCAGCAAGCTTCAAGGACTCTTGAAGACCGCGGAACCCGGTCTTAAGGGCAAGGCGGTTGTTACCTCTACTACTCCTACTCCAACATCTACCCCTATTTTGGCTATTGGGCAAGGCAAAGGGAAGAAGAGGAAGCACCCTTCGAAGGGTACCAAGGGAAAGTCTCTTGAAGGCTCCTCATCGAAGACCAAGAGCGGTTCTGTCACTCCTTCTGCCATTCCCAAGGATGCTGAATGCTTTTATTGCCATGAAAAGGCACACTGGAAGCGAAACTGCCCTAAGTACTTGCAGGATCTAAAGGATGGGAAAGTGAAACCCACCCATGCAGGTATTTACACTATATTGTCTAATTACTCAACATATTCTAACTCTTGGGTGCTTGATACAGGATGTGGTATTCACATATGTTCTGATTTGCAGGGCCTAAGAAGAAGTGAGGATGTGGAGCACGGGAAGATAAACTTGATCATGGGGAATAGGAAGGCTTCACCTGTTTCCAAGATTGGAGTTTATACTTTGTTGCTTAATAATGGGTTAAAATTAGATTTGAATAAATGTGTGTACTCGTCTGATATGGCGAGGAATATTATTTCTTTTCATGCTTTGTACAAACAAGGTTTTACCTTTTCGTTTGATAATGAATGTGGTGGTATTAATGCTTTCTTTAATAATGTATTTTATTTTAAAGCATTACCTTGTGATGGTGTGTATGAAACTGTGTCGATTGTAGACAACTTAGGAAATAATGTGTTGTATATTGATTCTTCTACTAGCCTAGATAAAGCATCATTGTGGCATTGTCGTCTTGGACATGTAAACAAGAAACGCATAGGCCAACTCCAAAAGAGTGGAGTCTTGGAATCATTTGACCTTAAATCAAATGATAGTTGTGAATCTTGTCTACTTGGAAAGATGACAAAATCACCCTTCACTGGAACTTGTGAGAGGGGTGAGGGTTTGTTGGACCTAATACATACTGATGTATGTGGGCCATTCAAAACCGCCACAAGGGATGCTAATCGGTATTATGTGACTTTTATTGATGATTTTAGTAGATATGGGTATGTCTACTTAATCAAACATAAGTCAGAAACCTTTGAAAGGTTTAAGGAATTTAAACAGGAAGTAGAAAATCAATTGGGCAGGAACATTAAGATGCTTCGATCCGATCGAGGTGGTGAGTATCTTAGAATCGAGTTCCTTGACTATCTTAAGGAGTGTGGGATTGTCTCACAATTGACTCCTCCCAGGACACCACAGCTGAATGGTGTGGCTGAGAGGCGTAATCGAACTTTGTTGGACATGGTTCGCTCTATGATGAGTCGAGTTTCGTTACCAATCTCTTTTTGGGGGTATGCCTTAGAGACTGCCGCCCATATCCTTAATCTAGTCCCTACAAAGAAGGTTACCAAAACACCTCATGAGATGTGGACTAGGAAGGTTCCCAATTTGGACCACATCAAAATTTGGGGTTGCGAGGCTTTCGTGAGACGTGAAACTCATGATAAGCTTGAACCCCGAAGTGAAAGGTGTATTTTCATCAGCTACCCACAGAAATCCATCGGTTACCTCTTCTACAGACCCAGTGAGAATGTGGTCTTTGTAGCACGAAGAGGGATCTTTCGCGAGAAAGAATTTATAAGCCAAGGAGATAGTGGGAGGCAAATTGATCTTGAAGAAATTCAAGAATCAATTGGTGAAGGAACCTCAGACACTAGCAATCAACCTGAGGAGGAAACTCCTGTTGATCCAGCTGACGAGTCTGTACCTCCGAGGCGTTCCACACGGGTTAGGAACACACCTTCGTTTTATTATGGCTTTCATATTACTATGGAAGGTGATACGTTTATCAGTGATAGTACACTGGTAAATTTGGATGAACCTAGCAGTGTTAAGGAAGCCATGGCAGGCCCGGAGTCTACTAAATGGAAGGAGGCTATGGACAGCAAGATACAATCCATGTATGACAAATAAGTTTGGAACTTGGTTGACAATGTACCAGGCCGTAAAACAGTCGGGTGCAAATGGATCTTCAAGAAGAAGACAGACATAGAAGGAAAAGTGCATACTTATAAGGCTCGACTGGTTGCGAAGGGTTTTACTCAAACTCAAGGTATTGATTATGATGAAACCTTCTCTCCGGTAGCAAAGATTAAGTCTATTAGGGTTATGCTAGCCATTGCAGCATTTCATGATTATGAAATATGGCAAATGGATGTCAAAACCGCTTTCCTTAACGGAAAGTTGGCTGAGGATGTGTACATGAATCAGCCAGAGGGTTTCGTCAATGCAGAGTATCCTAATAGAGTATGCAAGCTTGAGAAATCCATTTATGGATTAAAACAAGCATCTCGTAGCTGGAATCTTTGTTTCGATGAGAAGGTCAAAGAGTTTGGTTTCTCGAGAAGCGAAGATGAGTCTTGTGTGTATGTCAGAGCTAGTGGGAGTATAGTTAGCTTCTTGGTACTGTATGTGGATGACATACTACTTATAGGAAATGACATCCCAACCTTGCAGGAGGTTAAGTCCTGGCTTGGGAAGTGCTTTGCTGTGAAGGACCTAGGGGAGGCTGCCTATATCCTGGGGATAAGGATATTAAGAGAAACGAGTAAAAGACTAATTGGACTTAGTCAGAGTATCTACTTGGATAAGGTGTTGAAAAGGTTCAACATGGAGAATTCCAAGAAAGGAGATTTACCGATCCAAAGCAATACCAAACTGAGTAAGACTCAGAGTCCGAGTACAGAGGCAGAGATAGCTGATATGAGCCAACTACCGTATGCTTCCGCTGTTGGCTCGATCATGTATGCTATGACTTGTACCCGTCCTGATGTGGCATTTGCTTTGAGCATGGTCAGCAGGTATCAAGGGAACCCTGGCAAGGCTCATTGGACCACGGTAAAGAACATTCTCAAGTAACTGCGGAGGACTAAGGACTGGGTCCTTACCCTTGGTGGGAGTGATGACTTGAGAATATTGGGGTATAGTGATGCTGGTTTTCAGACTGATAGGGATAATTTCCGCTCTCAGTCGGGCTGGATCTTTACCTTAAATGGAGGGGCAATTTCTTGGAAGAGTTCCAAGCAGGAGACGGTGGCTGATTCGTCTTGTGAATCAGAGTATATAGCAGCGAGTGAAGCAGCGAAGGAGGCGATATGGCTAAAGAACTTCATCGGAGACCTTGGAGTTGTACCAGCTATTAAGGAACCTATAGAGATTTTCTGTGACAACAATGCTGCGGTTATCTTAGCCAAGGAACCAAGAGATCATGGCAGATCCCGACACATTGACAGAAAATATCACTTCTTAAGACACAAGATTGAAGAAGGACTCCTTGTGACAAGGAGGATAGCATCGGATGAGAATCCTGCAGATCCCCTTACGAAGGGACTGACGAGGGTTAAGCATTTTCAGCATGCGAGACGCATCGGGCTGAGGGACGATATTAGTTTTACAGATTAGATAGTTTTCCTGAAACTTGTAAAATGTAATCGACGTTTGATGATGAATAAAATTTGTGATTTATTTATGAGTAAAGTGTTACTATCATTGTCAATTATTTACTATTGTTTCAGTTTTGCATGTTTTGACTTCCAGAATAATTAATTTATTCAAACCTCCACAATCGATCATATGTAGGAAGTAGGTATGAATCAAGATTGTCATGAATTGGGTTTGTAGATGGCTAAAAGGTGTTTAGACATGGCAATGGTTGCTGCAACATTCATGAGTACTCATAAGTTATGAGTATTGGTATAAACCCACGCTCACTTGTATCACTCCATGGAATTTATCTCGAGTGATCGTGAGACGATAATATCATATAAATCTTTAAACCAAGAGATATGAGTTGTTTCCTATGAGTTGGTTGTGCATTGATTGCACGTAAACGCATCAGTAACTTGATGTTATAAAACGTGCCTTTGTGTACAATTCAATAAGTAGTAGAACAAGCATATCAGTCGAAGTTTATCTGTTCCTTCTAGAAATAGAAGCGATATCTGGGCCCCTCGATGATTTTGTGTTGACCCATGTACCGGGCCCGGTCAGAACTAAACCGATGTGTTCAGTGAAGTTCTTCGTCAAACAAATCGGAAAATCAAGAAACAACTGCTAGACAATAAGCAAGACATAGTTCCATGTGTTTGTCCGGCTGATATCATGAGAACAGAGGATTATGAGATCACTTGTCTTAAAAATGGCGCTTCATAGTTCGACGGAGTTTTCGAGAGCTACGATTCCTGATTGGTTCCTGAAGTTATATAGGCAAATACAGTTATTAGACTTATCCAAGTGGGAGTCTGTTGGATAAGGTGTCTAAGTCCATAACTTATTTGGTATATACTTGACCCGACCGACATGGTCCGTTTGGGTTGCATCTCATCCAAACTATTTATGAATAATTTTATGAGAGTTATACACATATGTTATTAATATATTATAATTTATAATATATTAATATGAAGTTATGTTATTTAATTAGTTTTAGTCTTAAATTAATTATGAATTAATTTAGAGATTAAAAGGAAGACTAATTAGATTATGGGCTATTTGTTTTATATAGTGTGGGCTAATACTCATTTGTTAATGGGCTAGGCTTATATAGAAGTCCATGGAGGGTCCATGGAGCTTTTAACCCATGGATCCTTGGAAAGGAAAAGACATGGGTTATTAGGGTTTCACCCTAACCATGTACACTATATAAACATGCTTATGGAGCATGAAATGGCAACTAGTGAAATAGTGTGTGTGTGTGTGTGTGTGTGCTTGTGTGTGGCCGAATTTATACAAGTGTGTATACTCTCTCTAAGTTTTCCAAGAGTTTGTGGTGTTTTGTGATTCCATTTGAGGCATTCACACTTTTGGTGCTTGGCCCTCAAACTCCTTAGAACCAAACTCATCAAAAGGTATGTAATCTCTTCTAACTCTTTTATGTTGAAATATTCCCCATGCCATGTTAGATAGGTTATAAACCTTGGAAAATTTATTATTTTGCATGTATTTAGACAAACATAGATCCAAGGTTTATTAGGGTTGCATGCACACTTAGGAAGTGTTAGATTGCTCAAAACCCAACAATAAAGCTGCAAGCTTTACATCCATGCATGGTATATAAGGCTAAATTTGCCACACCAAAGCTCAACAAAAGGGTTTAAAGCATGGAAGTTGGCCAAAACTTGATAAAGCTCAAGTCTTTAGGCCTAAAGGGCCTAATAACATCCAGATCAAAAGTCTTGGCTTCAAGGTAAGCTCGAAACCACTAAGGACCCAAAAAGATACTAAGAATTTCCATAAACTATCTAGTGAAGAGATCTAAAAACCAAGTGATCAAGGTGATGACTTTTTACCTCTAGTTGGCTACAACAACAGAATAGATGTCTGATCCAAGGACACCTTCTTGTTCCAAGCCTTTAACTCCTCAAGTTCCTTCAACGAATGCACCGAAACGCACTCTCTTAGCCTCTCTCTCTCTCTCTCTCTCTCTCTCTTACGCAACTCGATTAGGGTTTGTATCAGGGTGGTAAAGTGAAGAGGGAGGCGGAATAAAGGGCTTAAGATCCTTTAAATAGGGTGCAAACCATGAAAATTAGGGTTTTCTCACTCAGCTTCAACTCGTCGAGTTGAGGTCCTCCAACTCGTGGAGTTGACTCTAAAATTCATACAACCATCTCGATATCTACTCAACGAGTTGGGGCATCCAATTCGTCGAGTTGCCCTGAAAAAATGAATATAAACAATTCAAATTTACCTGCGAGACGGGATGTTACAATTCTCCCCCACTAGAATCAAACTTCACCCTCAAAGTCATTCTCCGGAAACAGATCTGGGTACTGCTCATATATCTCGGATTCCGGTTCCCAAGTCCACTCGGATCTCTTCTGATGCTACCGCTGAACCTTAACCAAGGGCACCTCCTTATTCCTCAAGACCTTCACCTTCTTATCAAAAATCATCATCATCTTCTCAATGTAGTTCAGGCGATCATCAATCTGAATGTCCTCTAAAGCGACCACTGTTGTCTCGTCGACTACACACTTCCTAAATTGGGATACGTGGAAGGTGTTATGGATCTAGCTCAACTGTGCAGGCAACTCTAACCGATAAGACACCTTACCTACTCGAGTAATCAGTCTGAAAGGAGCAATGTATCTACCACCGGCTTGACCCGCTTCCTGAATTGGATCCCCCCCCCCTTCCATGGGGATACCTTAAGGAGGACAAAATCACTGACCTGAAACTCTAGCTCAGAACGTCTCTGATCTGCGTAACTCTTCTGACAACTTTGGGCTGTTAGCAATCTCTGTCTAACCTGATGGATTTTCTCTTACATCTTGAGCACTATCTCGGTGCTCCCCATCACTCTCTGCCCTACCTCTCCCTAGAAGATGTGAGCATGGCACCTCCTCCCATACAAAAGCTCAAAAGGAGGCATCCTAATATTGGAGTGGCGGCTGTTGTTGTATGAAAACTCATCCAAGCGTAGGTAGGCATCCCAACTTCCACCGAAGGCCATAACACATGCACGTTGCATGTCCTAGAGCATTAGAATCATCCGCTTGCTCTGCCCATCTATCCACGGGTGGTATGCGGTGTTGAAATTCAGTCAGATACCCAACTCCTCATGAAATTTCTTCCAGAACCTGGAAGTAAAGGGCACATCACGATTTGACACTATCGATGTTGGCACCAAATGTCTTGACACCACCTCTCAAACATAGACCTCAGCCAATTTCTCCGCAGAAGAACTCTCACTTATAGCCAGGAAGTGAGCACTCTTCGTCAACCAATATACAATCACCCATATATCGACACCCCGCGCAGTCCTCGGTAACTTGGTAAAAAAATCCATGAAGATATGTTGCTACTTCCACAGGGGAATCTCCAAAGGTTGCAACTGGCCATGGGGATGCTGGTGCTTTGCCTTGACCTGACAACAAGTCAAACATCTCTCAACTACACATGCCACATCTCTCTTCATACAGGGCCACCAATAATCCTTTTTCAAGTCCAAATACATCTTGTTGGCCCCAGGATGGATCGAGAATCTCGACCTATGGGCCTCCACCATGAAAATCCGTTGAGCTCCACCCGAATATGGCACTCATATCCGCCCACGGAAGGTTATAAACCCTGACTATCAGTCTAAAAATTAGAAATCTATCCAGTCACCTTCTCTCTCTTACAGTTCTCTGGTCTCATGGCCACCACTTGGCCTCCCGAATGGTATCTAAGACTGGAGTCATCACCGTCATCCTCTTGCACATGTCTTGGATCAGATCACTCGTTTCTCTACGAATCAGGGCATCGGATACTACATTAGCCTTACTCGGAGATACAAAATGTCACAGTTGTAGTCTTTCACTACATACAACCACCTCCTTTGTCACATATTCAGGTTGGGCGGATCCATAAGGTATTTCAGGCTCTTATGGTCCGTGTATATGGTACGTCGGACACCATAAAGATAGTAGCGCCAAATATTGAGGGCGAACACGACCGCCACCAACTCCAAATCATGGGTGGAATACCTTCTCTCATGAGGCTTCAGGTACCTCAACGCATATGCTATCACGTTCCCCCTCTACATTAACACGACACCCATTCCCGATATAGATGAATCATAGTAAACTGCAAAGTCCTCTACTCCCTTCGGAAGGGCTAACACTAGAGCTTTGCATAATCTCTGGAGAAGGGTCTCGAATGATGCCTGTTGATCAGGCCCCCAAGCAAAAGTAACACCCTTCCTAGTCAATCTGGTGAGAGGAACAAAAATCTTGGAGAAATCTCTGATAAACCTTCGATAGTAGCCCGCCAGACCCATAAAACTTCTGACCTCGGATGGGGATCTTGGCATCTCCCATCGCATAACTGCCTCAATCATGGCCGGGTCGACCAAAATCCCATTATGGTTAATGAGGTGTCCCAAAAACTAGACCTCTCGTAACAAGAAATCACACTTGGCGAATTTGGCATAAAGCTTCTCCATCCTCAGCACTCCAAGAATCTCCCGAAGATGCTCCTTGTGTTGTTTCCGATACCTCAAGTACACCAAAATGTCATTGATGAAAACGATCACCTATCGGTCCAACATGGGCCTACACACCCAATTCATGAGGTCCATGAACATTGCCATTGCATTGGTGAGCCCGAAAGGCATCACCACAAACTCGTAATGCCGATAACGAGTCTGAAAGGTTGTCTTCTGGCTATCCTCCTCTCAGACTCTCATCTGATGATACCCATTTCTCAAATCAATCTTGGAAAACCAAGTCCCCCCTATAACTGATCAAACAAATCGTCGATCCTTGGTAGAGGATAACGGTTCTTGACTGTCAGCTTGTTCAACTCCTGGTAGTCAATTCACATCCGGTGTGAACCATCCTTTTTCTTGAAAAAAAGGATCAGTGCTCCACACGATGAGCTACTCAGTCTAATAAAACCCTTCCCCAGTAGCTCTTGGAGCTACGAGGATAACTCCTGCATATCGGGCGGTGCAAGGCGACAAGGTGCCTTGGCAATAAGCGTCGCCCCCGAAATCCGATCGATCCGGAACTCCACCTGTCTCGAGCACACCCTGCAATTCTGAAGGGAAAACATCCGAGAACTCACATACTACTTGAACATAGGAAACAAAAATCATCCTCTCAGTAGCAACTAGCGTATCCATCACATACGCCAAAAAGCCCATGCATCCCTGCTGTACACTCTGCCTTGCCCTAGTGGCAGAGAAGAAAGTTGATCCCGAACTAGTTCCCACACCATAAACAGTAAGTCCTCCCCCACTAGGGTCTCGTATGGTCACCATCTGATGCTCATAGTTAATCACGATTCCAAACCTGGTCAACTAATCCATGCTCACGATGACAAAGACATCACCTATCGCTATCGGCACTAGATCTTTTGGAAACTCAACATGGAAAATCTCTAAGACACATTCCCAAAATACATTATTGGCAAAAACCGCATGGTCATCAGCTATAGAAACCCTCAGCGGTCGACTCAACGCCTCACGTCTAACTCTAATGTGATGACTAAAGGTTAAGGACACGAAAGATCGACTCGCACCCGAGTCAAATAACACCAAGGCAGTCACAAAATTCACAAGAAAAGTACATATATGAACATAGTATAAGCATAAATAAATCTCAAAATAACATGAATAAGGAGATATGTACCAGCAACAATGTCAGGTGCTGCGCGGACCTCCTCCGCAGACAGCTGGAAATCTCTCCCACGAGATCTCGGAGCCTCAGCCTTCCCTGGCCGGCCATCAGTAACTCACAAAGTAGTAGGATCAGAAGCCTAGGTTGGTCCCTGAGTGAGCTGAGGACACTCGACCTTCCAATGGCCATTCTAGTTACAAGGAAAGCAAACTAAAAATCCCTTGGGATAGTCCTTCTCCATGTGCCCCTCTTTGCCACATTTGTAGCAAATCCCTACTCGGAATGATCCCTCATGTCTCTTCTCGCACTTTCCGCAAGTGCGGCCCTTCTAGCCTCCTGCTCTCGTATCAGCGGTCTTAGTCTACTTCATCGTCGGCTGTGACTATATTGGTCTCCTGTCTCTCCCTTGAGACTCCCCCTCCTCCCTGTTCTGAATCTCCAGCTCAATCTCTCTCCTTTTTGAATTGGTCTGTAACTCAGCCAATGTCAGATATGATGAATTTGCCACGAACTCCCGAATATCTCTCCTCAAAATGCTCAAGTATCGGCTCACACATGTCTGCTCCGTAGACACGTGCTAAGGGCAAAACAAGGCCCTCTCATGAAACATCCTCGTAATCTCTGTCACTGTTTCTGTCTTCTGATTAAGAGACAGAAACTCTTGTGCCAATCGTTCCCTCTCCATCTGGGCAACATACTTGTCTCTGAATAACTGTGTCAACCTCTCCCAAGTCAATACAGCATGATCTGCAGGAGTAAAATCAGTTGTCATGAATTTCCACCAGTCCTTCGCTCCCAAGCGAAGCTGGTTCAGTGAAAACTGAACTCTCAAGTGCTATGGGAATGAACACGTATAAAAACATCGCTCGATGTCCGTGATCCATCTCATAGCAGAAATCGGGTCCTGGGTCCCATTAAACTCTAGTGGCTTCGTGTTACTGAACTCTCGAAACAACAACGAGTCACCCCCCCTGTGGCCTCGCAGCTATCAGAGATGTGGTAGTTGCAACAACAACTGCCTCAGTGAGAGCAGCATATCGCTCATCAAAATTCGCAATCAGCGTGGTCTTAATAGACCCGAACATCTCTGGAATGGCCTCCTTGATAGCTGCAGCCACCTCCTTAGCAATGATCCTGCGGATCTCCTCGTCACTAGTACCACCACCTTTAGCATTGTTGCGGGTAATTACCATAGTCTCTCTGAAACACAG
The DNA here is from genome assembly GCF_052625555.1 of Lactuca saligna. Taxonomy (NCBI): domain Eukaryota; kingdom Viridiplantae; phylum Streptophyta; class Magnoliopsida; order Asterales; family Asteraceae; genus Lactuca; species Lactuca saligna. The sequence continues at coordinate 32,864,920 of NC_136425.1, read as the reverse complement.
ACACAAAAATTTTCAGGGACATGGCTCAAGCGCACACTCAATTACCCACCCCTATATGCTCCTTAGCATCCTAAGTTTCTTACTTGGGTCGCATACAGATCCGGTAATTTAAGTAGTACGGGCCCAATACTACCTTCCACACCAACCTGTAGTCGCCCCAAGTCCTCCTCCTAGGATCCTAATTCACAAGTACTCTATCCCTCATGGATATCAAACTACTCTCTTAGTATACTCATCAAATGCACATCTAGGTATCTCTCATAGATTACTCATTGTAAGAAATTCGGGATAAAATAGCCTTGGAAATTCTGAGAATTGTGGTTTCACTTTCATATTAAAGTTTTTGGATGGTACTCCCAATCTTTAATCGGATAAGACTCATAATTGAGAGCAAGAACTGAAAATATGGATGTTATAAATTTTGTGATTGTTGTTGTACCTAGAAAAAAATGATGACTAAAAAGATTAAGTAGTTTATTCGACCCCCGCCAGGGGCTCTGCCCCTTGGACCCAGCCAGGGGCTGCCGCCCCTTGGACCCCACTCCCAGTGGGCTACCCCCAGACCACCGTTCGTTTAAGGGCTTCACCCTTAAATGACAATCTACTTTGAATCTTGAATAAATTTAAACAAATGTGCACTCCGCACCTTCCTTACTTGTTTTTTATTCAACAAGATTGAATTTTGGTCAACAAGTCAATCCATTACACTTAAATACACATATGATAAAAAAAATAACCAACACTCATTAACTCAAAACTCTCTCTAAAAGATTCATGTAGTGTACCCCTACTCAGCACACATAAAGAAAATAGCAAATAATGTCAATCAATAGCATCCCATTAGGCTAAGGAATCATGAATCAGGAAAATCTAGCTCTAAATTCCTGAAATACCTAGCCTGTCATCTAGTATGCAACTCTAATATCTCATAAGTATGTCATCTTGTAATATAACAAGCAATGGTATTTTGGGAAATCACTGTTCGGGCTCTGGCTGATTGTACACGCTGATTCATCTCGTATTCTCTTAAAATTCTTATTCTCGTTTAGAAAATCATTTCTTTTTAGAAAATTTTCTCAAATCCTCAGTTAGAGTCTAGACATACCCGAGGATACAACCGAATATCTCAAACCAAGGCCAGACATACCCGAGGATACCTATTGAATTTTCAAATAAATTTTTCATTTTTAAATTCATAGAAAAACACAGTTTACATTTCTCAAAACCAAATTGATAAGTTGTTCTCAACACAAAACAATAAATTGCTTGATAATATCCCAAAATACTCAAAATACAATCTCTAGCTGGTGTGTCGACGCCTTCCCACGATCATGAGATGTACCTGAATCAAATTTCACACAACACTTCAAGCACAAGGCTTAGTGAGTTCCCCAAAATACCACACACTCATAATTAGACTCTCATTGTTATAACTCGATAAAGACCCTCTAGTCATGTGTCTTAGTGAAGAGCGTCCGGTCTCACAGCTCGCGTTGGACCCTCTGGTCCTGTATCTCAGTGAAGACCCTCCGATCTCACAGCTAGGTTTGGACCTTTTGGTCCTAACTCAATAAAGCACATATTAATATATAGCATAAATCACAAAGATAGAATGCATAACATATCACATAACTCAGTGTAAGCACATAAGACCCTACAGTTAATAACTCAGATAAGACCCTCCAATCACACAGTAATTACCACTCAGGTAATTATAGTGAGAAGACTCGCCTCGTAGGTAGAACAAGTATGTCTCGTACTCAATGGTAGGTCTAGACTCCGCCTACATATATCGTAATCATCTCTAATTAAAAATTTATAATAATAACTCCAAGATGTTAAGCTAACTCGTTTTACTCGGAAAGGGTGAAAGACCATTTTACCCCTACATAGTCTCCAAAATCCATAACTTGACCAAACCCTAAAAGTCAATGGAATTCAACACTCGATTCAACAGTCCATGTTGACCCAACTTGTCAAGTGCATCTATGCAACTCATCGAGTTTCTTCTATTCACAGAAAATTCAGGAAAATCCAACTCACCTCGTCGAGTTGTCTCACCAACTCATCGAGTTTGTACATCGTCTAGGGTATCGGGGAAAACCCTAACCAACTCGTCGAGTTGGCTAACCAACACATCGAGTTCCTTCAACTCAAACACTCATTCAGACTCTTTTAAGTAGAACTAAGGCCCCATACTCTAGATCTAGCCCTCTAAGGCTGAAATATCACGTAAAGCTGCAAGCTTTACGTCCATGCATGGTATATAAGGCTAAATTTGCCAAACCAAAGCTCAACAAAATGGTTGAAGGCATGGAAGTTGGCCAAAACTTGATAAAGCTCAAGTCTTTAGGCCTAAAGGGCCTAATTTTGGGTTTTAGTCATAAGACATCCTATGTGCTCATACAAACCCTAATGCTTGGATCTAGGTTTCTCTATTGTACATGCTTTGAATCCAAGACTATAAACCCTAATTCTAGTATATGATATCGATATTAACATATGAATGGGTTTAAGAACATACCTTGATTGTTATATAGCAATAACAATCCTAATTCCACCTTGAATTGACTTTGGAATGCTTAGAGTCACAAGTGTCACTCCTCTAATGGCTTACAAACACCAAGAGCAAATGGAGAAGGTATAAAGAGAGAGGAGAGAGGTTAGAATTCGTCCTTAGGACTCCTTGGGAACAAGTACACGAATTCTAAGGCCTTAGGGTCTTTATATAGGTGTAGAGATAGTGTTTCAGTCATTATCCTTATCTAGTTGCTTATCCACAAAGCAACCATAAGATAAGCCTTGAAAACCCTTATCCTTTATCCTTTGGACGATTTCAAGGATCCTTATCTCCTTGAATTCGTTCAAACCATATTTAGGATAACCATTACCATATTCTATAACTATCACATAATTACAATTCAGCCCCTTTAGTTTAATTAATTACACTTGATCACAAAATTAATTCCTAATTAATTATCGACCAATATTAATTAAGCAAATATGATTTCTCCTTTAATATATTATTCTTATAACATATTAATAAATCATAATAACCTCTCTCTCTTTATTTATTTCTCCAATCAAGTTGCTTTGGTGAAGGCAACCCAAAAGGACCATGCACCATCGGGTCAAGTACATACCAAAATAGTTATGGACTTAGACACTAATCCAACAGTCTCCCACTTGCACAAGTCTAATAACTATTCTGCGTATGACTTTAGATCTTGATCTGCAATCGTAGCTTTCCAAAGCCGCTGTCAACTCTGATCCTATCAGATACGCGTGTCCTTAGATAAGGGATCATATATTCCTCCATTCTAGATATCGTATGAGATATGATTTTCAAATCATTCTCTTTGTACTACTTCTCGATTTCTAATTTATGACGACAGACTAATTGAACAAATCAAATTAGCCCTAGCCCGGCCGAGCATTTACGTTTGTCATCACTAAACCATCGAGGGGCCCAAAGATATCGCTTTTATCCTTCTTTGGATAAAAGTAACGGATAAACTTTGATACAATGCTTGCTTGCACTCACTAACCAAATCACACACAACAATATGTTTTATAACACCAAGTTACTAGTGTGTTTTCATATTATCAATGTGCAACCGATTAGCAAGATACAACTCACACATCTCGGTTTCTAGAATATAAGATGTTATCGTCTCACCAATCACTCGTGATACAATTCATGGAGTGATCCAAGTGAGCGTCGGTTTAATCCAATGCTCAAATTCATATTCATAAGCACTCATGAATGTTGCAGCAAACATTTGCTTATGTCTAATACTCTTTTAGACAATCCACACACCAATTCATGACAATCTTCATTCATATCTACTTCCAACATATGAACGACTGTGGCCCGTTTGAATAATTCGATTATTCTTAATAAACTCAATTATTCTGGAAGTCAAAACATGCAAAGTGAAACACAAGAATAATACTAATCCTATATGGCCTCAACCCTTTGAGCATAAATAAAACACGTTTTATTTATCACCATATCGATTACTCGTTATTTGTCGTTTCGGGTAATCAACTTCTTACTTGAATTATTACACTTGTCCCATGCTCCTAGCATGCACACAATGTTTACCTATAGCTCTTACTTTTGTGAAATAGACAAATTGAACACATTTCCAATCATTCTCATATTACAACTCCAAATCCATTTTCTTAAGTGTAAGAATATCAAATTCTTGTTACTTATAGAATATACTAGATTCTAACACTTTATGCAACGATCCTTTTGTAATGTCACTGCACCAAAGTCTCAAAGACTATTGCCAATGATATTACAAAGTCCTCTAACGTAGATTGTTACAAGACAATTCCTTAGATATGATGTCTCTCACTCAAAGTGCATTCCTTTGAACATCCTTTTGCATAAAAGTTTCTAATCTAGACATAGATTTTCAATATTTACTTCCTAATATGAACACGCTTCCATATTTTCCTCATGACAACTCATTCTTAATAGAATATTTTATGTTTGTAATGATGTCGATATGGTCCATCCAATATGGAAACATTTCCATATTTTCCAATACTATACTTCCAACTACTCACAAGCGACCAATCCTCGTCGAACTTTGGATTGTCCTTTGATAGTTGTTTAATTATTTTAGTCAAAACCAATTCTGTTTCCTTTTTCCCTCTAAATGCGCTAGAAATTTGGAAAATTTTAGAATGGTCAAACATTAAAGCATTTGCAATCAATCCTATACCCGAAGCGTATGGGACACGACACATAATGTTTTATTTGCTATGTTCTCAAAATTCGAATTGTGAAGAGGAATGCCGTAATCATAATCGAAATTTTAAGAACACACTATGTACCTTTGACTAAATTTATCAACATTTCTCAACCTAATCCTTTAGATTTGAAATGAAGCATAATATTCTCTCCCTTAATTATAGCAAAACAACTTTACAACCCTTACGACTTTCCAAGGTATAACTCTTGTTTTTCTATAATTAATATTGCCAACTTGCAATACTTTCTATAATAATTATACAATCATAACTTTTATGCTCCCACTATCATGATGATTACTATAAAACATAACACTTATGCTCCCACTAGCTTCAACATGTATTCATAAACATCTGAACTTTCAGAGAGACAATACCTATTGAATTTCTTAAGTCCATGTTTCTAATACTTAGTGCTTTGATAATCTTTTATCAAGGCTTCTTGAACTTATACACCTTTGCCTTTAGATAGTTCATATGTGTGTCTCAACAATTAAGACTAATTGCCAAACCTCACAATTCAAATTATGGAAAGGGATACCGTAACCATGATCGAATTCGAGAATGCAATTTTACAATCATTATCTTCTTAAAATCTTTCTTAGTGAAAGCATTTCCTCACAATCATTTTCATGAAGGAGGAAATCTTATGACACTTATATTTAAATGGTGTATTTATTCCTATCCATGTGAATTTGTTAAAACCAAAGTTTACGACAAATTCAAACTCATATGGACCGAGCCTTTTTTTAATCTTGATTTCTTGCCTTATGGTAGCACAGTTGTCCACCACGTCTTCCAAGTAGTTAAGCATCTCACCCTTTTCCTATCAATGTACCTTTCATTGATCAAGGTGCTTTGCCTTTTATGCGTTCAAAATGAGTACTCATAGGACTCACATGCATAATTAACTCAATTGGAACAGCACAGAATCAAAATATCGTCAACACGATAGGTTCTAAAACTCAACTCGTGTGCTAGTGATGATCGATAAGGTTTATTTGATTTGTTCTTGAAACTTTTCAAGACCATTAAGACTCCCACTGACTCCTTGACATATAAGATTCTCTTGTCAATAAAGATTTGTTGACAACCAAATATTCAAGAGTTAGTGTAGCTTTTATCAAAACACTTCATAAATTGGTCCAAGTTGGTCTTTGTCTTATTCAAGACATCACAACTTTCCACATTTTATGAATGCTATAAACCTTTAATACTTTTCACTCATTGTCACAATCTTAACTTTAAGACTTGTTATTGGAACGAAGTATGATAGACTTCTTGATTTAACCATTTCTTCAATCCTTGATTCCTCTTCTTAAACATACAATTGTACTAAGACTTACTTAGAGGATCAATTGAGACATGGTTCTTAATCATTAAGACCCATTATAAAGCATAAAAGCTACTCTCCCTTCTTCTTAGAATGGAGAAACTTTTATCTTTCTGCCTACTTGATTCTTCTTGTTCGTTCTACTATTGATCTAAACCCTCTAATCAATTCAGAATTACACTTAATCTTGTAAGTGTAATCATATTTACTAAGCCATTAGTAAATCATGACAAATATCTTTGTTACTCTTATGGTGAACTTGATCAACACACAACTTTGTGTACTCGATCTCCTAGTCCTTCACTTGACACTTTGTCAACGAATTTGTCTGATTTCCAAATATGAAATTTCTCATTCACCATGCAACCAAGTTGCGTGATTCTAAATTTCAGTCCAATTGAAACTTTGGGCAATGCGAAACTCTCCCTATTTGGTAAATTCTCCACATTTCCATAAATAACATAACTAAGAATCATATCCATTCGTTGTAGAAATATGCAAACATCAATTTTCATAACGATTTCATTGCAAGGAAGTAAACAAATAAATAAATAAGTCAAACAAAATTTATCTTATTTATAAAAGCAGTGGAAAAACATTTGTCCTTACAATACAAAATCTATTGAAAACTACGTAAAAGGAAAATTTCTAACAACTCTATCATAACTATCTAAGCTCAAAATCCAATCTTCAAGTCCATGCGATTGAGATCCATCTCTTGTGATTAGATTCATCTTGCTCTCTTATCAAGCTTCCCTTCTTTTCACTGATCCTGCAAAACATTCAAATGCACTCTTATCACATCATGTATTTGAATCAATGAATAGGAACTTAACAAAGTTAGATAGTGGATTTTACCTGAAGCGCAGTCATACTCTTTGACTCTCCCATCTTTGGAATTTTCAGGCTCTTGGGGTAGACTTGTATCCAACGCCCTTTCTCTTGGCAGCAAACACAGGTCGGTTCTCCTAGAACATCCTCGGAAGCATGGTCGATTGACTCTCCCAACGAATACGCTCCATTGCTTCGCCGAATCATTTCTGATTCAGCAGCAATGAGCATGTAGGTTAGGTCAATGAGGTTGTCGTCATGATCCATAATATAATACTTTCTTTTGAACTCATTATATGATTCAGGAAGTGACTGCAAAACCCAATTTACAGCCAACTCATTCGGGAATGACATACCCAACATAATCAATCTATCGATGTGTGATTTCATTCCTAGAATGTGGGCACACACGGATTTACCATCTTCATGTTTCATTTCCAATAGGGCCTTAGTGATATTGAACCTTTCAATTCTTTGATCTTGTGGGTTAGGGAGAACAATTGGAGGAGGAGGAGGAAGTGAAGCATGATTTCTTGTTCCTCGATCGAATTGTGGAATATCATCTTCATGTGGAATGCTTGTTCCACGGGATTTTGGAAGACCATGATTGTCGAACTTTGACATCTACAAAACGGGAGAAAACAAATTCAAGTTAGTTGATCGATTGAGTCCTTAGTAAATCACCCAAATGAGATACTAAGGCTAGGACCCAACACAATACGCTACAACCTAGAAAAGGGATGTCGTAATCTAGTTGCAGAATATTTGAAGGTAAGTGAATGACGATTCACTAATTTCCACCATGAAAAACGAAAAAGAAATTTAAGTTTTAAATCTATGAAAACTCCTGGATCCTTTGAGAATCATTGAACTTTCAATGGCATGTTTAAATCTCGATATGCCCCTCTTGTTTGTGACTGGGATGCCGAGGATCATAAAGCGGGTGTGAATAACCATGCAAACTTACATGGTGCCCTCACATGTTACAATCACCCATTCGATGTGCCGGTAAACCACACACGCTCCACCGAACTATGACAAACATTGAGTCACCCTTTGCAACCTTTGCTTAGAACCATTTAGTGTGCCGATAAACCACACACGCTCCACTAACGTCTTCGCAAGGGCACAAAGTGTAATTTTATGGAATTGCATCAATTCACTTTTGCCTAAGTAACTAAGATTGGGAATTAGAAAAACATTTAGTTACTTTGTATTTCATTATACTTATAATGGAAGGTTTCGTCCTATCCTACCCGTTCGGCTAACGACCCTCCACTAGTTAAGAGTGCGGTGGGTAAGAGTGGATACCCATTCAATCGCCATTTTATAGGCAATTTCCTCAAACACCCCTTATAGACCAGCTTCGTGAATGAGGCTTACTAACGGTAAGACTGACTTTTACTCGTACATATATATAATGTTAGACTTTTAATGTTATATATATAATATAGGGTGCATTTCATACTTTTAAAATACTATGTGGTCAAATTCATAATTATACCTTTAATTCAATTAAATTGCAAACCAAAACTTTTATGGATTTATTAAATCTCTTTTAATTATACACGTTAATTAATTAATAAAACCATAAGGGTGTGATTTGAACTTTTCAAAACAATACTAGGGTTTTAGAATTTAACACTCCTAATTAAACCTTTTTAATCAACTTTTAAATTCCAAAACTTGAGGGCAAGTTTTGAAACATTTCAAAACAATTTAGTTTTAATCTATCTTAAAATTTCGAATTTATGACATTTAAATTAAAATTTTAAATATTAAAACTCTTGATTTAATAATCATCTTGAATTAGACTATTAATTTAATTATTAAATCATAAGGGATTATCTAAATAATGAGGACAATTACTATTTATACATTTAAGTTATCCTAATCCCTTAAATATCTATATAGATTTCGAAAATATGGATGGATAATGCAAGATCTTGAATTACCATATATAACAATTAAAGGATAATTACAAGATATGGGATAATCCAAATCCCTAAAAATTAGGATCTTATCTTGGGGAGGAGGCAAATTTCGAAAATCAAGGGATTATAACAAACCCTAGATTTCAAAATTTAAGGGTTTAAGGAAAGGATTTGAAGATCTTATTCAAACTCTTGCAAATTAGGGTTTGCAAACCCTAATCTCAAAAAACCCTAACCTCCTAGGGTTTATTGGCAATAAACCCTAATATATCAAGTTCATACAATTGAAACCAAACCAATGGCTCTGATACCACTGATGGGTTTAGTCATAAGACATCCTATGTGCTCATACAAACCCTAATGCTTAGATCTAGGTTTCTCTATTGTACATGCTTTGAATCCAAGACTGTAAACCTTAATTCTAGTATATGAAATCGATATTAACATATGAATGGGTTTAAGAACATACCTTTATTGTTATATAGCAATAACAATCCTAATTCCACCTTGAATTGACTTTGGAATGCTTAGAGTCACAAGTGTCACTCCTCTAATGGCTTACAAACACCAAGAGCAAATGGAGAAGGTATAAAGAGAGAGGAGAGAGGTTAGAATTCGTCCTTAGGACTCCTTGGGAACAAGTACACGAATTCTAAGGCCTTAGGGTCTTTATATAGGTGTAGAGATAGGGTTTCAGTCATTATCCTTATCTAGTTGCTTATCCACAAAGCAACCATAAGATAAGCCTTGAAAACCCTTATCCTTTATCCTTTGGTCGATTTCAAGGATCCTTATCTCCTTGAATTCGTTCAACCCATATTTAGGATAACCATTACCATATTCTGTAACTATCACATAATTACAATTCAGCCTCTCTAGTTTAATTAATTACACCTGATCACAAAATTAATTCCTAATTAATTATCGACCAATATTAATTAAGCAAATATGATTTCTCCTTTAATATATTATTCTTATAACATATTAATAAATCATAATAACCTCTCTCTCTTTATTTATTTCTCCAATCAAGTTGCTTTGGTGAAGGCAACCCAAAAGGACCATGCACCATCGGGTCAAGTACATACCAAAATAGTTATGGACTTAGACACTAATCCAACACTAATAACATCCAGATCAAAAGTCTTGGCTTCAAGGTAAGCTCAAAACCACTAAGGACCTAAAAAGATACTAAAAATGGCCATAAACTATCTAGTGAAGAGATCTAAAAAACAAGTGATCGAGGTGATGACTTTTTCCCTCTAGTTGGCTACTACAACAGAATAGATGTCGGATCCAAGGACTCCTTCTTGTGCCAAGCCTTTAACTCCTCAAGTTCCTTCAAAAAATGCACCGAAACACACTCTCTTAGCCTGTCTCTCTCTTTCTCTCTCACACACACAACTCGATTAGGGTTTGTCAAAGGGTGGTAAGGTGATGAGGGAGGCAGACTAAAGGGCTTAAGGTCCTTTAAATATGGTGCAAACCCTGAAAATTAGGGTTTTCTCCCTCAGATCCAACTCGTCGGGTTGAGGTCCTCCTGTTGGCTATAGTGTCTAAGTCCATAACTTTATTTGGTATGAACTTGACCCGACTCGGCATGGTCCATTTGGGTTGCATGGCATTGCAATACTTGGATAGACTAAATGAGAGAATAAGGCACTTATGATTATTAATATATTATAAGTTCTAATATATTAATAATAGTATTATTTAATTAGTATTTGATCAAGTATTAATCTAGAATTAATTTGGTGATCAAAGTGAGACTAATTAAATATATAGGATTGATTATGACAATCATCAATTCTTTTATGGTGGATTAATGATCCATGGTTTATGGGTTTGGTTATAACCATATGGAGCTCCATGGATAGTCCATGGGAGTTATAAACCCATGGGTCATGAGAAATGAAGAGTCATGACAATTAGGGTTTACATTTGTAACTCCTAATTATGACACACTATAAAAGAAACCCTATAGCATGCAAAATTGGCACTAGAGTATTCTTGTGAGGGCATAGCCGATTTTGGAGTGTAGAAATATTCTCTCTAGTTATTCCAAGGTTGTAGTGTTGTGTGAAGCATTTGAGGCACAACATTTGGGGTGCTAGGCTCACAAAGTCTTGAAGGAATCCAAGCGACAACAAGGTATGTATTTCTACTAGTTCTTTATGTTTTATGTAATCCCCATGCCATGCTAGTTAGGAAATAACCTTGAAAAAGAAATTTGCATGTATATAGAGAAAACATAGATTCAATGTTATTAGGATTGCATGTACACTTAGGAAGTGTTAGAATGCTCAAAACCCAACACCTCCAACTCATCGAGTTGACTCTAAAATTCACACGGCCATCTCGAACTCTACTCAACGAGTTAGGGCCTCCAACTCGTCGAGTTTCCCTGACAAATTGAATATAAACAATTCAAATTTATACCTGGGATTCGGGATGGTACACATTGTGTGGTGGGTTGAGACTGTACTGCTTTGTGTTGTCAGTCAACAAACTCGGGCAAATCCAACTGATAGGTTGTGGGCCAGGGGTAATCCAACTGTGAGGTTGTGGACCCAATATGTATTAAACAATCCAATCAAAAGGTTGTGTATCAGGTCAATCCAACCAAAAGGTGGTGGGTCAGGGGTAATCCAACTATGAGGTTATGGACCTAGTATGTTTTTTGTATATGTTTTGTTGTGTCATATTTGGGGGAACGCACTAAGATTTGGCTTAAGGTTTAACTGTTATGTTTCAGGTGCTTTAGATGATTACGGAAAAGCAAAGGTGTGATTATGCACATCCTTCTAATTTTATGACATTGATTCTAGGACACTTTGATTTGTGATTATTATCATTAGATACAATGTTTTGTAAACAATTATGGTTTGTGATTGGATTTTTAAAATGACAATTTTTCCTTTATTTTTGGGATGTTACAAAATAAGTCATGTACAAAGTTTTGAATACTTTGTTTAACTTTAAACTTAACTAGTTAGTTGGCCTAATGGTTGAAGAAAGTAGACAACATTTTTTTCTCTTCTTTGGACCTCAAAAACGTATCCTCTTACAAGCATGGGAGGTTGCTTGTCAAACTCCCTCCTTTGTTCCCCATGCTTCTAAAGTCTAGTTAATAATTTCTATTATTATATGGTGTAGCTTTACTTTTTGTATGGAATTATATAAAGGAGTGTAATGCTTACAAAATTAACAACTCTTTCCCTTAGAAAGCCCTCATGGCTAAAGCTGTAACACCCCAAATTTTTCAAAAAATTTTCAAAGTTATTGTTATAAAACATTTGGGTATTAACATGCATTTAATAAAAGCTCGGTCCCACAAAGATGTTTACAATTAAAACATTTGGTGTTATTATTAAGTAAGGATGAGCTTTAGAACCGAACTGGTTCGGAACCAGAACCGAATTTGCTATATTATAGGAACCAGGAATTAGACCATCGGTGTCGTGCCGGTTCTGGTCCCGGCTTTTTTGTTTTTTTTTTTTCAAACTAGAACTGATCGATATGTTGTCTTCTGAGGCATGTATATGATCCATGATTTAACAAAAACATGACTTTGTACATTCTAAAATGATGTAAAAACACTAAATTACTGTAACATCCCAAAATACGGGCCCAAAATATCATTTTTAATTAGGTGATTTGCAAAACGGTTGTAACAAAATATCATTCGACCATATCATTTAATAAAACATGCCTCGTGTTTGTAAACCAAAACGTAAATCATAATAATATCGGAGTATAAATCCCAGAATGTCTCATAGTGTGGAAAAACAAGATCGTGTGTGTGATATGCCGCTACCGCACCAGCTCCTTCCCCTTGGCTGAAGAGGTACCAGAAACAACTAAAAACCGTAAGCACGAAGCTTCATGAGCTCCCCCACCATACCACATACCAAATAACCACATAACATACATATATTGTCAGACATATCTGGGTGCCCGATCTACCCCTTCGGTCCTCTCGACCAGATACTGACTAGCATATCTGGGTGTTGGTCTCCCTTTCGGTCCTCTCGACCGGATACTGACTAGCATATCTGGGTGCTGGTCTCCCCTTCGGTCCTCTCGACCGGATACTGACTAGCATATCTGGGTGCTGGTCTCCCCTTCGGTCCTCTCGACCGGATGTTGGGGACTATATCACCCCTACCACTACCACATAACACGTATCACATAATCTATTTAGCATGGCTGGGCAAGACTTCCCCTTCGGCCCTATTGACCGGTAACCTGGGGACTATCTCCCCTACTATCACTAGCACATAGCATCATATCATACAACACATAAACATAACACAGGTAGTAGCAACCCTAGATGAATATCACAGAGACAATCATCTAATCATACAATTCCTACTAGTGGGCCAGCATTGTGGCCTTAGACCCACTGCTACTAAAAGGTAACTCACCTCGAAATAGCCGTTGAAAGTCTGCTTGCTGAGTGCCTGACTGTTGAACCGGTAATCCTCTGGCTATAAATCATGAACATAGATTAGACACCCATAAATACCCTTAGGTCAAAAGACTGACCCTCCCTTGGTCCAAGGTCAACTCCTTGGTCAAAGTCAACGTCCATTCGATTGGACTCGCCGAGTCACGGCATAGACTCGCCGAGTCCTTCTCCTATTAACCCGGTCCTACTCGACCAGTCCTTCTTCCCACTCACTGAGTCACCCTTAACTCATTACTTGGGACGATTGAACCGACTCGCGACCCGACTCGCCGAGTCCAGGAACAACTCGTCGAGTTCCAGGCAATCTTCATATGACTCGCCGAGTTGTTCATCCAACTCGTCGAGTCTAAGGCCATCATCATAGAGCTCGCCGAGTTCCACTTTGGGACTCACCGAGTCCCTTGACCCATTTCCTATATAGACCAAATCTGCGACATGCAACGCTTCAAAACCATAGATCTATGATCCTAGGGCAAGCTTATCACGTAAAGTTGCAAACTTTACGTGCATGCATGGCCCTACAAGCTCCAAAAGGCAAATCCAAGCTTTTTATGAGTTCATACACTCAATGGGGACCTCAATCACTCCAACCATAGAAACTCTATGCCCATATTGTCTAGATCTGAAGTCCTTTCAGACCATTAAGCACCAACACAAGGAGTATGGTGTTTTAGGGCTTGAAAACCACCATTTTCGGGACAAAAAGGGGATCTAAAGAACTAGTGATCAAGGTAGGGGATTTTCTACCTGAATGGAAGCCTCTTGCAGTGTAGATTCCGAATCTACCTCTCCTCCTTGCACACCACAACCTCTTTCTTCTTCTTCTAAGTTCCAAATCTTCTTCACAAAGCCAAAATCACGCTCAAGAACAAAATGGGGGCTAGGGTTTCGCTCTTCAGCTCTCTGGAAGTGTTAGGGACAAAGGAGGCCAAGTTAGAGCGTTTAAATAGGGTGCAAACACCCGGATTAGGGTTTTTTCCCAAACAGGGTCTACTCGCCGAGTCCAAAGTTCAGTCTCCGCGTCTTATCCTACTCCTACTTGGCGAGTAGGTCCATCAACTCGTTGAGTCCAAGACAAAAATGCATTAAATTAAAAATGTTAATTACAAGGAGTACTTACCGGGAATCAGGTGCTACAATTATATTTTGGAAACAAAATCAAGTAATTTCAACTTCATATGAGTGAATTATGCGTATTTTAAAAAGCGAGACACATTAAAAAACTATTGAAATGGAAAATTCAGAGCATTGATATGCTCTCTTTCGGGGCCAATAGTTGATTCAATATCTAACCAAAATATGTATTTCTATAGTCTAAAATGAAGTACAACCACCAAATTATGTGCTGAAAAAAATACAAGTAATTTCAACTTCGTATGAGTGAGTTATGCGTATTTTAAAAAGTATGACATATTCCAAAAAAACAAAACAAAACAAAATGTTGAAATGAAAGAATCACAACATTGATATGTTGTCTTCTGGAGCCTATAGTTGATTCAATATCTAAACAAAATATATATTTTTACAATCTAAAATAAAGTACAAACACCAAATTAAATTATATAAAAAATATGAAGTAGATCCAACTTCATATGAGTGAGTTATGCGTATTTTAAAAAGCATGACAAATTCCAAAAAACAATGTTGAAACGAAAAAATCACAACACTAATATGCTATCTTTCGAGGCCTATAATTGATTCAATATCTAACCAAAATATTTATTTATATAGTGTAAAATGAAGTACAAAAACCAAATTATATGTCGAAAACAAATCAAGTAATTCTGACTTCATGAGTGAGTTATGTACATTTCAATAAGCGGTAAAAATTTCGCTCCAATTCTAATATTTTAGAACTGAACCAGTGTTAGAAACAAAACCGATTTTTATAAAAGTGAAGAACCAGTAACTGGACCTTATTACTAAATTCGTTCTAGTTCCGGTTTGGTACCGGTCTGGTTCTGGTTCCGACGGTTCTAATGCCCATCCCTACCATTAAGCATCAATACAACCAAAGTAAGCAATTAAGAGTTACATCAATAAAATTAATGAGGAACATAAAAAGTTCCACTCCATTCTCTATCATTTGAATTCTAACTTCCATCTATCATCCTCTTTCCTTAAGGGTAACCTAAGATACATGGAATTCAAAAAGAGATGCATAACACAAAAATGTCTCATGAGCTACATGGGTTATGACCCAAAACATTTCTCACATTTTACATGAAAGATCATTTCATTCATAACATAACATAGTTTTTGACCATAGAACCTTTTCAAAAATTTTCAAGGAAAACTCTTTTCATACATGTCATAAATATCGTTTCATATCTTATCATTTCACTTCAAAAGACATCTTTCCACATTTCATTCTAAGGCATGTCATCTTCTCTTTGTTTTTGGCCTTCCAGGCATTCTCCTGAGAAGGGGTGGTAAGGGCTTCAAATATTCACTATGGGGCCACATATTACTTCCATTAACAGGTAACATGTTCTCCATGTCTCTATGAACTTGTCCTTATGGAACCAAAAGGAAATAAAACCAGCTGGATCATTATGTGTGAAATTGATTGCAGCTTGAGCATGGACACATGGTAACCATGATATCTCCCATAATCTGCATGAACAAGAATGAGCATCTAAATCCACCTTGTAAGCCGAATATCCATGCCCTTTCTAAAATATTTACCCTCCACTTAGTATTACTATCCAGAACCCAAAACATTTAGTGTAAGTAATTAGTAATGTACATGTATAGACTTAAGATCAAAATTAAAATAAAAGAAGCATACCTCATATGCTTTCCAAAGTCCTTAATCTTCTCTAAGGTGTTTGGGCTATAGTCACCTTTCCATTGAGAAACTATATCAACTTGATAATAAAACCTATTCATCAAACAAATCCTGATTTCCTCAAGCATTATTAGAAGTGGTTTTTTCTCATGTGAATGATCATTGAATTAAATTACTCGGATATGCCATTCTCTACAGCCTCACAAGCATATCCATGAGAGAAATATGCCCTACACCAAGAATGTGGTTTATTTGACATAATCCATCCATAGCCAATAGGAGTTATGTGTTTGATTTTCTCCATTGTTGCTTTAAACTCCCTCCACAGTAATTTTGGCAGCTTCCCAAAGTAGGTTCTTAATCTCTAATCCAATGTATTTCTTCCTAAAGTTTGCATAGATGTGCCTGGCACATTGTCTATGTTCAACATGTGGAAGTAGTTTTGTAGCAACTTGTAGTAGACCCTTACATTTAATAGACAAAATTATTATAAATTTATAATAATTAAACAAAATCTACAATATAATTTACCTAGTGCGGATCGGAAATAACCACAAGACCCCTACCACAATCAAGGATAAGATCAACAACTACCAACTCAATAAACCAAGTCCAATTATCTTTGTTCTCTACATCAATAATTTCCCATGCTATTAGATATACATGATTGTCTGCATCTCTTCCAATAGCAGTTAAAAGTTCTCCCTTGATCTAGCTCTTTAGGAAACAACCATCCAAACCTATCACATGTCTGCAACCCCAATTCCAACCATCCTTAAAAGCCTTTGAACACACATAAAACCTTTTGAAATAGTTCATGCCACTTGCATTAGAATCTACTCCCACCTTACAAGTGCTCCATGGGTTAGACTTGAGGATTTCTACAGCATAGTCCCATACCTTTGCAAAATGTTCTTCTAACTTACCTTCTATCATCTTTCTTTCCTTTGTCCTAGTCCTGTGGCATCGCCTCTTAGATACATCTATTGAAAACATCCTAAGTACATCTTCCTTCATCTCAGTTAATGTCATCTTTGGCTTCATAATATATCCTTTAGGTAATGTTTGGCTAACCAGTTGCAACTAACCAAAGTTCAAATATTATAATTTCTAGCACATAGATGTATGTCACATATAGATTTAATATGAAAAGTTCGTTCATTATACTTCCGAGCAGCATAAACTCTAAAGGGACATGTAGCAATCACTCAATGCCTATCACTCTTCATAAACCACAAATGATATCCATTAGCTACTGCATATTTAGTTAATGGAAACTTGAGTTGAGAAGGGGACTCATAACACTCTCCTATTACACATTTCATTTGTTTCCAATGGATGTCTGGATCATGAACCCTTTACTCTACACCCACTTCACCATCATTTTGATCATCAATGTGATATGTTCTGGATCCTTAACACCAGCTTCCTTATCATCATCTCCCATTCCATCAAGAGTCCTGCTTAGCATATTTTCATCACATAATATGTTAAAGAATGGGTCATCATACAAGTTTGAGGTTGGTTTAAAGATCTCTGGTGCAAAATCCAGGAAAAAGAAATCTATAAGATCATCATCAGAGTCCTTGTCCGTTACATAAACCTTTGCATGCCCTTTCACCTTTTTAGCTCCAGATGATGAAGCCATCTGTTCAAGATGAAAAATTAAACTTGTAAGTGACACTATGGAACTCGATTATGGAAGATAAGAATAAACATAGACATCAATTTCTTATTGGCACCCCACGTACCTTTCTACTTCAGTGTCTTTCAGCTTCAAAATAGAAGCTTTTTGTATGCAACAATGGTGTAAGAAACCATTTTCAAACTCTTCTTCTTCTTAATACCAACTACATGAAACCATTTTTTGATGCAATATATTTCTGTGAAAGGTGATGTTTGGTGGTGTATGAACAATTTTTCAAAGATCGAGTAGTATAGGAGAGTTGTAACTGGTTGTGTACCTTAACCGGTTGATAATACGATTTTGAAACGTGGTCACAACTATTTAGGATAATTAGAAACAAAAAAAAATCCATTTATGGATAATTTAGAATCGGGGTGTAAAACTTATGGCTTTTATGGCATTAACCCTATATTTTATGTTTTTTCATATGCATTAGTTTAACTAATGTTCAACTCATGTTTTTCATCTGAATTCTCGTATTGCTTATGTTTTATGTCATCTTAAGATATTTCGAGTGGAGCAGTATTTTAGGAGCAGCTTGGATGCATTTAATTTGGAACTTAATGGAGCTAAAACGCCTAAGGAAGTGGGAACTTGGGATAGATTGATGAAACAGAAGATTTCGCATCTGAAACACACGTTATTTGATTTACATGATCGTGTTTTTGGACACGCGGTCGTGTTTTGATTATGTTTCGTCTTTGAAAATTCTCCAAGCCAAAAATCAATTATTGGGACCTTGAAGCACTTACACGATTGTGTTTCTCTATAAAGCACGATTGTGTTTTTGATTTTTTGACAGATATAGCAACATACTTCATTAGAAGGTTATTTTAAGGACCTTGAGTCATAAACACGGTCGTGTTACTTCCTAAAACATGATTGTGTTTTTCTAAAATATGTGTTTGATGTTGCTGGCTTACGTATAAATACCCCTATCTCATCAGTTAAAACTTTAGTCGTTCCAGGTCGACCAGAAATGATTGTTGGCACAAATTTTCTCCATTTTCATCAATTTCTAAAGATCTAAAGACCGTGGATCTAATCTTTCATTTAGTTTAGTAAGATTAGTCGCTTAATTTACTTTTTATTGTTCTAGATCTGATTTTATCCATGTCAGGCTAAAACCTTAGATTCCAGTGCTGCAAAGAATAGTACTTTTTTGTAGTTAACCATTAGACTTGGTTTTATTTATGATTCTATCTAATTATTTCCGTTTTTAATGAATGTTTGTTTTCATTTTTTTAGCATGATCACCTAATTTAGGATTAAATCATTATAGTTAATCAGTTGCTGAAATCTGTAATTGTTTTGAGTGGCAACTCTAGCATGGGCTTGGAAGACATTGTAAAAAGCTTAGCCACCAACACTCATGTTTCCAAAATGAAACCATGCTAAGAATAAAAAAATTTTGGAACAACAAATGTCTCAGTCTGCCACTTACGTGAGTCGATCGGGTTCTTAAGGGTAACTACCTGTTTAGACAGAAGAAAACCCGAAGCATAATGTGAGCGCAATCTCGTTGAGAAGTGGTAAAATTTATGAGGGCCTAAGCAAAACAGATGAAGAAACTGAAAAGAAAAAAAAAAAAAAAAAAGATTGGTGAAGAAGAAATTGAAGAAGTGGAAGAAAAACAAACTCCAAGACAAGTAAAACCGATTCTTATAGATTACAAGCTAGTGCCACCATTCCCGTTAAGACTAAAGAGCACAAGACGCAAATCGGAGGATGAGGAGATTATGGACACCTTCTAAAAGGTGGAGGTAAATATCCCTTTACTGGATATTATTAAGCAAATACCTCGTTATGTAAAGTTTTCAAAATAATTTTTTGTCCCAAAGAAAAGGTTAAAAAGTAATGGAACCATAAAAGCTGGCAAAAATACTTTTGCAATTTTACAAAAATGTTTACCTCCAAAGTGCAAGGATCCGGGAATTTTCTCGATTCCTTTTAAATTGGGAAGCCTAACTTTTCCAAAATTCATGGTTGACTTAGGTGTTTCACTTAATGTCCCCCCATTATTTGTTATTGAAAAATTAAAGCTAGGACCTTTAAAAAAGACTTGGACTATCATTCAGTTGGTTGACCACTCGACAGTGCACCCAAAAGGTGTATTGGAGGATGTTCTTTTCCAAATGAATGAGTTAATTTTTTCCGCTGATTTTTATATTCTGGACATGGACAATGTGGATTTTTTTAATGGCACACTTTCAATGGAATTGGATGGCCATGTGGTTAACTTTAAAATAAATGATGTTGAAATTCCAACTGATAATCTTTCTATTAACTTCCTACGTACTAGCAGTTATTTGTTAGAGTATTGTTGTGAGTTTTCTAATCATTTTATGCGAGAGATATTTTCTGCCAGAAATTTTAGTTTTGGAGCTATAAAGGATCTCACATAAAAAGGCAAGATTGGGAAGGAAGAAGAGATGATTGTTGAGGGTACCAGAAAAAAGAAAAAGATTCAAAAACCTGAAGAAAATGTCATCTGATAAAAACCTATTTTTTGACGTTCTACTATGCAAGTTCCCAGTCTGAAAATTATGCCATATATGAAGGGATTTGGAGTTAAAGAGAACTTACTAGAACTTGTTAGTAGTTTTTAGTATCAGCTTAGATAGAACGTGTCTTGAATAACCAGGTTTGTATTGATTGCATAATTAGGAAAGTCGTAGCAAAACATAAACACTTTCTATTTACTGAATTTTATTTAGTTTATTTTCACTGCTAGTTTTAGTTTTAATTCTACAACCCACCCCCTTATTATTTTATACATTTGACTAGTATGTGCCTTATGCGAAAAGGCATCGACCATTAGGTTGTGTCCCTAAAGATTCGACCTGCTTTCCATTAGTGAAACCAAGCAGTTACTTGTATTTGTTTAAGATGTCTGCAACAACGTTCTAACACAACGTGGTAGTCATCCTTCTACCTTTCTTATAATCAGATCTAATTGTGAAGGATCAATCTAGTTTCGGGACGAAACTTAGTAACTTATAATAATATTCGTATTTATTATGTGCAACTAATCGACATATAATTTATAATATTATTTTTAGGTTTGATTGCTTGTCTATCATCTCTTATATACAAAAACGATGTGTCGTCAGGATAGGTGCATTTATAGCAACAACATTATCACTGAGATAGGCATTGTTATACACGAACAATTGATAAAGACATTATGTAATTTGGAATTAGTGCATCACCTAACATTCTTTGACATGATGATTCATATCCTTATTCATTTATATGAACAATCTACACTTGGAGTGCATGTTTATATGAGATAGATGTTTCATATTGAAAGATACTTGAAAAGCTAAAAATATATGTATGAAACATATCCAATCCCGAAAGTTTGATGACAAGGGGTTCTCATTAAAATAAATTGTTGATATTGTGTTCCATATATCTTGAGTGTATGCAAACTAAATTCAACTATAGATGAAAAGTATCTTCTTCTGCCAGCGCCTAAAATCATTGTTTTCAAACTTGTCTAGTTTGGTGAACGTTGTGGTCGAGTCGTGGATTGATTCATCCATCTCCACCAAATGAGAGATATCAATTTGATTGTTGGAGGCATAGTAGGGTGACGATGGAGAACCGGATTCCTAATGGATCGCGTAAAGTCGCTTACTAAACTGATATTTCCACCCTATGTCTGGATTACATGAAATCTAGTCTAGGATAATCTAAAAGAACACTTATGATTCTAGGTACAAAAGCACAATCCAAATTGCCAAACAAATTTTGAGTTTGTTATAGAATAGAAAGAGAGTGCTTCGAATGGTGCATCGACAACTCAATAGTGGAGTGATATTTATGCTTGACAGATTAAGGTTTCCGTCTTCTAAATTAGTTAGGAGAATCACATATTTAATGGCTTAATTAATGGTTTCCAAAACTGATGAGATTTGTCAATCTTATCATAATCACTCACCGCTAGAGACTTTTCCCCTTGGACCCCGCGACCCCTTTGACCATCGTCATTCTGCCGTACCAACTTATAATTCAACCTTATATATGCATACACTCCGCATTCACAAAATGTATAATATAGAGTACAAATAATAGTTCTCTTAACTCACATACTAGTTCCAATAACACAAAATGTCTTGTGACACTAAAATCACCAATAATATTGCCAGTCCGAAGCAAATAATATCTTAGCGTGTGCATGTGATGTTACATTTCATGATGTAACACATTGTATTAATGTCGATCACCAGTATTACAAGCCTAACGATATGTACAAGTGTATGGTTTGTATGTCATATTGGTTGTTCTCTACTTTTTCTTATGGGAAGTGATTCGTACACAACAATTTTTTGCCATACACAACAATTTTTTGCATTATAAAGTTGTACAATACAACACTTTAAAGCACAAATTATTGTGTATGGAAAAAAAAGTGTTGTGTACGAATCAGTTTCCTTTTCTTATTGGACAAATATAGTAATCTTTCTTTTCCAAAAATAAAAATAAAATAAAATAAATAAAAACTAGTAGGGGCCGGCATTGATTGGTTGAAGAAGTGAAAACAAAGCATGAGTAAGATGGAAGTAAGATCAACCTAACCCCAATAAATTCAATCATGGTCCACCTTGCTTTAGGAAATTCCTACCGATATTGCTCGTGCAGCATCTCTCATATCACAAGTGTTTTGTGTTTACCTCTTCCAATGAATCAATCACTACTCACTACTCCGTTCCTTTATTACAAAACAACTAACGGATGCATGTTGGGGGATGGGGGCCCTTGTACATCGTTGGGGGATGGGGGCCCTTGTACACGTTTTGTTTTCTCTCTTATTTAATACCACATGCAACATACGTGGAGCCAAATGTCACTGTGTTATTTAGTAATATAAATTAAATTTAAAGGTTTTGTGATGAAGATAAGATACTAATTAACTTATAATTTGTAGCAAAACCTATTTACAAGCGTTTTTAAAAGTATTTAACAAGAAATGGATAGGAATTCATGATCGTGTATCATATGTATGTACATCCATCATGTCACGTTCTATCGAGTTAAGAGAGCAAAAAGTTGTAGCCATAACTAAGATATGATGGTTGAAAAAAATGACTGTTCCTAAATGTTTTTAATCGTAACAAGCAACGTTGTTGGTTATTGTTTATTATTTATTTCATATTTAAAAATTTTAGAATCACTACGTTACCGCTACAAATTTTTTTCATATTTACACATTTTACAATCATTACGTTTACCACCACTTTGATGTAGCTTTTAATTTGTTTTTATCAATGTTCTAAACAAGTTAAGGCGTAAGTCGTAACTTGACTTCAATGTCAAGTTTTAAGTTTTTCCGATTATTGGCGACCCACGTCGATAATAAAGCGTGACTTAAGACTATAATTTTGTATATAATTAATATATATATATATATATATATATATATATATATATATATATATATATATATATATATATTCAACTATTATTCTATTTTATATACATATAAGTTAAAACGGTGTTTTGGTAAAGCTTGGTGGCAGACACAAGTTTTGAAGCTTTGGCGGAGCCATGACTTAGAACCTTGGTTTTTATTTAGCTTCAAGATTATTTGATTCATAATTAACCAAATAAAAAATTAATTATATTTAACATATATAATCAACAATATTGCAACGAAAATGAGCATATATTGTTATTGTTAAGTAATTAATATTATCGAAGTTAAAGATTTTTTCTTTTGTTTAGTTGAAATTTAATTTAATTATTTATAATCATATTTTTTATTTTATTATTGTTCGAAAAATCGTATTTTTTATTGTTATCAAATATCATTGTATTTTTTATTTGTAATATACAGTTAATGTCATAAAAGTCCTCAACTTTGTTTATATATATTCGGTTTTACACTTCTTCATATTTTAGGTTCGCTAAACTTGTGTTTTTTATTTAATTTTTGCATTTTTCTCTTTTAACAAGTTACTCGGTTGCCTATAAACATAACATATCACGTTGGTGCTTATTACACTATTTCGTCTAACATGACAGTAACTAGGTGTAACTCCTTTGCTTAATTATAAATGAAGTTAAATTAAATTTGTGAATATATATTCTTAACTCATTAATTATAATGTATAATACTTATTATTATTATTATTATTATTATTATTATTATTATTATTATTATTATTTTAACGTATAAATATATTTTTAAAGGGATTTACATATTTAAAAACGTAATTATATGTATTTATATATTTTAAAAACATGTCTCGTATTCATTTGTATTTATACAATTTAAAAACATGTTTATATGTATTTATACGTTTTCAATATAAAAAATATTTTTTAAATGTATAAATATATTTTTAAATTAAATAAGTATAAGTATGTATAAATGCATTTTTAAAAATATATAACTACATATAAATATGAAATGCGTTTTTAAAATGTGTAAATATGTATAAATACGTTTTTAGAATATATACATAGTTATAATTCTATATACACATATTTTTAAAACAAATACATATACACACATTTGTATATGTACTTAAAAACAAAACACACATACACATATATATATATATATATATATATATATATATATATATATATATATATATATTAAAATTTATATGTATGTTGAAAACGTATAAATACATACAGATATGTTCTTAAATCATATAAATACTTTTAAATATGAAAATGCTTAAAATCTTTAAATACATATAAATGCATTTTTAAAATATATAAATACATATGACTACGTTCTAAAAATATATTTATACATTAATAATAATAATAATATAATTTTATCATTATATATAATAAATTGGAAATGAAAACATCAAACAAGGTGTAGCGTGTTGGATGAGGCATTGGACATTTTTATAGGAGGTCACAAGTTCGACTCTCGACGTGTTGGTACTTTCCATTAGGCCTTGTTTTTTCTTGAACAACATAATATATGATTACGGTGTCTTAGGTTTTAACTAAATTAGTATATCTAGTAAATAATACTAAACCAGGAAATAGAGGGAGACTTGTTTTTTCTTGAACAACATAATGTATGATTACGGTATCTTAGGTTTTAACTAAATTAGTATATCTAGTAAATAATACTAAACCAGGAAATAAAGGGAGAGGGAGAGATAGTTTATTAATATATTATATGAATAATATATTAATTACAAATAATAACTAATTAACTAAGAATTAATTAATTAATGGTTCTTGATTAATTATAACTAATTAATGGGTATAAGGGTTATTAGAACGCAATTGTTCAAAAGTTGAATAATGATGCATTGTAGAACCTCGATAGTAGAGACGGTTTCGAGGAGCCCTTTCTAGGATTTCTGGAAGCCTCCTTAGTTGTATGGAAAGTAATTCGAATTGCAATATAATATTATTGTTTTGAATTCAAATCAAGGTTTCCTATAACTATAAATAAGGACCTTTAGAAGGCTTAAAACCCTACACAACACAAGGAATTTTCGAAATCCTTCTCTCTCTCTCTCTCTCTCTCTCTCTCTCTCAAATTTTGATCATAGGGTTTCCTTGGGTTTGGGTGTGACACATTAGAGGCTTCCACACTATTGGGGAAAGCATTCCAAAGAAAGGTTCTTCAAAGTACATTGTTATTTATGATAATAGCAATAAGGTATGTAACCAAACCTTGTAATTTTCAATTTTATCTAGGGTTATTTAGTTTTTCAAAGTATGTTGTTATTTTGAGAAAAGTCATAGAATTTCTAGGTTGCATGTGCCCATAATTGTTATGTGAAATTCTAAAAATATATAAAAGTAATCTAGAAAACTCATCACATAACTAGTGAAGTGTGACAACCGAGAGGTTTCCGTCACTGATCACCATTAGGAAAGAGTAGTAAATTAGATGTAATAACTTATTATTGTAATATTTGATTTTTTTAGATAATAAGAATCAAATGTGTCATTATATTTATTTGTTAAAACGTCCATTAGACTCAAAATTTTGCATCCGAAAAGTTGTACCGTTTTCTAAGCAGGTTAAGATATTTGGATAGTACTCGTTAACGTGATCTCAAGGATATAAGATTGGTGAAAATCCGACTCCAAAGGAAGAGTTATGGCTTTATAAAATAGAAATCAATCGTGTAATTAAAATTAATTACATCAAAACGGTACTTAGAGATCGGTTGAACAGATTGCAAGTGATGTGACCAACATGTGGCCTTCTCTGGATGGAACCACGATTGTTATGCATGATACGCACAGTTATTTGCGTCGCGCAACACACCCCAAATTCGTGACTATAAATAGAGGGCATTTCTATTCCAGTTATGCACACCTCTTATTTACTCTTACTCTCTTCTCGAAGTAGTTGCCCTTAGGAGCAGTCATCGAAGTCACGAGCCTGATTCAACCCTACATTAAGGGTTTCACGTAACTTGGTGAGTTCACGACCCCTATTTCACTATTTTAAATATTTAGGGTGGGGGTGATACATGCTTATTAAATGGTTTTATCAAAATATGTTTATATTTATAAAAATATCAAATCATTTTAAAGCTTAAAGCCTTAGGATAATGTAGGTATAGATATTGTGTCTAGCTGCAAGCAATGATATTATGTCTAAGAGTTTTGATACCCGATAGTCTAGGAAGAGATAATACCTAGATGTTATAATGGCTAAATATCTAAGATAACATAGTACCTAAAAGTTATAGTGATCAAATATAGGGATATGTACCATACGTAGTTATTACTCTACCCAAATATCATGTTTTCAAATAACCATAACTAGGGTGTATGTGTGTGTGTGTATGTGTGTATATATATATATATATATATACACACACACACACACAAAAAATAACTATGAGATCAAAAGTTATTATTATCAAATATAAGATACAAGATTTATATTGTGATAGTTATAGGAAATTCCTAGGAAGGATAAAAGATTTAAAAAAAAAAAAAAAAAAAAAAAAAAAAAAAAGAGAGAGAGAGAGAGAGAGAAAGATTACACGAATGGTTCCTATGGTTTGGGGTAATTTGCATGTTTAGTCCCTAACTTTTTTTTTTTTTTAACTCGGAAGACCCGTACAGGTTGTTTTTGTTGCACGTTTGGTCTCTGACTTACGTAAAAAGTCTACTTTGCACTTGATTTTTTAATTTATCTAAATAAGGTGGGGTAGGTAAAGTAAGTTAAGATGAGTTGGAAGTGAGGTTGGGGTGTGTTTATATAAATAAATTAAAAAATCAAGGGAAAAGTAGTCTTTTTAGGTAAGATATGGAACAAACACGCAACAAAAACAAAATAGTATGGACCTTCCGAGTTAAAAAAAAAAAATTGGGAACCAAACGTGCAAATTGTCACAAACCATAGGGATCATTCGTGTAATTTAGTCTAAGAGATGTATACCTAATGTTAATGCATTAGTGAGCTGTTAATATTCATCCAAAGGCCTTGATTAAATTCGGTATTCCCCGGTACCTATAATCGGTAATCTTGCGAGTGCTAGAAAGAAACGTATAGATCTATACGGGGTTTGACAACCCCACCTATGATTACTAGTTACATTCCCGATAGGATAACTTTCTTATTATTCATTATTCGACGTCCGATGAAGCATCGTGGCGGGGCAAATTATTAGTCAAACAACGTCGATTGTGGGGGCTCATATTAATACATTACAAAAACCTTTTATCTGACTACCATTAGGAACACCTTAGAGTAAGATAAAATATATTAGGATTAGTTAAGCATCTTACAAAGATATTAAATTAGGATTAATAAAATATCCTAAAAGATAATAATATAGAATTGTTAGATATCCTAAAAGATAATAAGCTAGGGTTGATAAAACACTTTAGAATTTTTTTCTAAAAGAAAACTAATTTTTAAATTAATACAACCAAATAAAAGCCGAAAACTATAAAAACATGTGAACTCACCAACATTATGTTGATGTTTTTAAAATTACATGTATTCTCAAGAAGATGAGTGTGGAGGATTGTGGTGCCGAAGAGGATGATGTTTTCAAAGAAGCTTGTTGGAGTTTAGTTCTATTTATCTTTCTAGTGATGTTTATGTTGTGTGCTTGTCTTTTTAAAACCATGTAATCCTAGAATAATTTATAAAAAATAATGTTTGTGATATACTTTTGTGTTATGTTATATATATATATATATATATATATATATATATATATATATATATATATATATATATATATATATATATATATATGTCTCAATTTCCACGTTCGCACCGCCTGACGCTTCCACCGTTCGTCGGAGGTGTGACGTGAATTAAGCTTACATGTCCAAACTAAAGAGTGCAAAACCTATTAAAAGTCAAAAATGATAAAATATACCAAAATACGAGGCATTAATAGACACGGCTAAGGAGTGCAAACTGCTTGAGGACTTTTTTTTACATTAGTCATGTACTATATTGTGCTTAATTTAAGAGATTTTATGATGATATTTTTAGTTTAGAGTAAACATGAACGCTTATTATAACCATTTAACACATTATAAGAATCAATTAAAATATATATCACACAAAATATAAATTTAATAAAAGGAAAAATCCACAAATATCAGTAAGTCTTCACAAAAATTGATTGTTACATAGTGTTTTTTTTTACTCAAATTGGTAAACAAAATTAGACACATTGGTATTTTACTAGTCAAATTGGTTTTCAACTAACATGACATGTTGAAATAGCACTTTTAATAACGTCGTATGCTGACATTGGATGATGATGTGACACTATACGGTGACATCATATTTTAGGTGTCAAAGTTGAGTAATGTTCTAAAATATTATAGTGGCCATGTTTCAAAGTTTGACTTGTTATTACTAACAAGAAAATAATTATTAATTTCTCCCACCTAAAAAGATTGAAGGCAATTTCTAAGTATCAATATGATCTATACATGTACAAAGATTGAAGGCAATTTCTAAGTATCAATATGGTCTATACATGTACAAGCCAATAAACTTATTTCAAATACATTTGTTATCCTAAAAAAATTTTGTTTAAACAAATCACTATATTTTGGATAACTATCACAAAAGTCATTATATTTTTGAAACATCATGAAAGTCACTATATTTTAGATAACTATCTCAAAAATCATTATATTTTAATTTTTTTAAAAACTTTGAAACCCAAATCTGAGATATGAATTAATGCTACGTCATCATCATATCTTGTTATCATGTCATGCTTGGTTGACTAGTTAAGTGATCATAACCAGAACAAATTGGTAAACGAAGTATCAAAATTAATATATATATATATATATATATATATATATATATATATATATATATATATATATATATATATATATATATATATATATATATATATATATATTAAAATCAAATTTTTGTAAAACTTAATTATTTTATGGATCTTACCCTTAAATAAACTAATTAAATAAGTTATTAGTTCAGAACAATATAAGCCAAATTTATTTATTTTCACGAATTGTCTGCTCCTTTAAATGTTTAACCTTATTTGAATTGCTAGAACAATTCCAATTGTAAACCTATGCTATCCTTAATATCATTGTCATTTTATTATTCTATTAATTTTGATCTGTAATTAAACAGTATTTTTAATGGTTAATCTTTTCCAATAACTTTTTTTTAATAAATTTAACATATTATTCTACATCTATCTAAAATATTTTATAAAAACTCCTCATTTTGTTAGTTGTTTTTAAACACGTCATAGTTTAATATGAAATATTTAAAATATTTATCACTAGATATTAATATATAAGTGTTTCATATATAAAAAAACAATATTTAAAATAATTAATTAGTTAAAGAAAAAAAAATAGTTTAAAACTAAAATATAAGGGTTTTAGATGTATGAAACATTCTCATAATATATTGACAATTTAATATATACTAAACTAGATTATGACACGCATTAAACAAAAAAAATATAAATTAAATACACATCACATTAATAGATGGTATTGTTTTAGGTGAAATTTTAATAAAAAAAATGTTAGTTAGATTCATTTTGAGTTTTTGAACCAAACTTATTAAATAAAAATATTTAATATTTATATTAGAGCAATTTGGTATTTTAATACAATAATTTTTAACAAAAATGATCCACGTGATATTTGTTTGACCACAACATGATACGACTCATTGATTAATACATGTTGTGTAGTAGCTTTATAAATTGACTTTGTTCGGTATAAAAACCCCCACGAAGGCTCATATGACACTTTTCATATTGGTCATATAAAACCAAAAGCAACAATAACTTGTTATATGTACTAGCAACGTTAAATTCTATAAAGAAATTTGATAAACATTACAATTAAAGTGCATTGCCATAGCCATAAAAATCAAACTCAAACATTGTAGTTTGGTCAATTTCTAAAACATCTTATCCTTATAAGAATAAAATATGATTTTTCAGGCTACACCTAATCAGATATACATATCTTACGATCAAAAAAAATTATTACAAAAAAAAAAGCCTTGTTATGAACAAAAATATAATATTAGTTTCATAATTTACCAAAGGTTAACACTAATAAATAATAATGAACTTTCACAAATCTTGCATTTTGGTCACTGCATCTAACTAACAAATGAATTTCAGTTTAGATGATTGATTCAAGAAGTACATCCATGACTTCTTGTAGTTGAATTTGAGGGAATGCTAAGACCTATTAAGATATGTGGGAAATGGTCTATGAGACTATGATTGGTTTCTGGAGGGTAATACAAATTCAAAATGTTAGCACGTATCTTTCCTCTAGTAGATTGATTAATTTTTTTTATGACATCTCTACAAGAATATAATAATAACAGGTAATAAGAACAGATTAATTGCAAAAAATTAGAGAAGAAGAAGGAGACAGAGTAAATAACGAACCTGGAAATAAGAAATGGAGAAGAAAACCATTGAAGAAGAGCATTATAAATCGTACGACTCAATCCAAAATCGTAAGAATAAAAAATTCAATGTAATTATGTGTGTGTTTATATATATATATATATATATATATATATATATATATATATATATATATATATATATATATATATATATATATATATATATCTATAGTATTTTTGAATAAGGAAATCAGTATCTTCCAAAAAATTGGTATCCTAAGATATCAACTTGGAGATTTTCGGTTATCCATCTGGAAAAAAGATATCAATTATATTGATTCAAAATTTCAAATTAATTAATTTTCTTATTTAATGAGTTTTAAAATTCAAACTGTTATCTCAAACTGATTTATTTTACATAGGATATACTGGAAAACAAATTATTAATAATATTGACTTTAATTTTGACTCACAAATATTTTGTTGATTTTATGGGATTATATTACATTTTGTGGGTTAATAACCGAATTATTGATATGATTATTTAATGAGTTTTTTAAAAAATAAATAAATAAATAAACGAATTTGAATTTTTAAACCAAAAGCTATAAATAAGGGAGTTAAATTTGAAACAATATTAATTATAAAATATGATATATCGTATATAAATAGAATGATATGCTTCAACTGATAACATAATTGTTGAATTTAAAGATTCTAAAATTAAATGTAATTATGTTTGATTTTTATTTGGGGAAGATAATGTCAACAATTTAATCTAAGGGTAGAAAACATATGATTGAAATACAATCAATGGTCCTGATTGCTTCATTGGTGAATTAATGGTTCTCTTGTAATAATATTTAGATATGAATGAAACTAATATGCTTAAAGTAGATTGATTAATTTTTTTCATGGCCTCTCAACATAAATACAATAATAACATGTAATAAGAAGATAGAGTAAATGCAAGAAATTGGAGAATTGGAAGGAGAACAAAGTAAAGAAAGAACCTAGAAAAAAGAAATGAAGAAGAAAATTATTAAAGAAGAACACTGTAAATTGTAGGACTCAATCCAAAATCGTAAGAATGACAACTTCAATGTAATCGTATATATATAGGGTGTTTTTGAATAATCAAATCATTATCTTCTAAAATTTTTGGATCCTAAGATATCATCTTGGAGATTTCAGGCTATTAATCTAGAAAAAAAAAATCAGTTATATTGATTCAAATTTACATGTTAATTGACTTGCTTATTTTATGAGTTTTAAAATTCAAATCATTATCTCAAATCGATTTATTTTACGTGGGATATTCTGTGAGATAAATTATGAATGATAGTGTCTTTAATTTTAACTCTCAAATATTTTGCAGATTTAATTGGATTATATTAGATTTTATAGGTTAATAACCAAATTAATGATTAGTTTATTTAAAGAGTTATTTCAAAAAAAAAATGGATTTAAAATTTGAAGCCAAAAGCTATAAATAAAAGAATTAAATTAGAAAGAATATTAATTATAGAAATTGATATCTTCTATATAAATAAAATGATATGTTTCAATTGATAAAATAATTATTGAATTTAAAAATTATATAATTAAATGTAATTATGTTTGAATTCTATTTGGAAAAGATGATGTGATCAATTTAATGTAATAGTGGAAAACATATGATTGAAAAACAATCAAAGATCTGATTGCTTCATTAGTAAATTAAAGGTTATTTTTTAATAATATTTAGAGATAATTAACTATACTTTTCAATAGTAATAAATGATAATAAATAATCAATTAAATAGTAAGTAAGTATAATATAACGTTCTATTAATCTTGTGGTTTCTGTTTTGATTGAAATGGTAATATATTCTATCAATTACATGCGACAATTTTTATGCTACATTCTTACAATATTAGTCTTGTGGTTTCTCTTTATTCCACAGTTTATCCAAAACTATATCTTTTATCTTTTGATTGAAATTTTCATATTACCCATTCCATTTTAGTCGTATTTTATTTGTTTACCCATTAATTTTTATTTTTGTATACTTTAACCCAATTTTATTTTTTTTACAAACCTAATTTTCTTTCTTTCAATTTTGCCAAAACTTTAACTTTTTTTGTTTAAAATTTGTCCTTTTTTTACAAACTTTGCTTTTATATGGTTTAAACAACTTTTTTATCTTGTTAATTACTTTATTTTTAATTTTTTACGTACAACTTTGTTTTTTTAAGATTCCACTTCTACAAATATACTTTTTAGATATTTTTAGATATTTATATGTATCCATATTTTTAATAGTTTTTTATTTTTACAAATAAATATTTTTAATGTGGTTTTCTTATATTTTTCTTTTTGATTAGTAGATTGTGTTTTTCAAACAAACATCCGACATCCTTTAAATTTGATCTCATCATTTTATTTTTTTTGTTTTTTAAGAACCAAGTTAGTTATATTTTTACTATCTAATATTCATTTTGGTACGTTCACAAAAAAAATTAGCCATAATTTTTTTTTACCAAATTTAGAACAATGAATCGTTGAGTAAACGACGTCATATCATCTCATTGACGATTTGACTCCTTCATTCCTTCAAAACCCCCACTCCCTGTATCTCATATTCCGACCTCTCTCTCTCTCTCTCTCTCTCTCTCTCTCTCTCTCTCTTACATACACCCACAGAGAAACAAACACAAATTCTTTCTTACAGAAAAAAGAAACAGTAATGGTGAGGGAAAAGATGAACGATTTATATCTGAGTGTTCCCAGTTTCTTCAAGTGCCCAATATCAATGGACGTAATGAGATCCCCTGTCAGCCTCTGCACCGGCGTCACCTACGATCGGACCAGCATTCAAAAATGGCTGGAATCCGGCCACAACACCTGTCCCGCCACCATGCAAGTCCTCAATTCCACAGACGTCGTCCCAAACCTCACCCTCCGCCGCCTCATTCGCTTCTGGTCCGATTCCTATCTCCTCTGCCCCCAATCACAGGCCAGCTTCAACAACCATTTAGCCATTGAGTCCATTAGAAAATTGATCAGTAGCGAAGAAACCGATGAAGTTTTGTTAAGCTCATTGTCGAAGATCGTCGAATTGGCAAAATTCTCTGATGAAGGTAGAGAATCCTTGGCGAATTCGGAGGGATTCCTTCCAATGTTGGCGAGGATTCTGAAAAGCAGCAATGAAGTTGAAGTCGTTGAATTAGTGGTTACCACTTTGGATCTGATTCTATTTACAAAAGAAGTCAAAGAACGATTAAAGAAAATCAACTTGGATGATGCTTTCTTTTCGCCGTTCATTTTGGTTCTTCAGAAAGGCCACTTTGAAGCAAGAATTAGCGCCGCTAGAGTTTTGGAATCACTCGCCCTGTTCGATTACGAATCTCGAAGACTAATCGCCGAGCAAAAAGGCTTATTAAACGAGCTTTGTCATCTTACCAACACGTTAACAAATCAGACGGCAATTGATGCCGGATTAGCCGCTATCATCGCGATTTCCACATCCAGGCCGGCCAAAAAGGAGCTCCTCCGGCTGGGGGTTGTGAGAACCGCTGGACGGATCCTGTCCGGTTCTGAAAATACAGTAACGGCGATGGAAAAAGCTATGAAGGTACTAGAAATGGTATCCACGAACACGGAGGGGCGGGTGGCGATATCCGACGACGAGAACTGTATCTCCGGCGTCGTACAACGGCTGATGAAGGTTTCAACGGCGGCGACGGAGAACGGAATCGTCGTGATATGGAATGTGTGTTACCTGTCGAGAGATCGGAGTGCTCAGGAAGCTGCGATGGGGAGCAACGGCTTGACGAAGGTGTTGCTGGTGATGCAGAGTAACTGCTCTGCCATCGTGAGGCAAATGTGTAAGGATTTGGTGAAGGTTTTCCGTGTTAACTCAAAGTCATGTTTGGCGAGTTACGAGACTCGGACAACTCACATTACGCCTTATTAAATCGCTCTGTACTTTTTTTTTTTTTTTTTTTTTTCACACTGTTATTTAGTGTAATGATATAAATCAAGAAATTTTGTACAAAAGAAAATGATACAATCACAAATTGTTTCCCAAATGAAAATAGTGAAATTGGTAATTTTGTCTACAAAAAATTGCATTTTAAAAGATCCAAGTACTATTTATTTATTCTTGATTTTGTTGTCATTTGGTTATTAATTATTTTGGTGTTTCTGGTACAATTTCAGTGATGTAAAATGAACGTTTATATAAGATTGATTAGTCTGCTTCGGGCTGAGTTATCAATTTGAGATCAAATCGATAAGAGAAATTAAATTACCTCCTAACTTTTATGCCTACAATTATTCCTACCAACTAAAATTATGACAAATCATCATTCAATTTAATTGTAATTGATATATTCATAATATAACCTTAATGAGTTAGTTAAAAAAATATGGAATGATGACACTTGTCATAATTTTATTGGGTAGGAACATTTGTAGGCATAAAAAGTAGGAATCAATTTAATTTCTCAATCGGAGAAATTAAATTACCTCCTAACTTTTATGCCTACAATTATTCTTACCAACTAAAATTATGACAAATCATCATTCAATTTAATTGTAATTGATATATTCATAATATAACCTTAATGAGTTAGTTAAAAAAATATGGAATGATGACACTTGTCATAATTTTATTAGGTAGGAACATTTGTAGGCATAAAAAGTAGGAATCAATTTAATTTCTCAATCGATAAATATATTTAGCACAAAATCGTATTTCTTTGTTCTTATCCAATTTTCAGATAGAATAAATGTGAATACTCATAAAACATCACTTTTGGAACTCTTAATAGATTTTTTAACATTCCAATACGAATCATCAATCACATATTGCTTACTTTTTAGTGTCTAAGAATTTGAGGTTTTTTTTTTTATTTTTTTTATTTTTAAATAAGAGATCATCTTAAGAAATTATTTGTAAAACCCCATGCATAAGAAGAAAATAAATTTCAAGAAAAATGATTGCATGGTCCTACATTTATCCAAACGAATTTATCAAAACTCAGTTTTCATCCCAATTCCTGATATATTTTTTTTATATAAAGGTAACTTTGTCTTCATTTTGAATTTTTATTTTTGTTATGCGTCTTTTTTTTTTTTTTTTTCGATAGTGATGGTATTTGACATATTTGACTTAACTAATTTATAATTATTAAAATTAGGAAGTGTAGGTTGTAATATTGGTAGCATTCCACACTGACATCCTGGATCCTTAAGGTTGTGAACTCATGCATTATGCATACAACGAGAATATTAGGTCGGTGTGTTGCACGAAAGGTTCCCTAGAATATTGGACGAGATATTTGCAGTAGTGTGAGATGAGTTCAACGATAGGATCAATATAACAAAACGTTGAAAAAGATATGTACTCAATTATTGGTGACAAGAATATTGTGACACAATTAGAAATCCTATTCAATTAGCATCTTTGATATTCTATATTCATATTCACAATTCCTAGCCAAAACGTTTTACTTTTTTTTTTTTTTTATCGTGCATACATACTAAGGGAAAATGAAAATAAATAACTCGAGAATTGTTAAGAGTCGCAAAATGGATAGATTCTTTTTAATTCCAAGATAATATCAAACTCATTATAGGGATCCTCTTTTATACTTACAAAAATCACTTAAAGCGATACATGAAACTCCATGTATTCTTTATAAGCAAAAATATCAATCATTTTTATGATAGTCAAGACTATGAAATTGATTTTCAATCAATTATTTTTATGATAGTCAAGACTATGAAATTAATTTTTAATAATTAAAATTGACAAACGCATGCAATCTTTCTTGAGTACTGATAGTTTGAAGAATTGACTTCAACAAATTATATTTCAAAAAACTTTTTTCCATGGATGCTACCGTAATAGATACCATCAATATATGAAAACAACATATTTGGAAACATATATATATATATATATATATATATATATATATATATATATATATATATATATATATATATATATATATATATATATATATATATATAACCATATTAAATATGTCTAAGGGACAATGACTTGAGAGTGTAACTAATTCTATCTTTTGTACAAATTTGGTCACTTAATTTTTTTTGGTGTATTATTATCTCTTAAACTTGTTTTTCGTTTAAAATATATCATTATGACCGGTAATAGAGGGTTTTAGTTTCCGACGTCTTTTCCAACCAAATATTATTTTTCTGGTTATCTTTTCCGGCCAAAAAAGATTTTCCGGCGTGATGAGTTCTGGACACATTTTTCGGATTTCTTGTTTCTCTCTTTCTTATCTTTTGTTTCCAGAACACACACACATAATGATTCAAATATTTGATTCTTGTTAGAGTTTGTTTATCTCAGAAATGAGTTATGGTTCGAGGAAGATGAAGGGTTCTAGAAACAAAGTTCAAATCTGCCATGGATGAAGGGTTTAAACTCGAAAGAATTACCATGGATGAACTTAAAATATGTCATGGGTGTTCGACTGATGGTAAACGAAGACATAGGTGTAGGTGTGATAGTTCTTGATGGTGGTAGTGGAGATGATTTCTGATGTTTGTGATGTTATTCGAAGGTGTTGTAGGTTCGTTAATATAGATGATGAACAATGATGAACCCACGATTTCCTCCTTCAAATTTGTGCTCCTGAAATCAATTTCCTCCTAAAGATTTGCAAAAAACGAACACATATGAAGATAAACATGAACACACAAAAACCCTAGCTTCAAACCTCGATTTTAAAGTTGTGTTCTTGAAATCGAAGCTGATAAAGATAAAGATGAACCCACGATTTCCTCTTTCATATATGTGTTCCTGAAATCAATTTCATCCTTCAAATTTGCATACCTGATGACCTCAGATGAGGATAAACATGAACACACAAAAACCCGAGCTTCAAAAACCTACCGCAAACGATTTCATCTTCCAAAATTGAGTTTTGAACACAACTGAAAACGATTTCATCTTTTAAAACTTGATTTTCCTGGTAAACGATGGTAGATCTGGAGTTCTTGCATAAATGAAATCAAGAACTCGTTTTTGTTTTCATATTTCATAACAAGATGCTCAAATAACTCCATTTTAGAAACACAATAACTCAAAAACATATTCCAGATTTGATGTGGCTGGAGAAGACGATCGGAGATGTCGTCAGAGGTAAGAAATGTCAGAAATATCGCTGGAGGTGGAACTCAGACCCCCAAAAATGTTTTACATGCTATTGTAGGTAATAGTGGTATGTTTTAAACAAAAGAACAAGTTTAAGGGTTAACAGTGCACCAAAAAAGTTAAGTGACCAAATATCTACAAAGGGTATAGTTGATTACCTTCTCAAGTCATTATCCCTATATCAAAATGAATAATACCTAAAAGAATTCAACATTTCAATTATGCATTTCAAAAGGTACATATTGTAATAAATGTCAAGCAAAATGAAATAAATGTGGAGGAAGAACCCATTTGGCATCTAAGAGTAAGTGCTGGAAAAGATCAAAATAACCAATACTAAAAATAAGAAATTTCTCAAATTAGTTATGCAATTGTTAACATATGGTCCATTAGCATGGCCCAAATGTCAATACTTGGCGCACCAGCCTTTCCTGGTGCTATCCTATCAGTCTTTTCTGGCGCCCGCGCCTGGCTCTTACCTAGCGTTTGGGCGCTCTTACCCAGCTACTTGCTAGCTGGGTCTGAGTTGGGTTGGCCCAAGGCCTGACCTAATTCTTTCTTGACCTAATCGTCCCATATAAATAGAATGTTTCCTCCTCCTTGAGGAGGTAGCTTCTAACAAGCTTCTAGTCACCTTCTCTAACTTAGACCCTCCATGGCTTAACATACACTCTACACACTAAGATGGTTCTCTCCAGCTAGGTAGAACCATCTCATATCTACCAACAGATCTAACTTGATCGTCAGAGCTTCCTCATGGGGCACAATCCACGCGGCAACTCTAACGACTTTGTTGTGACTGTAGCTTAGGTATCTCACCGGATACACGCTGATGGCATCACCTCTAGATCTCTGATTTGTATCCAACACAGAAGACCCGGTGGCCTGAGCACATATTGCAACAACATTCGGTCAAATGAAGCCTATGATGGAATTAAAACTGAGGCTTTCATAATGTTGGGTAATACTATTTTAATCTTGATCCATCAAAGAATAATGGAAATTGAAGCAAGTTTTTGTGAAGATACAAAGTCATTTTGGATAAATGATAAAAGTGAGGCATCTATAATGTTGGGCAATACTATTTTAATCTTGCTCCATCAAAAGGTAATGGAAATTGATATAAGTTTATGTGAAGATACAAAATAATTTTAGGTAAATGATAAAAGTGAGATGTTGCTAATTAAAAGCATATATATGTGATAAAAATATCATTGCTAATATTATAATTTATAACAAAATTAAGGATGCCTATTTGATTATAAATACAGATTAATTTTATAAAACAGACCTCGTAGTTAACGAAAAGTGGTAAGGTGTTCATGTGCCTAAGTTTCATAAACGCTTCATAATTTACACTATGATTTCAAAAAGCATCATAGATGGTCCTTTTTCACCTTCCGTCTAATTTAGGTCGTTATCTCCCCAAGTGTGCACCTTATATGAAGGCAAAATTTTCTTTTTTACTTATCTCCCTCATCTTACGTTAGTAACGTTAAATTTCAAACCTCCCACCTATCTAAACCTTTATTCAACCTCTTTCTCTCTTCTTTGTATACATGTATACAATCTCCAAAAGACTGAAATGAATATTAAGATTTGTTATTGTGGAAGGCTAGCCATCCCTATCACATCATGGAAGACACTCAACCCTTGTATGATGTTTTGGTCATCCTCCAAATCGGCATCAAAATACATATTTATTGGATGGTTTGACCTCCCCCCCCCCCCCCCCCAGGATTCTTAGGCCCTTGATATAATTCTTAGATTGTTACGAGGTAAGAACTGTCTTAAAGCATCTTTCAGGAAGATGATGTTGCTTTTGATCTTTAGTTGGTGTTTTCTATTTTGTATGTGCGTATAATGCTTTGCTTAAAAAATAACAAGAAATATT
Source organism: Lactuca saligna (assembly GCF_052625555.1). Lineage (NCBI taxonomy): Eukaryota > Viridiplantae > Streptophyta > Magnoliopsida > Asterales > Asteraceae > Lactuca > Lactuca saligna. The sequence goes on along the minus strand of NC_136425.1, from coordinate 32,825,172 downwards.
TAACTAATTTAGTAAAATGGATGGGATGTATTATGAAAAACTAGAATGTAAAACTGAATAGAAGCGCAAAAGACAACACAAGGTGTTACGAGGAAATCCTTTGATTTAACATTCGTAGATCCGGGCTAGTCAATTAAGAGACGATAAGTGTCGAAAATGACTTTTTGATAGAATATTAATTAGAACGAATAATCTTAAATAAGTTGTAGTGGTCGTGACAAGGATTCCGGATATATAAATAACGTCGAAATCTGAGTTATAACGAAGAAGTAATGACATGTCGAAGTTTTGCTACAGAACCGACACGGCGTCGTGTAATGTAGATAGTGAATTTACGATAGAACAATTTTTAGTCCTAGTAATCTAAACAAAAAATTGTAGTGTTCATTAAATCGAGAGCTTGCATAAAAAGAACGCTCAAATCTGACTTCGTATGAGGAAGTTATGATTTTTCCAAGTTTTGGACTAGCAGTATGCAGCTCGAAATTCGAATTATAGATCGAATGATTTTTAACCAACACAACCTAAACAAGAATCGAAGATCTCGTCGACAGTAGTTTAACAAAAAAAGACAGACGAAAACACACGTCAGATGAAGAAGTTATGAAATTTTAACGAACTTTTCCTGTCTCGATATGTTAAAAATATAATTTTAAAATGAAATCAAAATTAGCCGACAGAGTCTAAAAGAAATTTGTATAGTATAATCTCACCTACGTGTGGATATAAATAACGTCAAAAACGGAGTTCGTATGCAAAAGATATGAATTTTTGAAGTTCTGGGCACAAACTTCGAAGCTATTCCGAAGAGAACGCGTTGCGTTCGCATGCAGTGGACACGTATTTCACATCTTGACACGTCTAAAGCCACACACCAACCGGAATGCGCTGCGTTCCTATGAACGCACTGCGTTCGTGAGCCAGCCCCCCATAAATAGAAACCATGCCTTCCGAATTTTGTTTACAACTTTCATTTTCTCTCCCCTATACTTTCTTCTATATTGCAAAACTACCCCCAAGCCTATTATATCATCCCTAATACCCGAAACAAGTCTTGAAGCCCGAAGATCCCAAGAAAAAGACTTTTCGAGCCAAAACTCTGTCCGCGTGAAGCCCGATTTTTGAGAAAACATCCTGGTTTCATCGAAGAATATTGTTTTAAGGGACGAAGTGTTGTCCAATCACCGTCTTATCATGTGAGTGTATAGTCACTTTCATCTTACACATAAATATGAAGTATTTTATATAAAAGACGTGTTATGTGAATATATATTATTTGTTTAGTTGAGATGGATGTTGAATCAATGATTTATACATGTTTTAAATGATTTAAATTGTATATGTATATAATTATGATGGGTAAAATATGGGTAGATTAAAGATGAGATAAATGATGATCAATGAAAGATGAGTGATTATATATGAGTGATAAAATATGGTGAGAAGCAATGAGCCAAGCGATGTACCAAGCGACGAGCCAAGCGATGAGCCAAGCGATGGCCCCATCATCTAGCAGAGTATGGATGACAACCATGGACTATTCTAGGCAATTCGTGGAACACTAGTAGTCTCGCAACCTGTAAGTGTGTGATCTATATGTTCATCAGATGTACTCTAAAAACCCATTGTCATGTGTTGCATGTGTACTCCTGCAAATAATATTGTTGATAAATGGCAACTACAGACTTAGTGCCTGTTGTATAAACCCTGGCGACGATGTGACTTTGTGCCTATTCCTTAGGAGGAATCCATTGGAATGAATGAAAGATGATTCTTAATAATTGAGAGCTATAGACTTAGCACATGTATAAACCCTGGCAGCTATGGACTTAGTGTCTGTTGTAAAAACCCTGGCGACGATGTGACTTCGTGCCTATTCCTTAGGAGGAATCCTTAGGAATGAGTGATAAATGATTCTTAGGGTAAATCCTTAAGAAATAAAGAAGATAACAGGGACAAGTAATTGGGTTAATTGTTCGATGATAAAACATAATAACTTTATTATTGTGGGTTGAAAACCCTATATGCTCACCAGGCTCCCAAGCCTGACCCACTCAGATTTTTATATTATAGGTAGTGGACCTAGAGCATAGTTGGATGATGGAGAGGGATTTTTGGATTATAGGCCAGTAGATGTAAATAAATGTTGTAAGGCTTATAATGTATTGTTTATGTTTTTGGTCTGTATCGGAACATGACATCGCGATGTTTTGTTATATAATGAAAATACATTCTTTAAGAAATGCTTTGATAAATTTTTATTATAATTTGTTTTAGGAACAAACTCCGCAACACCTTTTGGAAGATTGCTCTAATTTTATTTTAAAAGCATAAACTAAATCGGTCTTTTCTGGCCGAGAAATTTAGGGATGTCACATTTGATCTTAGAATATCTTTGACAAAAAACCTTTGGAGGTGACAATCGTCATTCTACCTTAGATCTTGTGTGTGTGTGTGTGTGTGTATATATATATATATATATATTATAACATCCAATTTTGGGATATTTCTAGTTGTGGGATGACAAACCATAATTTGATCGAGTAAAAGTCTTTGGCTTCAAGGGAATAATGTTTAGGCCTTATTTGATGTTGATAATGTTGGTTAACTGATTTAAGCCCTTGAATTGTGTTTTGGAGCCATAAGGTAGAATGGGAAAAAGTGATAAGTGGACTCTTTGTGTATATTAATGAATTAAGTTTAAAATACATTAAGTAAAAAGTAATTATATAGAGTTTTGGGGATTGTTAATACCTTCGTGGGCATTTAAAGATCAATGAAAACAGATTTGGAACGAAAAGGGTATGTTTTCCAAAGTTGGAATGGATTGAGCAAAAGTCTATCATCATGGTGTGGTGGTTGTGCAGCTCAAGCCCATAAATTTAGGGTTTTCTTTATATTTAAGAGAATGGTTCCATGTTGTAGTTAAATTTTTACATCCTTCATCATATCTAGAGCCTTTTGGGAGCAACCCTAGCCTCCATTTCACCACTTGAGCCTCCCGTATCTTCTCTCATCCATTTTATGGGATTTTGGTGGCTTTTAGACGGAAGTACTTCCATGATTGAGTTTTAGAGCTTTGCATCAGAAGATCTCAACTTTCATCTACCTTCTGAAAATTATGTATGATACAAGTTTCAATATTTATGTTTATAAGTTGCTAGATCTAGATTCTAAGCTTGTTTTTAGTCGATTGGATGATGTTATATCATCAGATGTGATAAAGTTTGAAAATTTATCATTCCACCTTTTCCTAAAAGTATTTTGGTCCATGGATCTAGTCTTTCATGTTCTTTAGGTACCATTCTTGGAGTTAGGATCTTATTTTGATCATTTTTGACCTAGAATGGTGTGAGACATGCATGACCATAAAGTTATGTTTTTGTGAGCTATAGGAGAGCATTAAGGCCTTCTGGAACGTATCAAACTTTGACTTGTCGGATTAAGCACTAACCTTCTTTTCTTTGTCGGTGACAAGGGATCTCTCAACCCCGCTAAGCATCCAGAGCTAAATGGTTCAACATTTGAAGTTCTTTCCTTGGTCTTCATTCAGTGAAAGGAGTGAAGCTTTCCGCAGCTGGAAAGTAGAGACCCATGAAGGCGAGATGATCCTAAAGCGAGAAAGAAGCTAGAGTGATTACTTGACCAAGAACATGAGAGGATTAAACACACCTTACCCGAACCAGGTGGATACACTTTTTGACCCTTCCCAAGATTGAACAACGGGATCGATCTCTTATTTACCAAGATATGAAATCCACAAGCCAATTTCTTTCAATGTGCTATCATGATTAAATTCTTAGTTTCGTACGAGATTTAAGTCGTTCATCAGTGGGACCACCACGCAACATAGGTCTGGCTGCGATGCGGTAGTTAATGTTGGTCAACTGTTGACCGTTAACTTTATTACCAATTTGAATTTTGGCAAATCCTTGGTAGAACTGGTTGTTTAAGTAAGTACTAGTTCCAGTTTGGCTTTAGGTAGCTTATATTGGCTGTTTCTGTTGCTGAGGTTGATGTTGAGCTTTTTCCGTTTAGTTCAGGTGAGTTTTCTCTCTATGATATCTATATCATATTTTGTATGTGAGCTGTAGATATCTTGGGGTTGTTGATAACCCAACATGTTGTATGTGAGCTTCTTACAACTTCGAGTTATTGATAACCCAATTTTATGCATGTGGGATACTTATAACTTAGGGTTGTTGATAACCTAAATTGATGGATTTGAGTTGTTGATAACTCAATGATGATGATAGTCTATAGGGTTGCTGATAACACATATTTGTTATATATATATATATATATATATATATATATATATATATATATATATATATATATATATATATATATATATTTGTGTTGTGTTGTATGTGATACTTTGGGTCACTCACTAAGCTTTGTGCTTATAGTTGTGGATTAAAAATGGAGTTCATCTGATGAAAATACAAAAGAGTCTTCATGTCTTTTTGTCCTTTAGTCATTTCCCCATCTTATATATATATATATATATATATATATATATATATATATATATATATATATATATATATATATATATATATGTTGTTACAATGAATATAACTTTGAAAATATAACAACATTCAAACATTAGATCGTGGGTGATTATCATATGTGAGTAGTGTTAGACTTAGTCCAACTTAACCCTTTTTCTTTGTCATGTTTATTTTATTGATAATAAAAAAAGTGAGAATAAAAATTGTGAATGTTAGAAAATTTAAGATCCAATATGTGGTTCAAGGTGTTAGGTAATATAAATTTTCACCCATAACAATTTCCCCTAGAAAACTATATCTTGAATCTTAAGTACAATCATGGAAGATAGAGTTTTATTGTAACTAGTCAAGTCATTCAACTCTTGACTGTACGTGGCACGATTACCATCCTCGATTTTCCTTCTTCGATGTCCTAGAGCTTTTAAAACATCCACATTTGATATTTTTGTTGTCGTTGTGCTATAAAATAGTTCATTCAATTTCAAATTTCAAATTTCCTTACGCAGCTGTTCGTTCACTTAGGTAACTTCTCTTATCTTTTTTCCCTCTAATTTTCTTTATGGATTTCCGTCATGCGCAAGAAAATTACCATATAACAAGCAAAACAGGTAGGTAAGTTGTATGATTGTTTCTTTATTCAAGGTCTTTAGTTTATGTTGATAAGGAGGTTTGCTCCTTCCTCGATTCTGAACTTGGTATTCTTAAGGAAAGCCACAAGTTTCCCTCATAACAGTTTTTATGTCTTTGATCCCAATCTAAATTCTGATTTTGTGTCTCCTTACTGGTTTTGTATTCATTAGTACCCTTTTTTAATCGGGCTTAGGTTCCCTTTTCCCATTCTATTTTCTGACTTCTTTGAGTTTATGAAACTCGCCTATGCTCAAGTCATGCCAGTGACATGGAGAGTCTTGTTATGGATTGAATATCCTAATCACTCCAAGAAATTAAGCATGAGTCTTTCTAAAATATCCTACACGTGTAATCTCCACACTTTTGGTTCATATTGCTTTTTATTTAAAATTAAACCAGCTAAAGTTCATCTGGTCCTAGAGGTGACCAACCATGAAATTGGGTGGAAAGAGATATTCTCCTTTGTGATCAAATATTCTTTGCTAAATGGGGATCATTTGCCCTCAAAATGGGCTAAAAAGTATAGGATTTTGTTTCTCAGAGGTTAGGGTACTTTATCTTAGTTTTTCTAATATGTTATGTAACGTTCCAAAACCTAAAACCAGAAATTTTTGTTTTTATATTAAATAAATCATCAACCAAATGTGTTTATCAAAACCAAAAGGGAAATAATAATGTATTCATCATCATCCATAACACATCAGAGTCAAATAAGTGAAAAGTCATGGTGTGTGCGATGTGATCATCCCGATCCCTTCCCCTTTGATCCAGAAGCACAGTAAGCACGAAGCTTAGTGAGTTCCCCAAAATACCACATACCATACATATATTCCAGTTTAAGGTTGTGCCAAGTCTATTTCACCCTCAGTTCTATTTCACCTTCAAGTCTATTTCAACTCATGTGTTGGCCCAAAGCTATACCGTGTCTATTTAACCCCCGATTCTATTTCAACTCATATGTCAGCACAAGGTTGTATTAGGTCAATTTTACCCTCGAATGTATTTCACACCACATACATATAGCAACCAGGAACACATGCATACAACACATACAGTAGGAGTCACCAAGACTACAAGCACATAACATATCATCGTTTTCTACAGTATAGTGAGCAAACTAACCTCGGTCTGCTGTCAGTCAAACAGATGATCGGGTTGTTGAACCGGAGAATCCCATGCTAACCAATCAAATAAAACCCCAATTAATAATTAGGCTATAAACCATAATCGAGAATATAGTTCATTTGTCCAACACCGAGGGTAAAAGACCATTTTACCCTTCCCTCACTTTGCCCAATAACCGAGGCCTAAACTCAATGGCACTAAAAGCCTAATAGTGGCCGAATTCCTAAAGGACACCCACAGCCTAATACAGGCCCAGATCCAAAAAGGACCAAAGCCTAACAATGGCCCAAAGTCAGGAAGGCTAGAGGCCTAACAAATTCCAATGCCCTAATAGTCCAAATATGGCCCAAACCACTAAATCCCATTAAGAGGCCTAGGATGCTACACGTACTAGAAGTATGTCGGGCATACTAGGTGGCTTTCTTGATCGGGGACTCGAACGCTACATGCAGTGTACTGTATGCACCAATTAAGCATTTTTTCCATTAAACACTTAATGATTACAACCAAACGTCCAAACTTCAAATCTAAGCCTTGGGGAACGTATTAATCCATAAAGTTACTAACTTAGAGCCTTTGCATGGCACAAATGAACTCAAACCCTAGATTTAGCATTCTACTTTCACAAATGGACATAAACACATGCATGGTTGATCTTCAACCATCAAGATGCTAACTTTATGGACTAGGGACCTCAAAAACTTCAAGAGAAGCAATTCCTAACTTCTGGAGTGTAAGAGTCCCACTAGATCTCATTCATGGAACTAAACAGTGAACACAAATCGATAATAGCTAGATCTAAGCATACAATGTGAAAGTTCCAAGATTTATAACTCAATGAAGCTAGAAATGATGAGTGGAATCTCGATCTACAAGATCTCCCATGATCAAAGCTCCTTCTTCAAGTTTCTTCTTCCTCAAGGTTCACCAACACACACTAAAACACACACAACAAGGTCAAATCTTCTCTAGATGGGTTAGGGTTTTGTAATGAAGCTCAAAGGGTAGTGAAGGTAAGGAAATAAGAGGATCATGGTTCATAAGGTTGCTTAAATAGGGTCCAAACCCTAAAATTAAGGTTTGTCCCCTAATTGTATATGCCGCCATGCGTACAAGAAGTATGCCCAGCATACTCCCATTTTTTCGAAAATGGCAACAATGTCCCCTAGGGACCAAATTTGCAAATTATTTATACATTAAGGGTCCAAATGAAAAGTACCTTGAATCGGGTGTTACATATTGTGTTTCCTCCCAAAGAAGGCACTGAAAGGAAGATCGATAATTTTTTAGCCCTACATGCGAGCGACAAAACTTTCAAGGCGAAATAATTTTTTTTAGAAAATAGGAGAAATAAGAAGATAGTAAGTCCTAGAGTGAGGTTCAAGATCGCTCAATATGTCAAACGGTAAGAAATTCTCTAAAAATATCTTTGTATGTTATATAGTTCTTAAGTGTTTTATTTTAGTTTAGTTTCAAGGTCTACTCGTTCATCTTCTTGTTTTCTTTATCTGATAAAAGAGGAAGGCATGCCTCTATTTTTCCCAATAAAATATTTGGAGAAATATCCCAAGGCCAAATCTACTAGTTATGTATCAAGGAAGAGAAAAGATGGAGTGGAAATTATCAATGTTGAAGCTCTTGATAATTTGAGTCCCTCCGCGCACAAGAACAAGCTGAACTCCATGACCCACATTGTAATTTAAAGTATCCTTTATCTTTGGATTCTAAATCGAATTCATATTATTTCATTTTTAGGTCACTTCCAACATGCTAAAGCATATCGAAGATCTTGAGAAGGATTTTCATGCCACAAAGAGGTTGGTCAAAATGCTCCGGACGAATCTAGGTGAGAAAGAAAAGCTTTTGGGATGAAAGGAGAAAAAATCTTGCAGCCAAGGAGGAGGAAGTACAGTAGATGATTAAAAGGAATATTGAATCAGAGGCAACATATTAAAGTGATAAGGATGCTGAGAAATATGTTGCCAAGAATGTTCTTCAAACCAGGTGTAACGCCCGTGAGTTAAGGATAGACGTTTAAGGGGTAATAATTACGAATATTTATTTTATTGAATAACTAAAATCCTCGAATAGGATAAATCTAAATAAACGAGAATCCTTTGTACGCGATATAAATGTCAAAAACATTTATTTATTGTGTACATGTTTTATGGACAAATATTATGGGCTTATAGTATTTGTATAAAACTTTATCATAAACTTAATGAATTACGTTAAATAATATTTATAATAAAAAGATTATTTTGAATAAATAATCTAAATGAAAGTTATAGTAGTCATGATTAAGAAAGAACATGTGAGTATAAAGAACGCCAAAATCTGATGTCATGGGAAAAAGATTTGATTTTTCGAAGGTTTCCATTCGACACAATATAGTCATGTGTGTCATAAAATATGAAACGAAAATAGTTTACTTGTTAAAGAATGTCAAGAACGGAGCTCGTATAAAGAAGATATGAATTTCGCAAAGTCGTTTACAATGTAATCTTTATAGATTGTAAAATAAAAATAGAGTGCAAATTAGCTATTCGATTCTAAAGTAAAGTTGTAGTACACGTCGATACAAATCTAAGGATATAAAGAACGTCGAAAACGGAGCCCGTATGTGAGAGATACGATTTTTCAACGATTGCAAAAAATATCTGCTAAAAGAGGTGTGGCACCGCTCAGAGTGCGCCACATGGCACCAAAGATTCTCCTCCCCCACCTAACTCGACAATGACATGGCTCCATGGGAATCTACCATGTAGGCAGGGCATTGCACATCTTTCAATAAAACTTTATAAATAGGCCGAATTTGCTTCATTTTCTTCATACAGTTTTCTTTCTACTCCTTCCTCTCTCTAGAGCTCCAATTTTCTGAAGTTTTATTGATGTTTCGATGCAAATACAGTCACATGTGAGCCTTTCCACGATCAGATGAACAACATGTAATGCAGTTATTCAACAATTGTAAGCCGAGGCTTAGTGCATTCCCTCAAAATATTCCATACCACAACATATATAAAATGCATACACATAATGGCCTTAAACATATAGTTGGTCCATCCCTTTAGCCTTCAGCATGAACCTCGTCCACTCCATTTTGCCTACAATATATAGTTGGTCCGCACTTTGGCATTTAGCGTAAAGATAGTCCACATGGGTCTATTGGCCTTCAGCATAGAGGGTTTTTATAGGGAAGAGGGACAGCCCAAGGCTAACAGGCGTGTTGCGCCCTTGGTCCTTGTTGGCTCCTCTTTCATGTCGCCATGTGTCGCGTCCAAAACCTGCCACGTCATCGCTTCTAAAAGTATGCCACATGCTCACTTTTTCTGGTTCCATGTTTCACAATCTCATGGTGCTACATCATCGTGTCCCTTGGAGGAATGAAAGCCCATCCTTTCCATGTGGTGCACTCTGGTGATGTCACATCATCAACGCAGACAGTTTCTCGTAGATCTTCGGACGGCCATAACTTTTGTATACGATCTCCTGTTTCGAAGTTTTTATATCCCTAGAATCCTCTCGACGAGCCCTACAACTTCCATTAAGGCTTCAACATCTAATTATTGCTCTAACAAAAATTCATATTTACACTGTTTTAGACTCTTAAAATCTGTGCGAAATTCATAACTCGTTCATACAAACTCCATTCTCGACTGTCTTTATATTTACGGGTTCATATTCATGATATCTTCAATTTTCATTTATATTGTTTCAAATAAAATCAACCTATTAGAATTTCGATTTCTTTGTTTGCATTGTTATGCTAAAACATCGAAAAATCATAACTTATTCTTGTGAAGTCAGATTTGAACGTTCATTATATGTATGCTCTCAGTTTTACAACTATTATGACTTTCGTTTGGATTACTTAGGATGTGACATCCCCAAATTTCTCGACCAAAAAAGACCGATTTAGTTTATGCTTTTAAGATAAAATCAAAGTAATCTCTCTAATAAAATTATGCGGAATTTGTCCCAAAACAAAATATGATAAAAATTTATCAAAGCATTTGTTAAAGAAATGTATTTTTCATTTCATTACAAAACTCGGGATGTCCACATCGATAAAGACCAAAAGCATAAACAATATATTATAGCCCTTACAACAGTTATTTACATCGACCGGCCTATAATCCAAAAATCCCTCGTTATCATCCAACTATGCTTTGGATCTACTACTTGTAATATAGAAAGCTGAGTGGGTTAGGCTTGCAAGACTGGTGAGCATATCGGGTTTTCAACCCACTATAAATAAATTTATTAATTTCATCAACCAACAATACCCCTGATTACCCATTCCCATTATCCTCACTTTACGTCCCTAGACACCTATCACAAGGAACCTATCCTAAGGATCATCATCGGGATGGACTTTACTACTAAGGGGATTCCTCAACCATATATGTCTGTTAGGCAACCATGTGGGGGATGGAGTACACCAACAAACATATAGTTCACCAACACCTACATGTTGCGAGCCTGCTAACGTTCCACTTGACTGTCTTGAAAGGTCTGTGGTCGTCATCTCTACTCTGCTAGATGTTTACAAATATAACAACAACATCGAGGTCTCTCATCATTTTATCACACATCAACTATTTCTTCTACCCATGTTGTACCCAACATATTTTTAGATAAAAATACATATACACTTTAAAACCTGTATAAAACACTCATTTAACATCCATCTCAAATAAACAAACAATATAAATATACACATAGCACATATTTTATAGAAAATACTTCATATCTATGTGTAAGATGAAAGTGACCACGCACGCACTTAATTTGAAGATAATTGGGCAACACTTCGTCTATTAAAACAATCATTTCTGATATAACCAGGATGTTTTCTCAAAAACCGGGTTTCACTTGGGCATAGTTTCGACTCGAAAACTCTTTTTCTCAAGCTCTTTGGGGATTTCTTATGATGCTAGGATGGTATTTTAGGTTTAGGGGTATTTATTGTATCATAAAGGAAAGTATAGGGTGGAAGAAGTGAAATTTGTAAACAAGAATCGACTGGCTTCACTCACTATTTATAGTGGCTGATGCCTCGAGTTACGTTGGGCGTAACTTTCCTGGTACGCGGGGCGTACTTCTTCACTAGCCATTACGTTGGGCGTAATGTCATGGTACGCGGGGCGTACTACAGTTAACAAGATCTTCGATTCTCGTTTAGGTTGAAAATCACTTGATCTAAAATTCGAGTTTTGGGCTTCATACTGCTATACCAAATCTTAGAAAATTCATAACTTCCTCATATTAAATCAAATTTGGACATTCTTATTATGCACGCTCTCGGTTTAACATATACTACGAATTTCATTTAGATTATTGAGCCTAAAAATCACTTTATCATAAATTCACTTTTTTCATCACACAGCGTCGTGCCTGTTCTGTCGCAAAACTTTGACAGGTCATAAATTCTTCGTTATAACTCGGATTTCGGTATTCTTTATATCTCCAAAATCCTTGTTTCAACCACTACAACTTTCTTCATAGATATCGGCTTTATCTAACATTTATTTTCGATGCTTATTTTTTTATCCTTAATTAATTAAATCATAATAATTAAGTCTAAACACATAATACTCAAGTAATACATCTTCATTATTTCAAAACAAGTTATAAAGGTTGACCTAGACTATTATATCATGAATAACGCCTAGCCTAGAAACACTCATAATATTAAGTATAAGCACATAATACTCAAATAATACATCTTTATTATTTCAAAACAAGTTACAAAGGTTGACCTATACTATTACTGTCACACCCCAAACCAGAATGACGGAAACATTCGGAGGTGGATGACTTCACGTAGTATCATAACAGTTGAATATTGTAAAGAAAGTAAACACATCCATCATAAATATAATAAAAGCTTACATTGTTGCGTGTAATACATGTTTCAAAAGAATATTACAAATATGATGATTTAAAATGTTTTGATAATAGACGCCTTAGCGTTCCTTCTCCAAAAGTTGATGGTTACCTGTATTACTGATTCCCTGAAAAATACAAGTAGTTTTGAAAAAGTGTCAACAATTAAGTTGGTGAGTTCATAAGCATTTTTTTACTGAAATTTGTATGTCCTTTAGCAAAAATAATTGAATGTGTTTCCTAGAAAATCCAATATTTTTACATATAGTTAGAAAAATTTCCAAAGGTTGTAGTGCAATAATATATTTCGTGCTCAAAATGGTGAAAGAGTATTTATACCCGAATAACGTATTTACTGAATGCATTCAAGAGTCTCGTAAATCAAACTTATGTTAATACTTCCGTGTGAGTTTTATAACCATGCTATTGACCCAGACTGCATGTATCAACGTTCTTCAGGCATTGCAGTGTTATGACGTTTGTCACCCCAGGTCTAACTGTAGCTAACAGTTTAGGTGTGGGACTGTCAATCCCGTATAGATTTATACACAAATATCATGCTCTCCCTCCAAGATATTATGGTTTATAATACAGGGCTTGAAATGCGTACTGGAGAGTACGTTGAAGTTGAATATCTCCCAACACTTAGTATTAATAGATTTATGAAAGAAATGTCTATATTTCATGTAGATGAAAGTATTTCATTTTCACAATTTTTACGTAAAGATGTAATGAATAACTTGTAAACTATACCCATTATAGTTTTTCTGAAAATATGTACCATTTGGTGATAAAAACTCGATGTAATACTAACTTTGTATATAGTTTATACGTTGATATCGAAGTTGTTTAATATTTATAAAATGTAGGTGTGTATTTGAATCTGTATAAAACGATGAGTTTTTCTCGTATTATACTTGTACCCCCCCCCCCCCCCCTAAAATATGAGAAAACGTGAAAAGAAGGTAGGGGTATGAACTCACTTGGAAAGTGTGATGATTTGAAGAAAGTGAGTTTTTCTCGGGCGGCACTTCGATCGGAAAGTGGCGAGATTCTCACGAATCTCAGGGCTTCGGACCTTCGTCGGGGCTGAGGTATGAAACCGGGGTGTTGGGGTCGTCTCGAGATGCTAAACGTGGAGTAAAAGTGAGAGAGAGAGAGAGAGAGAGACAGAGGAGAGAAATAGACAAGGAAATTCGGAGGTCTCGCATGGTATTTATAGGTGAGGAAAACTGCCCTCGTATGCTGGGCGTACACCGAAGTACGCGGGGCGTACCTCGTATGCTGGGTGTACCCTCGTATGCGGGGCGTACGTCAGCGATGGTGTCACAGTCTCCGGTCTTCGGATGGGATGGCAGTAGATTGGTAGGGGCAACATGGCCGATCCGAGTCCATACACTATGTACGCTGGGCGTACTCCGAAGTACGTTGGGCGTACTCCTTCGGATAAGCTTTGTAATGCATGCCAAAAACTTCAAAAATGCATAACTTTTGCATACGCGCTCCATTTTTGACGTTCTTTACATCCATGCGTAGGTGAGAATATACTCTACAAGTTTCTTTTAGACTCCGTCGGCTAATTTTGACTTTAATTTTTATTATTTTATTTTAAATAGGCCAGGACAGGGTAATTTCGTTAAAAATTCATAAATTCTTTATCTGATGTCCGTTTTCATCTGTCTTTTTACCATTGTACTACTATTGTAGAGACATTCAACTCACATTTAGGTTGCGTCAGCTAAAAATCGCTTGATCTTTATCTCGAGTTTTTAGCTGTCTACCGCTGTTCCGAAACTTTAGAAAAATCATAACTTCTTCATTATAACTCGGATTTGAGTGTTCTTTATATTTTTGGAAACTTTGGCACTATATCTAACACTTTATGCATCCCAATTTAGGTTTTACAACACTTTATTTTTTAGGTTGATTTTTTTAATTCTAAATAGTTCATTATTTTTGACATTTTGAATGTTACATTGGTTTGAGAAATATCGGGTTGTCACATCATCCCACTGTTATAGGAAATTTCGTCCCAAAATTTAATCTAAGATAGAGTGATAGGAAAAAGGTGCGGGTACTTTTGTTTCATCTGATCCTCACGTTCCCAGGTGTGTTCTGGTTCTCGCTTGGCGTTCCAACGAACCTTCACAATAGGTATGCGGCTTTGTTTAGTTCTTTTAATTTCCTGATCCATGATCTCTACTAGCTCTTCTACGAATTGGAGATTCTCGTTGATTTCAATTTTGTCCAGAGGGATAACAAGGGTCTCACCGGACAAACACTTCTTTAGGTTTGATACGTGGAAGGTGGGGGTGTACATTGTTGAGTTCCTACGGCAATCGAAGTTTGTAAGCCACAGGGCCGACCCTGGCAAGGATCTCGATTGGTCCGATATACCTTGGTTTTAGCTTCCCACATTTTCCGAAACATATTAATCCCTTCCAGGGCGAGACTTTTAGTAGTACCCGGTCTCCAACCTGGAATTCCAAGGGTTTCCGTCTTTTATCCGCATAACGCTTTTGCCTGTCTCTTGAAGCCTTCAGTCACTCCTGGATTTTAACAATCTTCTCTGTAGTTTCCCTTATGATTTTTGGCCCAGTGAGAGTGTTCTTTGCTGCTTGTCCTCTTGCTAGTTGTGTGTCACCCATTTCAGCCCAACACAGAGGTGATCTGCACTTTCGGCCGTAGAGGGTTTCGAATGGGGCAACCTTGATGCTAGTGTGATAACTATTGTTGTACGAAAACTCGACTAATGGTAAATGCGTGTCCCACGCCTTACCAAAATCTATCACACACGCTCTCAGCATATCTTCCAAAGTTTGTATGGTTCTCTCACTCTGGCCATCGGTCTGTGGGTGATAAGCGGTACTCATGTCTAACCTCGTTCCTAGAGATCTTTGTTGCGACTGCCAGAACCCCAAGGTGAATCTACTATCTCGGTCCGAGATAATGGATATTGGCACACCATATAGTCGTACACTCTCCCTGATTTATGTTTTAGGTAGCTTCTCCAGTTTATCCGTTTCTTTGATTAGTCGGGAAGTGCGCGGATTTAGTTAACATGTCGACAATCACCCAGATTCTATCGAGTCCGCTTGTCATCTTGGGTAACTTGGTTATGAAGTCCATGGTTATCACAGGCTTTTGGTATTCCACCTTGACCTTGGTGAAAGTCAGACATTTTCCTACATAGGTAGCAATTTCGGCTTTCAATTTCGGCCACCAATACAGTTTCTTGAGGTCCAGATACATCTTGTCGGAACCGGGATGTATGGAGTATAGTGTCTTATGGGCTTCATCCATGACCACATCTCTAAATCTGCCAAACTTCGGCGTCCATATCCGATTCGTGAAGTAGCGAACCCCATCATCCTTGACTTCAAGGTTCTTATCCATACCTCTTAAGGCTTCATTTGTCACATTTTCGGATTTCAAGGCTTCTATTTGAGCTTCCTTGATTTGCGCGGATAGGTGTGAACGAATCGTCATTGTTAAGGATTTCACTCTCCGGCCCGAGTATTCCTTTCGGTTGAGTGCATCAGCTACCACATTAGCTTTCCTGGGATGATAACGAATTTTGCATTTCTAATTGTTTAGTAGCTCTAGCCACCGTCTTTGTCTCATGTTGAGTTCTTTCTGGTTGAGGATATGCTGGAGGCTTTTGTGATCGGTGAAGATTGTACATTTCGTGCCGTCGAGATAGTGTCTCCAGATCTTAAGAGCGAAAATGACTGCTCCTAACTCGAGATCGTGCATCGTGTAGTTTACCTCGTGCATCTTTAGTTGTCTTGAGGCGTAGGCGATGACCTTCCCTCGTTGCATTAGGACATATCCAAGTCCCTGGTTGGACACATCTCAGTAGACCACAAAGTCTTCTGTTCCTTCTGGCAAGGATAATACAGGAGTGCTGCACAACGCTTTCTTCAGCATTTGGAACGCAGTGTCTTGTTTTTCTCCCCAATTGAAAGTTACACCCTTATGAGTCAGGGTGGTAAGTGGTTTAGCAATCTTCGAAAAGTTTTGTATGAACCTCCGGTAGTACCCAGCAAGTCCCAAGAATTGTCAGATTTCTGTTGGAGTCTTTGGAGTTGTCAAGTTCTCGATTGCCTTGATTTTGGAGGGATCCATGTGTATCCCTTACTTGCTGACCACGTGACCTAAGAAATCCACTTTCCGAATCCAAAATTCGCACTTTGAGAATTTTGCATAAAGCTTCTTTGTCCTCAATGTTTCCAAGACTTGTCGGAGGTGTTGGCTATGTTCTTTCTTGCTCTTTGAGTAGATGAGTATATCATCTATGAGCACGATCACAAATTTATCCAGGAAGGGACGACATACTCGGTTCATCAAGTCCATGAACACTGTCGGTGCATTTTTCAATCTAAAGGGCATCACTACAAACTTGTAGTGACTGTAGCGAGTTCAGAATGTCGTTTTTGGAATGTCTCCTTCCAGGACCCGCAGCTGGTGATATCCCGATCTTAAATCGATCTTTGAGAAGTAGCTCGCTCCTTGTATTTAGTCAAACATATCGTCTATGAGCGGTAAGGGATATCGGTTCTTGATCGTGAGTTTGTTCAGTTCCCGGTAATTGATGCACATGCGAAAAGATCCGCCCTTCTTCTTTATGAACAAGACCAATGTTCCCCATGGTGAGAAGCTCGGTCTAATGAATCCTTTGCTTAGAAGCCCATTCAGTTGGCTGGATAATTCCTGCATTTCCACCAGTGCTAGACGGTATGACGATTTTGCTACTGGGGTAGCTCCGGGAATCAATTCGATCCTGAACTCGACTTCACGTTCTGGTGGGACTCCTGAAAGATCTTCAGGGAAAACGTCAGGGAAATCGCAGACTTCAAAATATCTTTAATGTCTTTCATTTCTCGTTTCTTGTCTACCACGTGGGCCAAAAAGGCATGATATTCTTTGCGAAGGTATTTTCGGGCTTTGACGTAAGAGATGATTTGCAAATTGGTACTGGGTTTGTCCCCGTAAATGACAAGAGTTTTGCCGCTTGGCAGGTTGAGGCGAAAGGCCCTTTTGTGACAAAGTATATCGGCATGGTGAAGGCTTAACCAGTCCATACCGATGATGACATCAAAACTTCTTATAGTAATCGGCAGAAGATCAATTTTGAATGAGTGTTCATTTGAATTTAACGTACAACCTATGTACATATCGTTTTTGCTTTCCGTTTTACCGTTTGCCATTTCTACTGTGAATACTTTATTGAGTTCTTGAGGTTTTTGATTAAGTAAGTGTTTGAATTAATGACTCACAAAATGAACAATGGGACGCAAACTTGGTGATAAACCCTTCTTGTGCTGATAGGATAATGCTTCATTCAGCTCTCGAACCTACATACAGTAAGAGCCAACTGCTAGTGCATAACCACAAACACACAGGATTGGCCCGATCACCCTTAGGCTAGAATATCAACATGTCGAATCCAATCAACACCGGATTGAAATTCTCAAGGTTTGTTGGCCTACCACCTCAACCTTACCGTTCCCCCGGAGCCTTTGTGCCTACGACTTATAGTCGTCCCGCACTAGGTACCTTGGCCTAGTTCATAGAGCAAGACCGCCTCAACCCATCCACACAATATGTCATCAACTAGCCAATCAGGTTCAAGTGTACATACAATACCGACAAAACAACAATCATACTGCTCCCTGTCGCCTAGTAATTCCTCATAGTGTACAATCCAATAGGCGATTACTACAAAGCAACATGCTAAATACCAAGAGAAAGACTTTACTCGGTTCTAAACTCACAATCCGAGATCCAAGGATCTACCATTGCTTCTCGTCCAAGATCCTCTTATTCATCGCAACCGATTACGACTCGCCAAACCTCAATAATACATCTATTTCGAAAGCGCTCCAATAGGAGAAATGTAACGTTACGACCTCTAAGACCACATCCTATGACTGGAATACTCCTAAGTGGTCCTCAACATAGGTCTGGATTTCCTCCAAGCCCACAGCATGAGACTGGTATGCCCTCCCCAGCCCTCAGCTCATGACTAGAATACTTCCCGATAACTATCAATATTGTCGCCAATCCATCAATCGCCCAACACTCTGGGCCTGAAGGTACTCTCCTTACTCTATTGGTCAAAAGGCCTAATCAATGTCCTTCACAGCATCAAACAAGCACCACAATACTGAAACCCTACCCTGCACGATTGCCTTATAGAATGAGTTGCTACCCAAGTGTTTTCAGGCTCTCCTACATGACCACCGACAGTCCCCAAAGGCACTTCATAAGTGATAACTAGTAAGTAAAGATAACATAGGGCTCCACTGTTTATCATCATAGAGCACCTGCTTAATACAACGAGACAGACCTACTGATTGCTACAGCATAATAGCACACTCAATTAGGGTTGTTCAGTATACGGATAAAACCTTATCCAATTGGACAATTTTGATTGGACTATTCGGTTCGGATATTCGGATTTTTGGATTGGTTTTCAACAAAACTGAATTATTATTTTGGATTTTGGATTGGTTTTGCTTTATAAAATAAAACCGAATAGTTCAAAAAAATCGAATAAACATTTATTATTTATCTATTTATAATATATATATATATATATATATATATATATAGTTATTTATTAATTTTCTAATTTATTTTTTCAAATAGGTTCAAAACGTTTCACCCGATAAAAAAAAACATTAATATGAATTTTCTCTCAAAAGTTTTCTATCTATAAAATATTTAACTATAATATATCTTCTTATTAGTTGTTTATAATTTTCAAATCGCAACTAAATAATTTGTTTTTGTTTCTTGTGTAAAGTTGGGTAATATTATACTTATATGTCATTTTAAAATGTTTCGGTTTTTGAAAACCGAATAAAAAAACCGATCCAACCGAATTGTAATTGGATCGGATCGGATTTGAATTTAGTTTGGACTATTCGGATCCATGTTTTAAAAACCGAAATCAATTTGGATCCACCTGATTGGATCGGATCAAACTGATCCATCCAAACGAACACCCCTACACTCAATACATGAAAGTAGATCTAACATAATACATACAGAGTCTTCAACATGGTTGGACCGCCTCACCGGTCCTTCAGCCTATCTGGACCACTTTCAGAACCTTCAGCATGTCTAGACCACCTCTCCGGGCCTTCAGCCTATTTGGACCATTCTCTGGGCCTTTGGCTTGATTAGTACCCCCCCCCCCCCCGGTTGGGCTTCAGTCTATCCAGGCCGCCCTAAGTCTGTTGAGCCAAATCCTTGCACCCATCTTGGTGCCCTTTCCATAAATAACCAGCTCTCCTTCATTTGGGGTTCGAACTTCTTATCTAATTCGCAGACTATAATCCCGACCTCCACGTAAGTCGAACCAAACTCCAATGCTACCTTTTTCACCAATCCTGAAAGTACCACCCTTATCGAGACTGAACAGATTCCACCAATACGCACCTAACTCCCAATCCTGAAAGTACCACCCTTAGTGAAAGGGATGTGAAGTTTTTTTTTTTGAAAGAGTGGGTTGTGAAGTTTTATGAACAATTTGAATGTAAAACTAGAACAGAAACCCAAAAGACAACACAAGGTGTTATGAGGAAAGCCTTTGATCTTTGAATATCTCTAGTATGAAACATCGGGAGGTGACAATCGTCACTCTCATTTGAGCTTTTAAATATATCAAATGAGTACAACGGAGTTTAGTTGATGAAAATACATAAGTGTCGCTCTATGTATGTGTCATTTAGTGTCTAACTCACGAACTTTGCATAATGTCACTATGAGTTTTGCTTCGCAAACCCTACCACTATAAAGCTTTAGATTTTAATCAATTTATACGTTAAAGAGAATGTTTGATTTTTTTTTTCTTTTTGAAGGGACGATCACAGTTAGCATATGGACTACTTATGTCATCTAATATTAACTAGTGTAGGTGCCCATGCTTTGCATGGGTTGGATGTGAATTGCATAGCAAAAACATACAATGCAATTTTAATAAAAAAAAATGAAAACTATTATCAGCAGGGCAGTGTATCACCATCCATGACAACAGACACAAATCCAATAGGATCAACAGGAAAAAAAATATGGTCCCTTAAAAATGATATATTTTAATTTTAATCAACATTTGCATAAAAAACACTTGAGATTGTTGGAACAAATACATCACTTGAGAACATATGTAGAAGTCAATCATCATCTCATATTCTGATTCAATAAACTTTGACTTCCTGTCCATTGGCATTATTCCCTCCTGAAATTGACTATCAGTCAATAAATAATTCAAATTATATTAGCAAATTCAAACATCTTGATTGAGCCAAATAAATAGCAGCATCCTTATCAATATCAAGTTTAAGTAAAAAGAAAGTAAGATGTTGTGATTGTTAGATTTCCAAATTCCAGTGTTTTAAAAAAAATTAAATGAAAGTAGGCTGCTGTAATTGCTTGTTTTTTAAAGTACGTTTCTTTAAAAAGAACAATAATAAAGATAGATCTTGTAAGCGGTAGATTTTGAAATTATAGAGTTTTAAAATGGCATAAAGTCAAAGTGGGATGATGTGTGAATATATGTGAATTAGAGACAATATTCATTAAATGTGGATTTTGGACATAAAAGAGCATATCAAGTTGAGAAAATCGATAGTTATAATGTAAATTCGAGCGCAGACAACATAGTTACATTGTCAATCTGATATACCATTTTTTGCAGGTTCTCCTTATTTTCTATTTTTTATTTTATTTTTGTGCAATTTGCAGTTGTGATTCCATTTTCTATGGCTTTGGTCTAACCAAGTAAACTAACTATTTTTCCCTTTACCAGTATCTTTTTTCCTCTCAAGTATGTTTATACTGGCATTATATTGAGTGCTGAAATATACTCCAATGTCTCTCGAATGTACAACTGATATACTTGACTACAAAAAAGTTACTTATGTACCTTTCTAGAACTTCCATGTGCAATAGAGAATTGAGTTTGATCCTTGACTACAGACCTCAACAATATTTTTGAGAAAATTACGTATAAATGTGGTTTATAAGGTCAAAATAACCAAAAAGAGATTGTATCTTATTTGATATGTATGATATGTTACCTGTAGTTAAGGGTTCCATCTTTGTTGTAATGATGAGCACCAACTAACTTCTTCCCAACATTTGCTAAAAGTGAAGAAGGTGATTACTTTAGTGTAAACATTATGTATAAATCCATTTGAAATGGAGAATTTGGGGAAAGAAGTTAACATCTCCCAAGTTTAACCCAATTAGTAAATCATGCCTTTCTTTGGCTTTGGAACCAAATGCATGACAAGTAGGATTTGAGTTACCAAAGGTGATTGATTTATTGGATCCTGGGACATGTTATGCATGTTAATTTGATCCTTAACTTTGAAGAAACAAAAATAAAAAATCAAGATTACCTTTTCTTATTCGGCTGCCATTGCCACTGCTTCCTAAGAACTATGATGTCACATATCTAACTCCACTGCTTGCAACACTATATCTTGAGTTAGGCTGTAAAGCAATGTTTGTTGCTGCTTCAACTGGTTGGTCTTTGATGTGTGCTAAGGTTATCTAAACAAAGCGAAAAAAATATGTTTATCCACTTATCTAATTGATGTTCATGGTGATAGATTAGAAATCAAATTAAGGTAAGCTAGGGTTTGTGTTATTACTATCAATTATCAAACATTTATATCTAATTTTGATTTCAACATCAGCTTATATGAATGACAATTCACAGATAAGTAATAGTCTATATCATCTGAATTGAGAGAAGTCACAAGTGCATTTGAAGGAGAATTGATTACCTGAGTGATGGACTTGGCGAGGGCGTAGGGAAAGAGAGAAGAAGGATGAGTTTTGTCTTGATGAAGCTTGTAACGGCCTTTGGGGGGTTTTGAAGAAATTTTTGAGACCGAGAGATTGGGCGGCCGTGTTAGAAGAAGAAGAAGTAGATGGTTGAGAGGCGTCATTGGTGGTCGTGGCTAGGGCGATGGTGGTAGCCTTCAAGTTTCCCTAATTTAATGACCAACCAATTTGCCCAGTTGGGCCATGAGGTGGAGGAGCTGGAAAAGTTCATGAAGAGTTACTATAATGAAGAGTGCAAGATTCGACGAAAATTTTCAAACCATCCAACAATTGATTAACCATAAATCTTTAAACCATCGATTTCTCTCCGGTACCAGTATTCGAACCGACAAGTCAGCCGACCCCAAAGCAGTCTTCCTAAAAACCCTACCACCCACCAGTCGACCAGCACTCCAAAAATCATTATGTGAGCCAACGATGTTGACGAATCGACAGACGAGAGTGGAACCGGTGAAGCATGGGCGAGCGACATACGATTTTTAGGAATCCCTCAGCAAGATAGACGATGCCAAATAAAGGAAACCGGAGACGGTGATTTAGGACCGAACGTGCCGGTGCAGACGAGCGATTAAAGGTTTTGAGTGATCGTTGGAGTGATTAAGCGGTGGAGATCACCGACTATAAAGAATGAAGAAGAAGATGTATCTGAAGCGGATAAAAGAAGGAACGGTAGGTAGGAGGGGATTAAACTAATCATGGTTGACAAACTAATCCGATGAACAGTATCCAGGGTTTGGTACTGTTCATAAGAATGTTGTGATTTAATTATATATATAATTAATGACATAAATGGAGTTAATAGGTAAAAAAAACAATATTGCCCTCATGTAAGGTGCACACTTGATGTGATAACGTCCTTTATTATATGGAACATGAAAAAAGGACGATCCATGCCACTTTTTGAAACCACAAGGGCAATTACGAATCGTTTCTAAAACATAGCGTCATCTTGCCATTTTTCGTACCATATAGATTATTTTTGAAATTTTTTCTAAAAGTATAAATTTATAAAAGAGTGGATATAGGAATTTGAGAGGTTTAAATCTAGTCTAACATATAATTTTGCAAAAACCACGCGACATCCCACATGACTTTCTGGTCTACCTGCACCTCATGTTAGGATATGTGACATGGATTGACGATATGACGTCGGATGCAACAAAAACATGCATGCCATGTTATGTCAATTATCAAACAGGATCATCTTTATGGCTTAGTCGTGACTTGGACCGTGTGATATGTCCAATATGACATGTAAGTTGTGTGGACCTCTTAATTTTGAGGTTTTTATGTTGAAACTCATCCATTTTGGCCATTAGTGATATATATATATATATATATATATATATATATATATATATATATATATATATATATATATATATATATATATATATATATATATATATATATATATATATATATATATATATATATACACCTTAGGGCTTAGATGACGTCAGGACATTATTAGGAGACTTTTTAATATCACAATAAAAATAAGAGAAAGAGACAAATTTAAATAAATATATTAAGTTTGTATAAAAAAATTAGACAAAAACTAAGAATTTAAACAAAATAACCTATTTTTCGTAGCTTTTCCTGCATAATGGGTCGGATTGGTGACAAACTAGTTGGATTTGTTACGAAATGGGTCGAATGGTTCAAGTACTTAAACACCCCCATGGCCCCATATATATATATATTTGAGCTTCTAAATCTTAACTAAAATCCTCTAAAGAAATAGAGCAAATTTATCCATAAATCAAACTAAAAGTTACATCAAACTAAAAATGACACATGTTACCTTTTTTATTGAAAATTTTGGAAGATAAATAAAAGGATAGGTAGATTTTAGGACCTAACTAAGTATAAGGAAAATAGATTTTAGGACCTATCTAATCTTTTTATCTTTTTTTTTTTTTTAATTTTTTTTTTTAATTTCTATAGAAATTTTTTAAGGGCCTACCTTAAAAAAATAATTTAAGATCTACCTTAACTATAAAATATTTGAATTTATATAGAAAAATTATTGAATTAGGTGATTTTCTAGTCTAGACTCGCCGCTCATAATGACAAATGTTATTTTCTCGATATATTATAAGTTTTCCATAGTACTTTATCATATTTTGGTATTACTTTATCAGATTTTTAAGTACTTTATCATGTTTTCGTAGTATCTATTAGATTTTTCGTAATACTTTATCGGTTTTTCATATGATTTTATTTATCCTGCAAACAAAAATTTAATTTCTCATTATGATAACATTTCTCAATAAAACATAAAATTTATAAATGTGTATAATTCCCATGCATCCTTTCATTAAACAAAGAATATACAAAATAAGATGGTCGAATACATGAAGCCACATACAATATAACTATAGGGCATACAAATACAAATGGATACATAACTAAATAACCCGCTAACAGCCTCCCCCCCCCCCCCCCCCCCCATCTGCAGTTCGATCGGGAGTGGATGCACGAACGTTCAAACTGGATCGAAAATCTAGAAAAAACGTTGAAGGCAGGCTTTTGGTGAATATATCAACATATTGAGAGGCTAAATTCACAAAAAGAACTCGAACTTGCCCGACAACAACTTTGTCACGAACAAAGTGAAGATCGATTTCAACATGTTTGATCTGTTGATGTTGAACATGATTAGAAGACATATAGACCGCACTAATATTATCACAATAAAGCAGCATTGCACGATACAGAGAGTAGTGTAGTTCGCGAAGTAGGTTACGCCACCAAGCGGTCTCAGCGACGGCATCGGCTACGCCATGGTATTTAGCCTCGACACTTGATTTGGAAACAATATGTTGTCTTTTGGAAGACCAAGACAGAAGATTATGCCCCAAAAAACACGGTATCCTAACGTGGAACGTTGTGTAACAGGACAACCAACTCAATTTGCATCGCAATACGCTATTAGATCGTAATTAGGGGAGACAAAAATCTGAATTCCATGATCCAATGTACCATGAATATATCGTAGAACCCACTTAAGAGTCGTGAAGGGTAGCTCCCGCGGATCATGCATGTACAAGCATATCTGTTGTACAACATATGTGATGTTCGTATGGGTAAATGTAAGGTAATGTAGAACCCTAGCAAGACTACGATATAATGTAGGATCAACAACAGGATGACCAGAACCGTCCAACTTTGCAGACAGATTAGCTATGGTCGTGGTTGGATTGCAATTGAGCATAGACGCACACTCAAGAATCTCATGAGAATACTTTTATTGAGATAATAACATGTCGTTGGAAGATCTGTTGATAGAGATGCCCAAAAAATAGTGAAATTCGCCAAGTTCTGACATAGAAAACTCTAAATTGAGAACTGATTTGATATGAGATAGAAGCTAAGGTGATGGCCCTGTAAGAATTATATCATCCACATATAGGATCAAGTATGATATGTGACAGCCTTTCCTATATATAAATAATGATGAATCACACCTTCTATTCACAAAACCATTCCACGAAATAAACACAGTAAAACACTGGAACCAGGCACGAGGTGCTTGTTTAAGACTATATACTGAACGATGTAAGAGATACACATGACCGTGGCTTATATGGATCACGCAAACCAAGAGGTTGTTGCACATAAACCTTATTGTGTAGGTGATCATGAAGAAAAACATTCTTCACGTCAAGACGTCTAATGGCCCACTTATGTGTGACAGCTATGTTGAGGACCGTGTGTATAGTAGCAGGCTTGACGATTGGACTAAAAGTTTTGTCACAATCGATTCCAGGTCTCTGATTGCGCTCATTTACAACAAAACGAGCTTTATAACGAGATAAGGTATCATCGGCATTGAGCTTTTTTTGAAGAGCCAAATGCAATTTACCACATTAGCTCCATAAGTGCATGGTACAAGAACCCAAGTCTGGTTGGAGATAAGTGTCGAATATTCTTCTTGCATTGATTTAAGCCGGTTAGGATCTTGAAATTCCTGTAAATAATTACAGGGAATCAGAGAGGAAGACTTAATACGAAGATTAAGTTTTTAAATAGGTTTCGAGATACCATGTTTAGCACGAGTAATCATAGGATGATGAGAAGAAAGATGAGACGGAGTTTCAGGAAGATGAGAGTTTGTTTTGGAGGATGCGGGATTTAAGCATTAGCTTTGGTGGATGGTTGGTCAACAACTGAGGGTGGTGGAGTTGAGGCCAAGAGAGGTTGGTCAACAACGGGGAGAAAGGAAGTGTCATGAGAATCTGAGGTGTGAGAGGTGACATTTCCGATAATAATATTATCATGTGAAAGATAGGCAATAGAATTTTGGAGTGTAATAGGAGTGATATTATCAAGAAAGGAATAACCAAGAAACACACATGGTGTAGATCTTGGAGAAAGTTTATGAGGAGTAACTATGTGAGGATAATGTAAGCGCCTAAAGACCCTACAGTAAGTATAGGTGGGTTGTTGTTGGTAAAGTTTGTGAAAGGGAATACCATTGATTATAGTGGAGGAATAAAGGATATTTAACAGGAGAACAACCATATGAAGAGCTTCAACCTAATAGTCAGGTGGAATGCGAGCATGAAATAAAAGAGTACCAACAACATCGTTGTAACATTCGTAGTTTAGGGGTATCTTCCTTTTATACCCTATTTGTAAAATTCTTTTCATTTTAGTCCTTAGCCAAGTATGATGGGCATACTCTATGACTACGGTGAGCGTACTGGCTCGAACATTGGATGTGGAGGCACCTACGTACGTGGGAGTACGTTGGGCGTACACTATGCAAGGGTAAACCCTAATTTAAATTTACAAATTGTGCCATATTTAAGCAAATTATGTTGCCTTGGGTGCATCTTATGTTCAATCTCCACTCCTCAAAACCCTAAGATTGAAACCCTAATTGCCATTTGTGAAATTTGAGTTTGGAAGTGAGTTTTTGTGGTGTTTTTAGTGATTTGAAGGAAGAAGAACACTTAGAGGTTGCTTTAGTGTGGCTTGATCTTGTAGATCTAGATTTCTCTCATCATTTCCAACTTCATTGAGGTATAAAGATTTGAAATTGCTCCTTGTTTGCATAGATTTAGTCTTTGTGAAGCTTTGGTCATATGTTGAGATCTAGTGGATTCCTTCCACTCCAAAAGTTAGGAGTTGCTTCTCTTTATGTTTCTGAGGTCCTTAGTCCATAAAGTTATCATCTTGATGGTTGTGGATCAACGATGCATGTGTTTAGATCATTATGGTGAAAGTAGAGTGCTAAAAGTGAGATTTGAGTCCTTTTAAGACATGCAAAGGCTCCAAGTTCACGACTTTATAGATTAAGACGTTCTTTTGGATTTCGATATGAAATTCGGATGTTGGAAGGCAAGTATTAATCACATAACGAAAAAGTTCTTAATAGGCGCATATGATGGGCGTACTCAAGAGTACGTTGAGCGTACGTGCCCGTTCCCAAGACATGCATGCAACCTAGTACGTTGGGTGTACATATGGTACACGCAACGAATCAGGACTGGATTGGGCTTTTGTGACTTTGGGTTATTTTTAGACCAGGGGAGTTTGTGCCCTGATGGGCCATCAGCCCTTCTGATATTAAGCCATTGATGGGCTTTGGGACCTCTTGTGTTTGGGCCCATAAATGGTTTTGGTAAACTTTTAGAGCTTTGGGCCATATTAGGCTTTTTGGTTCTATTGGATTGGGCCTCATATTTTAAGCTAAGGAAGCGGTAAATGGTCTTTTACCCTGAGTTTTGGACAATTGGACTAGGATCCCAATTATGGGTTGTAACCCACTTATTGATTTGATATTATTTAATGGTGTTAGCACGGGGATTTTTTTTGGATTAACAGTCCGAGTATTTATCTAAAATATTCAACAGTTTGATGTGAGTTTCCTCACTGTGCTTTGCGGGTCGAAGGCACCAATGTCGGACCATTGTTTATTATGATTAGGATGCTAGTTGTCTGTGTGACTTTTACATGTATGATATTTGATATGTATAGTGGGTAGGGCCCGATGTCAGGTGGGGCCTGATGAGTATATTGTATGTTATTTATCTTTATGATTCTTGCATGTGTTTATGTGTTTATATTTATACAAGACGGGGCCCGATGTCAGGCGTGGCATGATGAATTTGATGAGGTGGGGCCCATATCATATTCTGACATATTTGTTCCGAGCGGGGCCCGTTATATGTTTGATATGTTTGGTTGTGGTATTTTGGGGAACTCACTAAGCTTCATGCTTATGGTTTTCAGTTTATGTTTTAGGTACTTATGGATCCAAGGGAAGAGCCTGGGTGATCGCATTGCACACAACACATTGTTCTGCATTTTATTTGACTCTGATGTATTTGGATGTTTTGGATATACTTTGATTATATTATGGTTTTATGAACATATTTTGAAATATGGTTTTATTATTCTAAAATTTAAAATTTTTGGCCTTGATTTTTGGGGCGTTACGAGTTGGTATCAGAGCCTTGGTTTGAGGGATTCGGGCATATTCTCGAGTGTGTCTGAACTCAAACTAAGGGTTTGGTATATTTTATTCAAAAGGAAATGTTTTATAAAATACTTTTTTGTAAAAAAAAGGCATGCAGTGCATGCAATCGAATGAGATCAAGTAAGTTTTCCCAAAATACCCATACATGTTTTATGATATTCTTTGATTTGTGAATTTGTGAACTGCATGCTAGTATAGGGCTAAGGATCTTCTCGGGATTTGCATGATAGAATTCTAGGAGAGTGTAACATCCCAATCTCCAGGTATGAATTTAAAAGCCTATATATGTGTTTTCAGGGAAACTCGACGAGTTGGAAGGCTCCAACTCGTCGTGTAGAGTTTAATGGTTGCGCATTTTTCAGGGTTTACTCGATGAGCGGGAAGGCCCCAAATCGATGAGTTGGCAGTTGTTTCTGAAACCCTAATTTTCAGGGTTTTGCACCCTATATAAAGGACTTATGACTCATTTGTTTCCTCCCTCATCGTCTCCTCAATCCAAAGAAAACCCTAATCACGCCTCTCTCCCCATTTTGGTGCATTTCTTGAATAGGCTTGAAGTGATAAGTGCATAACTGAAGGAAGAGGCTGTAGATCCGACATTTTCACTGTAGAAGCAACCATTTAGAGGTAAAAAGTCTTTACCTTGATCTCGTGTTTCTTAGATCTCCTCTTATGGAATTTTAGTGCCTTTTTAGCCCATTTTGGAACTATTTTTGGAGTTGGGCATGATTTTATGTTGTGGCTTCAGATCTAGACACCTCTAGGCCTCCTTGGGCCTAAAGATTTAAGCTTTATCCATCCTCCATGCCCTAAACCCCCTTATTAAGCTTCATATGAGTGTTTTAACCCCTTTGATGTCATGCATGGACGTAAATTTAGCAACTTTACGTGGTATCTTAACCCTAGGACACTATCTCTGTAGTTTGGGGCTTTGGGTTCGACTAGAAAGGGCTGAATACAAAAAAGTTGAAGGAACTTGATGATTTGCTTAGCCAACTCAACGAGTTGAGTCAGGCCAATTTCTGGATCCTGAATAAACTTGGCAAATTGATGAGATGACTCGACGAGTTAGTTGGAGTTTTTCCCGGTTTATCTGGGTTCTGAAGGAACTCGACGAGTTACTAGCTACACTCGACGAGTTGGGTCTACATGGACTGTTGACCTTGATTGTTGACTTTGACTTTGACCAAGTTTGACTTCTAGGGGTATTTTAGTAAATTGGGTCTTGATGGAATTGGTCATGTGGTGGTTGTAGGTGTTTGAGTTTGGAGCCGTGATTCGAGAGCTTGATCTTTTTAGTTCAGTTTGACATTGTGAGGTGAGTTCTCCTCACTATGTTAACAGGGTCGAAGGCACCAATGTCGGCCCTTTTTGGATTGTTATCCTGGTTATCGCATGATGCTATGTTTAGTGATCTTCTAGATCTGTATCCTAATATAGGATGATACTATGATTAGTGATGTGTTAGATATGTATGACTGTTTATACATACTAGCTAGTTTGATATCTATATGTTGATTATGTGTGTGCGGGTGGGTTTAGGAGGTCTTGATTTGTGCTCTAGGCCAAGAGACCCCAGGGCGGCCTGGATAGAGTGAAGGCCCAATGGGGTGTACCAGTCATGCCGAAGGCCCAGAGAACAGTCCAGATAGGCTAAAGCTGAAGGTTCTGAGAGTAGTCCAGATAGACTAAAGGCCCGGTGATGGCGGTGCAGGTATACTGAAGACTCTGTATGCATACTTTTTATTATGATATTGTTTTGGTTTGTATGGTGTGGTATTTTTGGGGAACTCACTAAGCTTCGGGATTATAGTTTTGGATTTTGTTTCAGGTACTCCGGATGATCTCGAGAAGGCGAAGGCTTGATCGTGCACCTCCTCGCACTTTATGATTTTGATTTATGGGATTCTCTGATATGAAACTATTTTGAAAACATTTTGTAATAAGTAATGGATTTTGGATGTTTGAAAAGTTTTAAATTTTTATGAATTTTATGGGTGTTACAGAGATATGCCTTTGTATACCTATGATATGATCTTTTAAACTTGCATGCTAGTAATGATCGGTCGGTGATAGGATGGTCTGTTTAGGTTATGCTTGTTTTGATTACTCAATGCTTGAATGTTGCTTACTTTGTGCTCTTAGGAGCTCCTATTAAGTAGACCCCAAATTACCATGTTATTATTTAATATTGTGAGTTCTTAGAATAGTTTGCTAGTAATAGGCTAGGGATCTTTAGGAATTACATGATAGAATTGCCTGATTAGATGATGCCTGATAGCCTAGAACCTTTACTTTTATGAAATTGTCATCATTACTGTAGTTTCTTGGATTATGTATCATAGTTGTACATAATTAAGATCTTATAGCCTGAGAATGTTTGGTTTAGCCTTATTTCCTGTTCTTGTTTGATGAATGGCTTAGGATAGGATCATATATTTGAATGTCTATAACGTCCAGCGTTATGTATGGCTAGCATACAAGAGTGTTGCAGGGTTGGTGGAAGTTTCATAGATGGGTGATGCGGGGTCAGTCGGTTAGTTGCGAGATATTTAGCCTTCCTCTATGAGTGAGGATTGAGTACCCGCCTATGTTTATGTATGTTGCTAGGGTGTTGTGATGATCCTTGAGAAAAATATGGGTAGGTGTGGAAGGTAGTATACACTCGTACTACTAAAAGCACAAGACCTATACGCGTAGCAAGGAAGTCACAACCCCTTGGGTTTTGTTGGGAGTTGGTGTTGGAATAGTGTCTAAGGCTATAACTATATTCGGTGGTGCATGGTCCTTTTGGGTTGCCTTCACCATAGCAACTTGAAGGATGATTTGTTAAGAGAGAGAGTAAATATTATAAGGAATAATATTTAGCTATTTGATTAATATAAGTCATAGATTAATTGGTATTAATTTGGTGACTTAAAGAGATTAATTAAATAAGAGGGTATAAACTGTCAATTGTTTGATAGTTAGACTTTAGACTATAAATCCATTAGGATGGACTTTGGACGGTTTCTAAGAGCTTTAGGATAGCTCAAAATAGTCCATAAGGATATCTATGGAATGGATTTGGATAGCCTTAAGTGAAGATTATCCAATTAGGGTTTAGGGTGAAACCCTTAAGGAGTCTAAAGGTATAAATAGGCCCTTGGGGTGTGGAATTCGGGGACAAGCTTTTAGAACCTAAAGAAAGGAACCTCTGGCCGAATTTCATCCCCTCTCCTCTCTCCTAAATCATCTTGCTTGCTATTGGTGTTTGTGAACCATCAGAGGAGTGACAATTGTGACTCTAGAAGCTCCAAGACAAGAAGATCAACAAGGAACTCAAAGGTATGATTCTAGATCTGTATTAATGTTATTGTTTAACCTAATTAGCCATTAGAAGTCTTGGATTCAAAAGCATGTTTGATAGAAAGCCTAGATCCAAGCAATAGGGTTTTGCATGCGCACATAGGAAAGTTCTTATGGCTAAAACCCAACAGTGGTATCAGAGCCTAGATTGGTTTTCTACAAATTGTTGCTTGTATAACTGAAACAAACCTGCAAAATTCGATTTTTTGGTTTTTGAGTCACTGACTCGTCGAGTTCCAAAGTGGACTCGGCGAGTAGGCCTGACTCGGCGAGTCCATTTGTGTACTCGGCGAGTCCAAGCGTCAGGAAAGGCCAGATTCGGGATTTCTTTGTGTTTATCTTATCCAAACTTACCATAAACTAATTAGATCAATATGAATCCGTTTTTTTGATAAATATAAGTGTTATATTGATCTAGTTAAAGGTAATTGTCAACTAATTAAATATTTAGTTTCTTTATATGATAATTAATTAATTGTTTTAATTATTTTTTGGTAATTATCTTCAAAGAAATCAAAGATAAATCAAATAAAGATAATTAAGATATTAATTGTTAATTAAAATTATTTGTTATTTGATCCTCCATGTTTTTAAATGTTTAAAACCTACCCTATAGTTTTGAAATTTAAATTTGTGATTAAAAGCTTTAATTTAGACAACTTAAATTTCAAACCCTAGATTTTGAAAAGTTTAAAATACAACCCTATACTTATATGACATTATTAGAATACTATATATATATATGTATAACTAAATGCTAGTCTTACCGCTAGTAGGCCTCATTCACGAAGCCGATCTATAAGGTGGGTATAAGGTTGCGGCCTATAAAATGGCGCTTAATGGGTGTACACTCACACCCACCGCTTGCTTGATTGGTGGAGGGTCGTTAGCCGAACGGGTAGGATAGGGCAACCTCATCCTCTCATTAAAAGTATAATAAGAAATACGAAGTAACTAATTTTTTAAAATTTCCCAATCTTAGTTACTTTAGGAAAAGTGAATTGATGCAATTCCATGAAATTACACTTTGCACCTTGTTAAGATGTTAGTGGAGCGTGTGTGGTTTACCGACACACTAATTGGTTCTAAGCGAAGGTGGCGGAGGGTGATTCCTTGTTTATCATAGTTCGGTGGAGCGTGTGTGGTTTACCGGCACATCGAATAGGTGATCGTAACAATGAAGGCACCATGTAAATTTGCATGGTAATTCACACCCGCTTTGTGATCCTCGGTATCCCAGTCACAAACAAGAGGGGCATATCGAGATTTAAACATGCCATTGAATAGTTCAATGAATCTCATCCGAACCTAGGAATTCTCAAAAACACTTAGGACTAAAAGTTTAAGTTTTGTGATGGAGAATTAGTGAATCGTCATTCACTTACCTTCAATTTATTTGCATGTTGGATTACGGCATCCCTTTTCTAGTATGTAAATGTTATTGTTGGATCCTAGCCCTAATTTTTCTTATTGGGTGATAATTAGGGATTCTTGTTCTAATCTATCTTTGTCCTTTCTATAGATGTCAAATGCAAACAACGCTGCTGCTAGTTCTTTCACGTTGATGAGCCTTTGCCAAAAGGTCACCTTCGGCGAATGGATAAGATACATTCGCACCATTGCTCGCTATGAGGATAAAGAGTATGTCCTCGACGAGAAGCTCGAGAAAATCAACCCCGAAATTGCTACTCCCGCTGAAATCACCGCCTTTGAAACCCATGAGCGAGATGCGACGAAAGTACATTGCATCATGATCGCCACCATGAACTCCGAGTTCCAAAAGTCCTACGAGGACATGTATCCATACGAGATGCATCAAGACTTGCTGGAGAGGTACCACCAAAACGCGAGACAAGAGCGTTACGAGATCTTCACCAACATGATTTCCGCCAAGATGGGTCATGGAGAATCTCTTACCGTGCACTTGCAAAAGATGCAAAGTTATGTCGACCGCCTTCGCAAGTTAAATGTTGACTTCGGCGAAGACTTGGCGATCGACATGGTGCTTCACTCTTTGCCTCCGATGTACAATCAATTTAGGATGACCTACCACATGAACAAAGAGGAGGTCACTCTAAGTAAGCTCCAAGGTCTCTTGAGAGTTGCTGAGAGCAATTTCAAGGACAAGTCTGTTGCACCAACTCCCAATCCGTCTGCTGCTCCTGTCTTGGCAATTGGTCAAGGGAAGGGAAAGAAGAGGAAAGCTTCTTCAAATAACTATCGAAAGGTGAAAGCCCGAGATGGTTCCTCTTCTAGTGGGACAAAAGTTGATCCCTCTAAGCCCTGCTCTAACCCGAAGGAGGCAGAGTGCCACCACTGCCACAAGATAGGACATTGGAAGCGAAGCTGCCCGGACTACCTGCAAGCCATCAAGGAAGGAAAGATCAAGCCATCTTTCGCAGGTATATATGCAATAAAATCTAACGATTCTAATCATGCTATTTCTTGGGTTCTTGACACCGGTTGTGGTTATCACATTTGTTCTAATGTGCAGGGACTAAAAGGAAGTAGAGATGTGGAGCAAGGAAGGATCAATCTAATCATGGGAAACAGAAGATCGTCGCCTGTGACCAAGATTGGAGTGTATTCTTTGGTGCTTAAGAATAGTTTAGTTTTAAATTTGAACAATTGTTGCTATTCGCCAGAAATGGCTAGAAACATCATTTCATTTCATGGTTTGTATAGACAAGGTTTTAGATTTTCTTTTAATAATGAGAATGGTTCTATTTTGGCTTATCTAAATGGTGTCTTTTACTTTGAAGCTATACCATGTAATGGAATATATGAAACTGTTATGATTGTTGATAACTTAGGAAATGATGTTTTGAATATTGATTCTTCCACTAGTATGGATAAAGCATCCTTGTGGCATTGTCGTCTTGGACATGTCAACAAGAAACGCATAGCCCAACTCCAAAAGGATGGAGTGTTGGAGTCATTCGACCTTAGGGAAGATGACACTTGCGAGTCTTGTTTACTTGGAAAGATGACTAAGTCACCCTTCACGAGCACTTGTGAAAGGGGTGAGGGACTATTAGACCTAATACATACCGATGTATGTGGACCTTTTAGATCAACCACGAAGGATGGGAACCGCTTCTATGTGACCTTTACCGATGATTATAGTAGATATGGGTATATCTACTTAATCAAGCAAAAGTCAGAAACCTTTGAAAAGTTCAAAGAGTTCAAAAATGAAGTGGAGAATCAATTGGGCAGGAAAATCAAGATGCTTCGATCCGATCGAGGAGGAGAGTACCTGAGTCTTGAATTCCACGATTATCTCAAGGAGTGTGGAATAGTTTCGCAATTGACGCTTCCTAGGACACCGCAATTGAATGGTGTGGCAGAAAGGCGTAATCGAACCTTATTGGATATGGTTCGCTCTATGATGAGTCGTGCTTCACTACCTATCTTCTTTTGGGGGTATGCCTTAGAGACTGCCGCCCATATCCTTAACCGAGTCCCTACCAAGAAGGTTGCCAAAACACCTCATGAGATGTGGACGGGGAAAGTTCCCTCGTTGGCACATATCAAGGTTTGGGGTTGCGAGGCTTTCGTAAGACGAGATACTCACGACAAGCTTGAACCTCGAAGTGAGCGATGTATTTTCATCGGCTACCCGCAAACTTCCTTTGGATATCTCTTCTATAGACCGAAAGATAATGTTATCTTTGTTGCGAGGAGAGGAGTTTTCCGAGAGCGAGAACTCATAAGCCAAGGAGACAGTGGGAGGCGAATCGAACTTGAAGAGATTCAAGAATCGATAGATGAAGGAACCTCTACCGCTGGCGTTCAACCCGAGGAGGAAACTCCGGTCGAACCGATTGACGAATCCTTACCTCTTAGACGTTCCGATAGATTTAGAGTTCAACCCCAGTTTTATGGTTTTCATATTACTACCGAAGGGGACACGTATATTAGTGATGGTACACTAATAAATCTTGATGAACCTAATAGCTATAAGGAAGCCATGGCAGGCCCGGAGTCTGCGAAATGGAAAGAGGCGATGGATAGCGAGATCCAATCCATGTACGATAACCAAGTTTGGAATTTGGTTGATTACGTGCCCGAACGTAAGACCGTAGGGTGCAAGTGGATCTTCAAGAAGAAGACCGACGTGGATGGGAATGTACACACATACAAAGCGCGATTGGTTGCGAAGGGCTTTACTCAAACTCCCGGAGTTGACTATGATGAGACCTTCTCGCCAGTTGTGAAGATTAAATCTATTAGAGTGATGCTAGCGATTGCCGCATTTCATGATTATGAGATTTGGCAAATGGATGTCAAGACCGCTTTCCTTAACGGAAAGTTGGCTGAGGATGTTTACATGGCTCAGCCAGAGGGGTTTGTGGATCCGAAGCATCCGAATAGAGTGTGTAAGCTTGAGAAGTCCATTTATGGACTTAAGCAAGCGTCTCGCAGATGGAATCTTTGCTTCGATGAGAAAGTCAAAGAGTTTGGATTTGTACGAAGCGAAGACGAATCTTGTGTGTATGTCAAAGCCAGTGGGAGTGTAGTAAGCTTCCTCGTTCTATATGTCGATGACATATTACTCATAGGAAACGACATCCCGACTCTGCAGGAGGTTAAGTCCTGGCTCGGGAAGTGCTTCGCTATGAAGGACCTCGGAGAGGCTTCTTACATATTGG
Organism: Lactuca saligna; assembly: GCF_052625555.1. Taxonomy (NCBI): domain Eukaryota; kingdom Viridiplantae; phylum Streptophyta; class Magnoliopsida; order Asterales; family Asteraceae; genus Lactuca; species Lactuca saligna. The sequence goes on along the minus strand of NC_136425.1, from coordinate 32,788,648 downwards.
GAATAAGGATAGTAAGAGAAAGAAGTAAGAGACTAATTGGACTTAGTCAGAATACTTACTTGGAGAAGGTACTAAAACGTTTTAGTATGGAAAACTCAAAGAAGGGAGAACTACCGATACAAGGAAATGCCAAGTTGAGTAAGACTCAAAGTCCGAGTACCGAAGCCGAGATAGCGGAAATGAGCCGAGTACCATACGCTTCCGCAGTTGGCTCAATCATGTACGCTATGACTTGTACTCGCCCTGATGTAGCCTTCGCTTTGAGCATGGTTAGCAGATATCAAGGGAACCCTGGCAAAGCACATTGGATTGCGGTGAAGAACATCCTTAAGTACCTTCGGAGAACGAAAGAATGGTTCTTAGTCCTTGGAGGGAGTGATGACTTGAAGGTGCGAGGGTATAGTGACGCCAGCTTTCAAACCGACAGGGACAACTACCGTTCGCAGTCGGGCTGGGTCTTTACCCTAAATGGAGGAGCAGTGACATGGAAAAGTTCCAAGCAGGAAACCGTAGCTGATTCAACGTGCGAATCAGAGTACATCGCAGCGAGCGAAGCGTCGAAGGAGGCTATGGCTGAAGAACTTCATCGGTGATCTTGGAGTTGTACCGGCCATAAAGGAGCCCATGGAGATTTTCTGTGATAACGAAGGTGCGGTTGCCTTGACCAAGGAACCAAGGGATCATGGTAGATCTCGACATATCGACAGAAAATATCACTTCATTAGACATCGTGTAGAAGAAGGACAACTCGTAGTGAAGAGGATATCATCAGAAGATAACCCAGCAGATCCGCTTACGAAGGGACTGAGTAGGGTTAAGCACTTACAGCATGCTAGGAGTATTGGGCTGAAGGATGATATTAGCATAGATTAGATTGTATTAGAAACGTATAATAGATAAATGTAATTAACATTTGATGATTAAATAAAGAAGTTTTATTTATGAGTAAAGTTACTATCACATGTTAGTTGTTTAACTATTGTTTCACTTTGCATGTTTTGACTTCCAGAATAATTGAGTTTATTAGGAATAATCGAATTATTCAAATGGTCCACAATCGTTCATATGTTGGGAGTAGATATGAATGAAGATTGTCGTGAATTGGTGTGTAGAGTGTCTAAATGGTGTTAGACATAGCAAGAGTTGCTGCAACGTTCATGAGTGCTTACGAACTGGTTTTGAGCATTGGAATAAACCCGCGCTTGCTGGAATCACTTTATGGAATACGATATAAAAGGTGATCGCAAGACGATAATATCATATGGTCTTAAAACCTAGATATATGGTTTATTATTTGCTGATTGATTGTGCATTGATAATGCGAAAACGCATCAGTAACTTGATGTTATAAAACGCATTGTTGTGTATAGTTGGTTAATGAATAAGTAAATGCATATAAGTCGAAGTTTATCTGTAAATTTTATCCTAAGAGGGTAGAAGAGATATCTTGGCCACTCGATGATTTGATTTGACTTATGTGCCGGGCCCGATCAGAACTGAATTGATGTGTTCGATTAAGTTCTATGTCAAATAAATCGAAGATCGAGAAATCTAAATGCTAGACTAACCATTCCATAGGATTGTCAGCATGATATCTAACAGAGGACTGTACGATCCCTTATCTAAAGGACAAGATTGATTAGATCAGAGTTGACAGCGTCTTTGAGAGCTACGATTGCAAACCGTATTATACTTGTATAGTTACTAGACTTATCCAAGTGGGAGACTGTTGGAATAGTGTCTAAGGCTATAACTATATTCGGTGGTGCATGGTCCTTTTGGGTTGCCTTCACCATAGCAACTTGAAGGATGATTTGTTAAGAGAGAGAGTAAATATTATAAGGAATAATATTTAGCTATTTGATTAATATAAGTCATAGATTAATTGGTATTAATTTGGTGACTTAAAGAGATTAATTAAATAAGAGGGTATAAACTGTCAATTGTTTGATAGTTAGACTTTAGACTATAAATCCATTAGGATGGACTTTGGACGGTTTCTAAGAACTTTAGGATAGCTCAAAATAGTCCATAAGGATATCTATGGAATGGATTTGGATAGCCTTAAGTGAAGATTATCCAATTAGGGTTTAGGGTGAAACCCTTAAGGAGTCTAAAGGTATAAATAGGCCCTTGGGGTGTGGAATTCGGGGACAAGCTTTTAGAACCTAAAGAAAGGAACCTCTGGCCGAATTCCATCCCCTCTCCTCTCTCCTAAATCATCTTGCTTGCTATTGGTATTTGTGAACCACAGAGGAGTGACAATTGTGACTCTAGAAGCTCCAAGACAAGAAGATCAACAAGGAACTCAAAGGTATGATTCTAGATCTGTATTAATGTTATTGTTTAACCTAATTAGCCATTAGAAGTCTTGGATTCAAAAGCATGTTTGATAGAAAGCCTAGATCCAAGCAATAGGGTTTTGCATGCGCACATAGGAAAGTTCTTATGGCTAAAACCCAACAGTTGGTTCCCCGATTGTTTATGCAGATTATATGATATCTCCCTGATGTATTTTTTTTAGGATGGTGGTTATGAGGCATTTTGAGATCAGATCCGGGTCAGGATCAAGAGTTGGCGGTCAGGGCGGGCCAAGAGTGTCGGGGACCATTGGTCAGATGAGACTAGATGAGTTGGATGCCCGGATTCGGGAGATCCTGCACGATGAGGTTTCTGCTCCTTTCCCGGCAGAGTTGTTGTAGATGTTCGGGTCTATTAAGACCACTATAATGGAGTATTTTGATGAGCGGTATGCAACCATTGCTGAGATGGTTGCCGTTGTAGCTACCATAGCCATACCAGTTGCAGGCGATAGGGCTGGTCGGGCCTTTCAGTATCTGGACTTCGATAACACGAAGCCCCCAACTTTTGATGGGATTCAGGACCCGATCATGGCCATGAGGTGGATATCTGAAGTTGAGGGATCCTTTTCACATGCTCATGTCCTACTGAACAGAAGGTCAGGTGTTCTCTGAACCTGCTGAGGTCTGGAGCAAAGGACTGGTGAAGATTGATGACGGGGTCGTATTCTGATGAGCAAAGAGTTGCGGTTACTTTGGATCAGTTCATGGAGATGTTCTGCACTCAATACAGTTCACGAGTTTAGTGAGTCGGCTGGCACAAGATTTTTTGGATTTGAGACAGGGATTAGAGTCAGTGACGTAGATCACTTGTATGTTAACTGAGAGGGTGATGTTTTGCTCAGAGTTTGCTACCGAGTAGGCTCAAATGACTCATTATCTAAGCATGCTCAAGACTGACATCAAACAGTTTTTTGCAACCCAGCACTGTGATACGTTGCTGGAGTTGCAGGAGGCTGCTAGGCGGCATGAGCTTAAGATTAAGCTATAGTTGAGAGAGCAGAGGCAGACCCCGGTGCACTCTTAGCCTGTGCCGAAGCGATCAAAGACCGCTGATTCTAGGTCTGGAGGCCAGCGCAACAGCACTTGTGGGAAGTACAGGAAGGGTCATTCTAGAGTTTGTCAATCTAGTGGTGTGTGGTACAAGTGCGGCAAGGAGGGGAACTTTGAGAGGGATTGCCACCAGTTAGCCCCAGTTCAGGATATGAGGATTTGTTACCACTGCAATTAGGTTGGTCACGTAAAGACCTACTGTCCATTACTCGCTGTTAGGTTGGCCTAGGATCCAACATCGGCTACACCAAGGATTATTGTTGTGAGTCAGGGTAGAGTAGAGCCCCCGAGGGCTCAGGGACACGCCTTCCAGCTCACAGCCGAGGAGGCCAGGGGAGCACCAGACGTGGTGGTTGGTATGTTTCTATTCTTTACCTTGTAGATTATATTTATTTTATGCTCATATATGTTGTACCTATGTTCGGTATGTTCTTAGTAAACTCTTTACACGCTCTGGTATTGTTTTACTCGAGGGCGAGTCGGTCCTTTGTCTCGCGGACTTTTTGCAGGGAGCTCGGTTTACCCTTATGAGAGCTAGAGTGTCCATTGCGAGTCTCCATCACCAACGAGGACGAGATTTCAACTTCATCAGTGTATTAGAGGTCGCGTTCTAGAGCTATTCAAGGTGCCTTTCCTGATTGAATTGATTCCGATTCCCATGGGGGATGTTTGCGTTATATTAGGTATGGACTGGTTGATTCGTTTTGGTGTCATGATCGATTGTGAGGGTCAGTGTGTAGTAGTTCAAACCCCAAGAGGGAGAGAGCTAGTTATCTATGGTAAGGGCACAAGGTTGGGTTCAGGGTTTTGCTTAGCTGCCAGGGCTCGGTAGTATATTCATCATGTGCGTGCGGGTTATTTGGATTATGTGGTAGATACTCGGGAAAGGGATCAGGTCTCGGTTTCTGATGTTCCCATAGTTAAAGATTTCCCTGATGTGTTCCCGGAGAAGTTACCCAGAGTGCCTCCTGAGAGGCAGGTCGAGTTCAAGATCAACCTTGTTCCAGGTGCGACCCCTATTTCCAAGGCACCGTACTGATTGGCACCACTAGAGATACATGAGCCGTCATCTCAGCTGCAGGAACTGCTAAGCAAGCAGTTCATTCGTCCGACCAGTTCTCCGGGGGAGCGTTGATTCTCTTTGTCAAGAATAAGGATGGTTCACACCGGATGTGCATTGATTACCGGGAGTTGAACAAATTAATGGTGAAGAACCGTTATCCACTTCCACATATTGATGATCTCTTTAATCAGCTACATAGAGCATGATGGTTCCCCAAGATAGACTTGCGGTCCGGGTACCATCAAGTCAGGATGAGGGAGGCGGACGTAGAGAAGACCGCGTTCCGAACTCGTTACCGATATTACAAGTTCGTGGTGATGCCGTTTGGACTCACCCACGTGGCGGCAGTATTCATGGATCTGATGAATCGGGTATGCAGGTCGATGGTGCATCGCTCAGTCATCATTTTCATAGATGAAATCTTGTATATTCCAAGACTAGAGAGCAGCATGAGGAGCATCTCCATGAGCTATTGGGGGTCTTGAGGCGAGAACGGTTGTATGCTAAGTTCTTGAAATGCATGCTTTAGCTGCGAGAGGTTCAATTCCTTGGGCATCTCATTAACTAGGTGGGTATTTTGGCCGATCTAGCCAAGATCAAGGCGGTCATGTAGCGAGAGTTTCTGAAATCTCCCTCGGATATCAGGAGCTTCTTGGGATTGGCAGGGTACTATTGGAGATTCATACAAGATTTCTCCAAGATTGCAGTACCCCTCACTCATCTGATGAGCAAGGGGGTGGATTTACAGTGGGGACCCTAAGTAGCAGACTGCATTCGAGACTCTGCAACAGCTACTCTGCGAGGCGCCATTTTTGACACTCCCTGAGGGAGTTGAGGATTTTGTGGTGTTTTGTGATGCATCGATCACTGGATTAGGGGCAATCCTCATGCAGATAGGACGAGTGATAACCTACACTTCACAGCAGCTGAAACCACATGAGACAAGATATCCCACACACGATCTTGAGTTGGGAACGGTGGTTTTCGCCCTCAAGATCTAGAGAAATTACCTATATAGGGTCTGATGTACCATTTACAAGAACCACAAGAGCTTGAGACACATTATTGATCAGTCGAACCTGAACATGAGGTCACACAGGTAGATGGCGTAGTTAAGGATAATGACTGCATGATTATTTACCATCAGGGTAAAGCAAACATTGTGGCAGACGTGTTGAGTCGCAAGTCGGCTATATCTTCAGTTCCAGTGACATGTATGAGGACATCGGTGGATTCTCCACTATTGACTTTGATCAAGGAAGCTCAAGCTGAGGGTATACGCCATGAGAACCAGAAGCTTGAGAGGATTATAGGAGAGATCACCCGTTTTGTATAGGAAATTCATGGGTTATTGACCCGTTGCGGTCGGGTGTGGGTTCCGATGTCTGGTGGACTCAGACAGTTTGTATTGGAGGAGGCTCATATGTCTGACTTCTCTATTCACCCGGGGGCCACCAAGATGTACCGAGATCTGAGATGAGTTACGGGTGGACGTCTATGAAGAGGGAGATCCCATGGTACGTCGATAGATGCTTGACCTGCAGGATGGTCAAGGCCGATCATCAGAGGTCGCATGGAAAAATGCAGTCTCTAGAGGTTCCCATGTGGAAATGGGAACAGATTACAATGGACTTCATCGCCAAATTACCGAGAATGGAAAAGGTTTTCGATGCTATTTGGGTCATCGTGGATCGACTGACCAAGACTACCCATTTTCTGCCCATTCGGGAGAGCTCATCGGCTGAGAAGCTAGACGATGTGTATATTCGCGAGATTGTTGCTCTGCATGGGGTTCCGGTCTCTATCATTTCAGACTGTGATGTTCGGTTCACCTCCCGTTTCTAGCAAAAGTTCCACGAAGAACTGGGCACACGGCTGCATTTCAGTACAACTTATCATCCGCAGACTGACAGCCAGAGTGAGCGGACCATACAGACCCTAGAGGATATGTTACGGGATTGAGTTATTGACTTTGGTGGGAGCTGGGACTCCTACATACCCCTTGTAGAGTTCTGCTACAACAACAACTTTCATTCCAGTATTAGTGCTCCACCATTTGAGTTGTTGTATGGACAGAGATGTCGTACCCCAGTCTATTGAGGCGAGGTTGGTCATAGGGTGATGGGATGGAGCGAGGTGGTCTTGCAGACTACCAAGAAGATTCAACAGATCAGGTAGCGATTACAGACTGCTCAAAGTTGGCAGAAGAGTTACGCCGACCGGCGCCGATCCGAGTTGAAGTTTCAACTTGGCGACATGGTGTTACTAAAGGTCTCACCTTGTAAGGGTGTGATCCGCTTCAGGAAGAGGGGAAAGTTTGGTCCCCGATACATTAGGTTGTTTTGGATTATTTCCAAGGTTAGAAAGGTGGTGTACACATTGGATCTACTGGAGGAGCTTAGTCAGATCCATAGCACATTCCACGTTTTGCAGTTACGAAAGTGCATTTTGTATAAGGGAGCGGTTGTGTCACTAGATGACATTCTGATGGATGAGTGCCTTCATTACGTTTAGAAGTCGGTGGTTGTCGTAGAGAGGAAGATAAAAGTCATGTACAACAAGGAGATACCTTTGGTAAAGGTATAGTGGCAACATCGTAGAGGATCCGAGTGGATTTGGGAGCTGGAGGCAGAGATGTGGGAGCATTATTCGGAGTTGTTCACCGCAGTAGGCTTCGAGGATGAAGCCTAGTTCAAGTGGGGGAGAGTTGTAACATCCCAATCTCTAGGTGTGAGTTTAAAAGCTTATATATGTGTTTTTAGGGCAACTCGATGAGTTGGAAGGCCCCAACTCGTCGTGTAGAGTTTAATGGTTGTGCATTTTTCAGTGTCTACTCAACGAGATGGAAGGCCCCAAATCGACGAGTTGACAGTTGTTTATGAAACCCTAATTTTCAGGGTTTTACACCCTAAATAAAGGACTTGTGACTTATTTGTAGCCTCCTTCATCGTCTCCTTAGTCCAGAGAAAACTCTAAGCATGCCTCTCTCCCCATTTTGAGTGTTTGTGAGCTCAAAGAGTGTTATTTGGTGCATTTCTTAAAGAGGATTGAAGTGATTAGTGCATAGCTGAAGGAAGAGGTTGTAGATCTGACATTTTCACTGTAGAAGCAACCATTTAGAGGTAAAAAGTCTTTACCTTGATCTCGTGTTTCTTAGATCTCCTCCTATGGAAGTTTAATGCCTTTTTAGCCCATTTTAGAACTATTTTTGGAGTTGGGCATGATTTCAAGTTGTGACTTCAGATCTAGACACCTCTAGTCCTCCTTGGGCCCAAAGATTCAAGCTTTGGTCATCCTCCATGCCCTAAACCCCCTTATTAAGCTTCATATGAGTGTTTTAACCCCTTTGATGCCATGAATGGACGTAAAGCTAGCAACTTTATGTGGTATCTTAACCCTAGGAGACTATATCTGTAGTTTGGGGATTTGGATTCGACTTGAAAGGACTGGATATGAAAAAGTTGAAGGAACTCGACGATTTGTTTAACCAACTCGATGAGTTGAGTCAAGTTTTCCCTCTTTTCTGGATCCTGAATAAACTTGGCAAGTTGATGAGATGACTCGACGAGTTAATTGGAGTTTTTCTCGGTTTATCTGGGTTCTGAATGAACTCGACGAGTTACTAGCTGCACTCGACGAGTTGGGTCAACATGGACTTTTGACCTTTATTGCTGACTTTGACTTTTACTAAGTTTGACTTATGTGGGTATTTTGGTAAATTGGGTCTTGATGGAATTAGTCCTGTGGTGGTTGTAGGTGTTTGAGTTTGGAGTCATGATTCAAGAGCTTGATCTTTTCAGTTCAGTTCGACATTGTGAGGTGAGTTCTCCTCACTATGCTAACAGGGTCAAAGGCACCAATGCCGACCCTTTTTGGATTGTTATCCTGGTTATCGGATGATGCTATGTTTACTAATCTACTAGATCTGTATCCTAGTATATAGGATGATACTATGATTAGTGATGTGTTAGATCTGTATGACTGTTTGTACATACTAGCTAGTGTTTGATATCTAAATGTTGATTATGTGTGTGCGGGTGGGTTTAGGCGGTCCTGATTTGTGCTCTAGGCCTACAGACCCAGGGCGGCCCAGATAGACTAAAGGCCCAATCGGGTGTACCAGTCAAGCCAAAGTCCCAAAGAACGGTCCAGACAGGCTAAAGGCATGGTAGGGCGGACCAGACATGCTGAAGGTTCTGAGAGTAGTCCAGATAGACTGAAGGCCCGGTGAGGGCGGTGCAGTCATACTGAAGACTCTGTATGCATACTGTTTATTATGATATTGTTTTAGTTTGTATGGTGTGGTATTTTTGGGGAACTCACTAAGCTTCGGGCTTACAGTTTTGGATTTTGTTTCAGGTACTTCGGATGATCGCCGGAAGGCAAAGGCTTGATCGTGCACCTCCTCGCACTTTATGATTTTGCTTTTTGGGATTCTCTGATATGAAACTATGTTGAAAGTGTAATAACTAATGGCTTTTGGATGTTTGAAAAAGTTTTAAATTTTTATGAATTTTATGGAAGTTACAGAGATATACCTTTGTATACCTACGGTATGATCTTGTAGACTTGCATGCTAGCAATGATCAGTCAGTGATAGGATAGTGTGTTGGGGTTATGCTTGTTCCGATTACTCAATGCTCGAATGTTGCTTTCTTTGTACTCTTAGGAGCTCCTGTTAACTTCAACTAACTAGTAAGAGAATATGCTAAGTTACGTATTGTTGAGGCTAAATAATTTTAGAAGGTGAGGTTTTAACTTTATTTCACAACTCTCGTTTGAGTCCAACCGTTGTATTCTGAGACCTTTCATTCAAAGAATTATCTTTTGTAGGTGATATGTAATTGTATTCATGAGATAGTTAGAGGATGTTATGGTGAGTTCCGTCTGCAGTGGAAGGCGGCGAGTAGCATGGTGGTTGCCCTAAGAAAACCTAGGAATAGATTTAGTGTTGGGAGGCTTGTCTTGTTGAGGATTGTATGTATGGATAAGGAAGTGACTTGGAGGATTCAAAGCGATCCTTAAGGAAAGTATGGCTAGATTTGGAAGGTAGTATGGTCCCGTACTACTAAAAGTAGAGGACCTATACTCGAGTCAAGGAAAGTTGCGATGATACTGAGAAGCTTGTAGAGTATGGGATCTCTCAATGTTTATATATGTGTTCTGATGGTTTGAATGGTCTATTTTCAGTATGGTGGTCACTCGTGGAAGACCTAGTAGTGGTTCTGGTGCTGGTGAGGGTTCGGGTTCAGGTTCTGGATCCAGACAGTTGGATAATCAGATACGAGAAATCATATTGTCAAAGATTACCCGCAACATAATCGAGCCAACTCCTATAATCTTTGGTACGATCAAAGAGGGTATCATGGAGGTTTTTGAGGAGCATTTGCGCTCATTCCGTTCTGAGATGGTGGCGATGATGGGAGCTCACACTTTGACTTTCCTTGGGTTCCAAGCATTTTGGTCCCCTGATTTATTTGAGAAGAAGGACCCAATTGTGAGCTAAAGTTGGTTAGCAGATGTCGCTAATGCCTTCCTCACTAGCAGTTTTCCTGATGCGGAAAAGGTCAGACATGATTCTTGTCTTATAAAAGACATAGCTCAAAACAGGTGGGAGGAGGTAGGATATGCCGTGGGAGGCAAGGCGATTGATTCCATGACTTGGGAGGATTTCGTGACGAGATTTTAGGATGAGTTCACACCTGTGATTGAGGTCCAGCCGTTAGCGAGGGAGTTCCATGATCTTCACCACACTATTGAAACGGTGGCTGAGATCACCACTATGTTCCAAGGGAGGGCGTTGTTGGTTCCGTAGTATGTAGCGGATGAGGAGATGAAGAAGGCAAGTTACCATGAGATGTTGAGGAGTGATATCTGGCAGTTTGTGAGCCGATCCAGTTACATGACACTAAATGATATGATAGCGATGACCAATGAGAGAGAGAGAGAGAGAGAGAGAGAGCGAGAGATAAAGATAGATTAACTTGGAGATGAAGAAGTAGAGCAAACCAGATCACGTTCAAGGTTAAGAGGTTTGGGAAAGAGGCCCAAGGTTTTTGACTCGATATCGAGAGGCTATCAAGGTCAGTGCCACCATCTAGACGATGGGGCGTGCAAAGTGGGTGGTTTTTGTTGCTTTAGGTGTGGTACGATGGGTCATATTAGTAGGGATTGCAGTGCTACTACCACCACCACCTAGATATCTGACCTAATTAGCTTCCATTGCAATCATATGGACCATAAGAAGGCCAATTTCCTGATTTGGGAGCAACGAGACTAGTGGTAGCACCCGCTCCACTGACTCTACGGATTACTAATGGCCGCCTGGGCAAGGCAGATACGCCTATTGTGAGGAGCAGGGCTTTTAAGCTAATAGACGAGGAGGCTCGTGCATCACCTGATTTGGTGATTGGTATGTATCTTCTCCTTATCTCTTTATTTAACTTGATTTTCTGCTTATATTTGTGTGTTTTTTAGGATCGTTCCTTGTGAACGATATCTCTGCCTTGATATTATTTGATTTCGAGGCTACCCGATCTTTCGTATCTCTTGTGCTCGGCAAGAGGTTTGTTGATGATTCGAGGAGTTGTATTGCCCATTAGAGGTTAAGATTGCAGGCGGTCGATATGTCTGGGTATCGAGGGTTTATCAGGGTTGTGCTCTAGAGATGTTCAGCAAGCAGTATCTCATTGATATGGTCCATATTCCTTTAAGCTTGTACAAGGTTATTGTAGGGATGGACTTGTTGAGCCCCAATGGGGAAGTGATCGATTGCGAGCATCAGATGGTACATATTTGGACCCCAAGCGGGGGAGAGTTAGTGGCTCAGGGAGAGGGTGCTCAGCGTGGGTTGATTCTATGTACAACAGCTAGAGCCAGATGTTATCTTCAGTAGGGTTATTCTGGATATGTTGCCTATGTTATGGATTCCCGGGAAAGGAGGTAAGGCGATTGTGGACGACGTGTCAGATGTTCGAGAATACCCGAATGTGTTCCTGGAGGACTTTCTTGGAGTTCCTACGGAGAGGCAGATGGAGTTCAGGATTGACCTGGTTCCTGGTGTAGCTCCAATACCCAAAGCACGGTATCGGTTAGCTCCTCCAGAGATGCAACAATTGTCTACACAGCTGCAACAACTATTAGACAATAGGTTCATTCGACCGAGCAGTTCACCATGGGGAGCGTTGATATTGTTTGTGAAGAAGAAGGATTTGATGGACTAGCTGAATATGAACATGAGGCAGCATTGGTGGTTGGATGTGGTGAAGGACTATGATTGTGAGATCCTTTACCATTCGGGGAAGGCCAATGTGGTGGATGATGCTCTCAGCCACAAGGTGCTCGTGACTTCTATCAGGGATATCTATATGAGGATGACAGCGATTACTCCACTCTTGGAGCATATTCGAGAGGCTCGGATTGAGGATATGAAGGAAGAGCACCAGAAGAGTGAGCGCATAGTGGTTCAGATGGCTACCATTAATTATGATAGTTGGGGACTATTATCTCTCCATTAGAGGGTGTGGGTTCCTTATTGGGGTGGTGTGTGTCAAGTTCTGATGATGGAGGCACACAATTCGGGGTTCTCTATCCATCCCAGAGCAACAAAGATGTATAGGGATATTTGTCATGATTATTGGTGGCCCTATATGAAGCGGGTGTAGCTTGGTATGTAGAGAGGTGCTTGACTTGCAGTAATGTCAAGGACAAACATGAGCAGCCTCACAAAAAGATGCAACCGTTAGACATTCCCTTTTGGAAATGGGAAGAGATTACCATTGATTTCATTACAAAGTTGCCACAGAAAGCGCATGGAGTGTATTCGATTTGGGTCATCGTGGATCAATTAACCAAGAGCGCTCATTTTATTCCGATTCAGGAGAGTATCTCTGTGGATAATTTGGCCGACATATACATTAAGGAGGTTGTGACACGTCATAGGGTGCTGATTTTAGTGCTTTCAGATAGGGATGTCCGATTTACTTCCAGGTTTTGGAAGAGGTTTCACGTGCAGTTAGGTACTCATCAACACTATAGCATAAATTTCCACATGCAGACTGACGGACAGAGTGAGCGGACTATCTAGACCTTACAGGATATGCTTTGAGCATGCGTATTGGATTTCGGTGGGAGCTGGGATACGTATCTCCCTTTGGTGGAGTTTTCATATAACAACATTTATCACGCTATAATTGATCGACCTCCTTTTGAGACGCTCTATGGGAGGAAATACAGGACCCAAAAGTGGTACTCAAGACTACCGAGTTGATTCAACAAGTCGGAGTAGCCTTCAGACAACACAAAGTCGGCAGAAGAGCTATGCCGATAAGCACCGATCAGACCTAGAGTTCTAGGTTAGGGGTATGGTTATCCTAAAGGTGTCTCCTTGGAAAGGTGTCTTCAATTCAGGAAGAGGAGCAAGTTGGGCCCTAGGTACATCGTTTCGTTCGGGGTTTTGTCCTGGTGGCTCGGGTTGCTTATCACTTGGATCTTCCCGAGGAACTTAATCTGATCCATAACACATTTCATGTCTCTCAGTTGCGGATATGTTTGTTTGATGATTCCGCAGTGGTTCCACTGGAGGAGATTCAAGTGGATGATCACTTGAATTATATCGAGAGACCGATGGAGATTCTTGATAGGAAGATGAAAACCTTGAGTAAGAAGGTTGTGGAGTTGGTGAAAATATAATGGCAGTACCACAAGGGTTCAGAATGGATGTGGGAGCCGAAGGACGAGATGATGGGACACTACCCTGAGTTATTTACGGCAGCAGACTTCGAGGATGAAGTCTGATTCAAGTGGGGGAAATTGTAACATTTTCGATTTAGGGGTATGTTCCTTTTATACACTATTTGTTAAATTTTTTTTCTTTTTGGTCCCTATCCGATTATGATGGGCGTATTCTACGAGTATGTTGCACGTACTGGCTCGAATATTGGACGAGGAGGCAGCCACGTACGTTAGGCGTACGCTAAGCAGGGGCGAACCCCAATTTTTTTGGTTTGTGCCCTATTTAAGCAACTTATGTTGCCTTGGGTGCTATACATGTTCAACCTCCACTCCTCAAAACCCAAAGATCGAAACCCTAATTTCCATTTGTGAAATTTAAGCTTTGAAGTGGCTTTTGGTGATTTGAAGGAAGAAGAACACTTGGAGGCTGCTTTGGTGTGGCTTGAGCTTGTAGATCCAGAGTTCTCTCATCATTCTAGCTTCATTTGAGGTATAAATCTTTGAACTTGTTTCTTGTTTTCTTAGATCTAGGCTTTATGAATTTTATGTCCCATTTTGGTCATATGTTGAGATCTAGTGGATTCCTTCCACTCTAGAAGTTAGGAGTTGCTTCTCTTGATGTATCTGACAAATCTGTTTCGAACAGGGCTCGATGTCGGGCGGGGTCTGTTATATGTTTGATATGTATGGTATGTGGTATTTAGGGAAACTCACTAAGCTTTGTGCTTACGGTTTTCAGTTTATGTTTCAGGTACTTCCGAATCCAAGGGGAAGAACTCGAGGTGATCGCATCGCACACACCACATTGTTTTGTATTTTGTTTGACTCTGATGGATTTTGATGTTTTGGATATACTTTGATTCAATTATGGTTTTATGAACATGTTTTGAAAGATGGTTTTATTATTCTAAAATTTAAAATTTTTGGTCTTGATTTTTGGGGACGTTACGGTTGTTGATCGTACGAAACATGTTTTGATTAGTTTAAAACAAGCCCCACGAAAGTGGAATAAAAAATTGAGTAATTCTTTGATTAGTTTTGGGTTTAAACAGAGTTTTAATGATTATTATATGTTTGTTAAGTTTCTTGAAAAATTGTTACAATTTTTTGGTCTTCGTAGATGATATCATTTTAACTGGAAATTGTGAATCTGAAATTAGCAAAGTAAAAGATTTTCTTAAGTTTTGGTTTCTTATAAAAGATTTAGGAAAATTAAAGTCTTTAAGTGGTTTAAATCGAGCTCCATGAAAGCGAAATGAATAATTCAGTATTCTTTTATTAGTTTTGGATCTAAACAAAGTTTTAATGATTATTCTATGTTTGTTAAGTTTGTTGGAAAATTTGTTATAATTTTGTTGGACTATGTAGATGATATCATTATAATTGGAAATTGTGAATCTGAAATAATCAAAGTAAAATATTTTCTTAAGTTTCAGCTTCTTATAAAAGATTTAGGAAATTTAAAATATTTTTTGTGTATTAAAAATGTGGAAGTTCCAAATGGTGTTTGTTTGTCACAGAGAAAGTATTGCTTGGAATTACTGCATGACTTTGGTATGCTTTCTTGTAAGCCTGTTAAGACTCCACTTGAGTCAAATATGTTTTTGATAGTAATAAGAATATTTTGTTGGAAAATATAATAGATTTTCAAAAACTTGTGGGAAAGTTGATTTATCTTAAGATTACTAAGCTTGATATTGCATATTTTGTTCAAGTATTGAGTCAATACATGCAGAAACCCACTAAGACTCATTTACAGGTTGCCATGAGATTATTGAGGTATTTGAAACATAGTCCTGGTAAGGAGGTCAACTATTTGAAGTCTGAATCCAATTCTTTCTTGTTAAAAGGTTATTCAGATATTGATTGGGCTAAAAGACTTTTCTCTAGCAAGTATGTTACTGGTTATGTGGTGTATTTTGGTAATTCTCCTATATCTTGGAGAAGTAAAAAGCACTCTGCTTTCATGTTCTTCCACAAATTCTGAGTATCAGGCTTTGGGTTCTTTTTTTTTGTGAATTAATTTGGATTCTAAAACTTTTATATGATATGGGATTTAAAAATATTGTCCGCTAAATATTTTTGTAACAATGATTCTGCAATTAAGTTGGAAATGAATCTTGTATTTCATGATAAAAGTAAATATTTCAAAATTCATGTTCATTTTATAAGAGAAAATATTGCAAAACGAATTGTTAAAATATGTAATGTATGGTTCTTGGTATGCATTTAATTATAATTTATTTACTTTTGAAGAGCTACTTGACGAGTTGGGAGCCCCAAACTCGTCCATTAGGAACTAGAAGTGTCGCGGTATTTTAAGCAATCTACTCGACGATATAAGAGCCCTCAACTTGGCGAGTAGGTCTACCAGAATGAAACCCTAATTTCGGGGTTTTGCACCCTATTTAAGCATCCTAATCCCCGCTTGATGGCATCATTTCCAGCCAAGTCCCAAACCCTAATCCACGAAACCGTAGTACCTTTTATGCGCTTGTGAGTTGTTTTTGAGTGAATATTGTGTGTTTTGAAGATTTTTGAAGGAGGAGCTTGGGGATTCAAAAGAAAGCCAGTAGATCCAGAAACAACATCTCATCCTCTTTATTTTCTGGTATGCAAGTCTCAACCTTGCTTAGTATCTTGATAGATCTCCTTCTTTTCACTTTATGGGGTTATTGGTCCAAGAGGCTTAGTCCTTGAGAAATGGATGTCCCAAGTGATTTACCTTTCAGATATGGGGTCTAAAAGGGGTTTCATGGCATAAAGGTGCAAGCTTTATGACCATGGAAGCCCCATGCAAGCTTTAAGGTGTTATTTTGGCCTTTTAAGCCCCAAAAGGCCATGCATGGAAGGAAGGTCTGAGACTTTACGTGTTCATTTGGTGTCTAGGACCTAGATCTCATTTTTTTTTCATGCTTTAGGTTGGAGTATTATGCCTTTTGGACCAAGGTCTATGTCCTAGACAACTAGGGTTTGAGCTAAACCCATTAAGAGGGATTATTAACAGGTAAAGTTGGAAACTTTACCCTTAAAAAGGCACTTTCAGTATGTAGAAGAAGTATGGAGTTTGGATTTTGAGAGTAGAGGCTTAATCTGTTAAGATGGCCTAAACAGACTGGGGAAATCGGCAAGTGTAGAGAAGGACTCACTGAGTTTAGTCGATTTGTCCCGATTCTGTACAAGGTAGAACTCGACGAGTATGTGATGGGACTCGACGAGTTGGCTCGTGTTGTCACGATTAGTAGTAACAAGAGAACTCGGCGAGTCATGGGGATGACTCGATGATTTAAGTCAACTTGGATACTTGAATTTGACTGAGCGTTAGCTTTGACTTGGACATTGAATTTGACCAAGGTTGGTCCGTGAAGGGGTCTTGGAGTAAGGAATGATATCTAAGTGGTTGTTTTGTATAGGGCGTGAGTAGAGCCGGTTGCAGGAGCAGAGACATTCGACTATTTCACCCAACATTTCAGGTGAGTTTTCCTCCAGTAGGAACTGGTCAAAGGTACCAAGGCCAGCCCGTTTATGTATGCTAAATGTTCCGGATTAAGGTCTGATGTCAGGCCGGGCCCGATGTAGGTTTATATTTTTCTGGATTTCGATCCGATGTTGGGGCGGTACCCGAAGATTGTTAGTATTCTTGATTTCTTTGTGATTCTGCATGTATTTGTATTTGTATGTTTTCGGATTACGGTCCGATGTCGGGGTGGTCCGAAGAAATGCATCTATGCTTTTGGATATCATTCTAATGTCGGGGTGGTCCCGTGGAATGCATGTATGCTTCCGGATATTTGTCCAATGCCAGGGTGGTCCCAAGGAATGCTTGTATGGTTCTGGATTTTGGTCCGATGTCGGGCGAGGCGCACAGTATGTTTATGTGTCTATGATTAGGCAGTATGCTCATGCTATGTGTATTAGTAGTTATGTTCATATGTATGTCGAGTGTTGCACGATGTCGGACGAGGCTCGATATTAGGCGGCCCCGGATGTCGGACAAGGCCAATGTCAGGCAGTGCATGATGTAGTGGGGCGGGGCCCCATGTATGTTATATGTGATTATGTGATTATGTGTATGGTATGTGGTAGTTTGGGGAGACTCACTAAGCTTCATGCTTATAGTTTTTAGTTTTGGTTTCAGGTACTTTCGCTAGTAAGAGGAAGAGCTCGGGATGACTGCATGGCACACACTACAACTTTTAGCATGGGAGGATTCACTCTGATGTTTTGACATATGTTTTTGATATATTGACAGATTTTATGACATTTTTGAGACACATGATTTATACTTTTATATGATGAAATATATTTATGGTTTTTATTAATGACTTAAAATGAAATTTTTGGATCGTATTTTTGGGATGTTTCAAGTTGGTATCAGAACCTCGGTTTGTGGGACTCAGACACACTCTCGGGTGTGTCTGAACTCAAACTGAGGACTTGGTATGAAAATTTTCAAAAGAAAGTCATTTCCTTTATAAAGAATTTTGAAAAGAGGAAAGAACTTTGAAAAAAGAAAAGGATGTGGTGCATGCAATCAGTCGATCTCAAGTAAGTACTCCCAAATTACCCATAAAAGTGTATGTTATGATATGTTTATGAGAACTGCATGCTAGATTAGGACTAAGGATCTAGGAAGGATGCCTTATGTGCCAATTATATGTGTATCAGCTTTATGAACCACATGCTAGCACAGATTAGTCAGTGATATGATGGGCTGATTAGGACATGCTTGATTATGTGTACTCAATGCTCGAATGTTGCTTGCTTTGTGCTTTTAGGAGTTCTGGTTATCTTTAACTAACTAGTAAACAAATATGTTAAGTTACATATTACGAGGACTATTTTAAAAGGTTAGGTTTAGCAATATTTCGCAGCTCTTGTTTGAGTCCAACCGTTATAGGGTAGGACCTTTCATTTGAAAAATTATATAGTCTTAGTGATATGTAATGGTATTCGCGAGCTAGTTAGGGGGAGATAGCAGGGACTTCTTATGCAGCTGATGGTGGTGAGTGGGATGGTGATTACCCTAGGGCAAGCCTAGGATGAGATTAGCGTGTGAAGTAGTAGTAGTAGAAGGGACCTGGTGAAGTCAAGGCAGTTCATGAGGAAAGTACGGATAGATGTGGAAGGTAGTTTGGGCCCGTACTACTGAAAGCAAATAATTTGTACTCGAATTAAGGAAGGATGAGATGAATCCAAGGAACTTGTAGTATATGTGATCCCTCGAGATTGATGAGTATTTTGATGTTTGTTATGATGTGTTTTTCAGTATGGTGGTAATATGCACTAGACCAGTTGGCACTTCAGGCGCTGGTGAGGGATCAGGCTCGGGGTCTGGAGTCAGGTAGCTAGACGATCAGACGAGAGAGTTCATTTCGTCTAAGATCATGCACAATATTTTAGACCAGACTCCTGTGATTTTCGGCACGATCAAGGAGGGTATCATGGATATTTTGGATGAGAGACTGAGTGCATTTCGCACTGAGGTGGTGGCCATGATGGGGTCACAGACATTGATATTTAGGGAGTTCAGAGCATGTGCAGCTCCCTACTATCATGGGGCTCGGGACCCCATTGCTAGCGGCAGATGGTTGGCTGATGTCGCCAACACCTTTCGCACCAGAAGATGTCCCGAGGGGGACAAGGTTCGACTTACTTCCTGCCTCCTGAAGTACATGGCACGAGATTGGTGGGAGGAAGTCGTGAGAGCTATTGGAGATGATGTTGCTATTGATGCAATGACTTGGAGTTATTTCTCGTCCAGGTTCAGGGCTGATTTTGCACCTATGATTGAGGTGCAACCGCTTGCGAGGGAGTTCCAGGACCTCCAACAGACTACGGAGACGGTAGCCAAGATCACCACTATGTTCAGGGATAGGACCCTTCTCGTCCCGCAGTACGTGGCGGACAAGGAAATGAATAAGGCCCGATATCATGAGATGTTGCGGAGTGATATTCTCCAGTTTGTGAGTCGATCCAGCTGCAAGACGTTGGAGGATATGATTGCTAGGGCTCAGGAGAGGGAGCTGGATTTGGAGATGGAGAGGAAATGGCGAGAAATATTATTTCCGTTCAAAGTTTTTATAAACAAGGTTTTACCTTTTCTTTCAATAATGAAATTGGTAGTATAAATGCTTATTATAATGGTACTTTTTATTTTGAAGCATTACCTTGTAATGGTATATATGAAACGGTGATGGTTGTAGATAACCTACGAAATAATGCGTTGAATATTGATTCATCCTATGTTATGGACAATGCATGCTTGTGGCATTTTCGTCTTGGACATGTCAACAAGAAGCACATAGCCCAACTCAAAAATAGTGGAGTCTTGGAGTCATTCAACTTGAAGTCGAATGACACTTATGAATCTTGTTTACTTGAAAAGATGACCAAGTTACCCATCACTGGTACTTGTGAAAGGGGTGAAGGTCTGTTGGACCTTATACACACTGATGTGTGTGGATTCTTCACGACCACCACAAGGGATGCAAATTGCTTCCATGTGACTTTTATTGATGATCCAACATATATGGCTATATCTACTTAATCAAGTATACGTCAGAAACCTTTGAAAGGTTCAAAGAGTTTAAGTAGGAAGTGGATAATAATTGGGAAGGAAGATAAAGATGTTGCAATCTGATCGAGGAGGAGCGTATCTTAGTAATGATCTCCTAGAAAATCTTGAGGAATGTAGAATTGTTTCACAGTTGACGCCACATAGGACACCGCAGTTGAATGGTGTGGCTAAGAGGCACAATCGAACCTTGTTGGACATGGTTCGTTCCATGATGAGTCGAGCTTCGTTACCTATTTCATTCCGGGGTTATGCCTTAAAGACTACCACCCATATCCTTAATTTAGTCCCTACTAAGAAGGTTGCCAAAACACATCACGAGATATGGACAGGGAAGGTTCCCTCGTTGGATCACATCAAATTTCGGGGTCGCGAGGCTTTCGTGAGATGAAAGACCCATGACAAGCTCGAACCTCGTAGTGAGCGATGTATTTTCATCGGTTACCCATAGAAGTCCTTTGGATATCTCTTCCATAGACCGAATGACAATGTTGTCTTCGTTGCGAGGAAAAGAGTTTTTCGAGAGAGATCTCATATGATAAGAGGGCATTAGGAGGAAAATTGACCTTGAAGAGGTTCAAGAGTTAAGTGATGAAGGAACCTCATACACTAGCACTCAACCTAAGTAGGAAACTCCAGTTGAACTATTTGTCGAGTCTATACCTCTAAGGTGTTCCAGTAGAGTTAGTGTTCCACCTCTGTT
This sequence comes from Lactuca saligna, assembly GCF_052625555.1. NCBI lineage: Eukaryota > Viridiplantae > Streptophyta > Magnoliopsida > Asterales > Asteraceae > Lactuca > Lactuca saligna. The sequence continues at coordinate 32,768,159 of NC_136425.1, read as the reverse complement.
ATATGGTTTTCATATAACAGCTGAAGGTGATACGTTTATCAGTGATAGTACAATGATAAATTTGGATGAACCTAACAACTACAAGGAAGCCATGATAGGTCCCGAGTCTGGTAAATGGAAAGAGGCAACGGACAACAAGATTTAGTCCATGTATGACAATCAAGTTTGGAACTTGGTTGACAATGTACCGGGTCGTAAGACAGTCGGGTGCAAATGGATCTTCAAGAAGAAAACCGACATGGATGGGAAAGTACACACATATAAGGCGCATCAGGTTGTGAATGGCTTTAGTCAAACTCAGGGAGTTGACTATGATGAAACCTTCTCACTAGTAGCGAAGATTAAATCTATAAGGGTAATGTTTGACATAGTTGCATTCCATGACTATGAAATATGGAAAATGGATGTTAAAACCGCTTTCCTTAATGGAAAGTTGGCTGAAGATGTTTACATGTGTCATCTAGAGGGTTTTGTCAATGCATAGTACCCTAATAGAGTGTGTAAGCTTGAGATATCCATTTATGAATTGAAACAAGCATCTCGTAGATGGAATCTTTGTTTCGATGAGAAAGTCGAGGAGTTTGGATTTTCGAGAAGCGAGGATGAGTCCTTTCTGTATGTCAAAGTTAGTGAGAGTATAGTTAGCTTTTTGGTGTTGTATGTGGATGACATACTTCTTATAGGAAACGACATCCCAACCTTGCAGTAACTTAAGTCCTGCCTTGGGAAGTGTTTTGTTATGAAGGACCTTGGAGAAGCTACCTATATTTTAGGGATAAGGATATTGAGAAACAGGAGTAAAATACTAATATGACATAGTCAAAGTACCTACTTGGACAAGGTGTTGAAGCGTTTCAGCATGGAGAACTCCAAGAAATGTGACTTACCTATCTGAAGCTATACCAAACTGAGTAAAACTCAGAGTCCGAGTACAGATGTTGAGATAGTAGAAATGAGTTGAGTACCATATGCTTCCGCGGTTCGCTCGATCATGTATGCTATGAATTGTAGTCGCCCTAATGTGGCATTTGCTTTGAGCACGGTCAGTAGATATCAAGGGAATCCTCGTAAAGCTCACTGGACTGGAGTGAAGAACATTCTCAAGTATCTGCAGAGGACTAAGGAATGGGTTCTTACCCTATGTGGGAGTGATGAATTGAGAGTGATAGGGTATTATGACACCGATTTTCAGAACGAAAAAGATAATTTGCGCTCTCAGTCGGGTTGGGTATTTACCCTAAATGGAGGACCAATAACATGGAAGAGTTCTAAGCAAGAAACTGTAGCTGATTCAACATGTGAATCAAATTACATAGCAGCGAGCGAAGTATCGAAAGAGGCGATATGGTTGAAAAAATTCATCGGAGACCTTGGAGTTGTTCCATCCATAAAGGAGCCTATGGAAGTTTTTTGTGATTGTGGACGGGTCGTTTCCTTAACCAAGGAACCCAGAGATCATGGTAGATCCAGGCATATCGACAGAAAGTACCACTTCATAAGACATCAAGTAGAAAAAGGAAACCGTGTGGTGAAGAGGATATCGTCAGAGGACAACCCAATAGATCCCCTTACGAAGGGACTGAGTAGGGTTAGGAACTTGCAGCATGTAAGGGGCATTGGGCTAACGTATGATATTAGTTTTAGTGTTTAGATAAATATTTAGAAACTTGTAATAGCTAAATTGTAATTAACATTTGATGATTAAATAAAAGGAGTTTTATTTATAAGTAAAGTTATTGTCTTGTGTCAATTTTATATACATATATATATATATATATATATATATATATATATATATATATATATATAATCTTCAAACCAATATATATATATATATATATATATATATATATATATATATATATATATATATATGAGTTGTTGACTATGAATTGGTTGTGCACTGATGATACGAAAACGCATCAGTAACTTGATGTTATAAAACGTATCTTTGTGCATGATTTAATGAGTAGTTAGTACAAGCATAATGTCAAAATCTATCTATTCCTTTTATCCTAAGAGGATTAAAAGCGATATCTTGGGCCCCTCGATGATTTTTTTTGACTTATGTGTCAGGCCCGGTCAGAACTAAATTGATGTGTTCAGTTATGTTTCATGTCAGGCAAATCAGAAATCGGGAAACAAACTGCAAGACAATAAGTATGACTATGTTCCATGTATTTGTCCGCATGATATCTTAAACAATAGAGGAATTTATGATCCCTTACCTAAAGGACACATCACTGACTAGCTCAGAGTTTGTCAGCAGATTTTGAAAGCTATGATTGCTAAGTCGGATTTTGAAGTTGCATTGGCAGTTATAGTTATTAGACTTATCAAAGTGGGAGACTGATGGATTAGGTGTCTAAGCCCATAAGTATAACTGGGATGTACTTGACCCGATAGTAGCATGGTCCTTTTGGGTTGCCTTCACCAGTGCAATTTGATAGGATGGACTTTTGAGAATAAGGCTATTTGTGATTTATTAATATGTTATAAGTATAATATATTAATTGAGAAATCATATTATTTAATTAGTATTGATCAAGAATTAATTTGGAATTTATTTAGTGATCAAAAGAGACTAATTAACATACAGGGACTGATTAAGTAAATCAATTATTCTTATAGTGTGGGCCAATGATCCATGGTTAATTAGGATGGGCTAAACCAATATGATAGTCCATGGAGGTTTAATCCATGGAGCCTAAGTAATATGAAAGGTCATGGTGCATTAGGGTTTGCATGGATGTAACCCTAGCCTATGTAACACTATGAAAGGAACCCCCTAGAGCCAAAATCGATTGCCCCATTCTTTCTAAGAGAGTGATAATTGATTTTGTGCTAACTAGCCTATTCTCTCAAGTCTTCTCTTGCATTTGGTGTTTGTGATACATTAAAGGCATCACACTTGAGGTGCTAAAGCTTCCAAGGCCAAGAACTTCAAACTACATAAGCGGTATTCATCTAACTATGAGTTTTATATTGTATATCCCCTATTGTACGCTAGTTAGGATGTATGCTTTGGAAAAATAATATTGCATGTATAATTAGAGAAAAAAATATATCCAAAGCATCTAGGGTTGTATGTGCATCATAGGATTGTTATAGTGCTTAAAACCCAACATGGGTTCCATACTGGGGTGGAGTATGACAAATTCTGATGGATGAGGCCTATAAGTCGAGGTTCTCCATACATCCTGGGGCGACGAAGATGTATTGGGATCTTCGCCCTGATTACTGGTGGCCCTGCATGAAGCGGGTTGTAGCATGGTACGTAGAGCGATGCTTGACTTGCAGGAAATTCAAGACCGAACACCAGCGCCCACACGACAAGATGCAGTCATTAGACATTTCCGTGTGAAAATGAGAAGATATCACTATGGACTTCATCACAAAGCTTCCCAGGACTGCACGTGGATTAGATTCGATATGGGTCATCGTGGATCGGTTAACCAAGAGTGCTCACTTCATCCTGATCCAGGAAAGTATATCAGCCAAGAAGCTGGCCGAGATCTACGTAAGTGAGGTAATGACATGACATCAAGTGCCTGTTTCAGTTGCATCAGACAAGGATGTTCGTTTCACTTCCAGATTTTGGAAGCGGTTTCACAACGAGATGGGTACTCGTCTCCACTTCAGCATTGTTTTCCATCCTCAGACGGATGGACAGAGTGAGTGGACAATACAAACTCTTGAGGAAATCCTGCGTGCATGTGTTTTGGATTTCGGTGGCAGTTAGGATACGTATCTCCCGTTGGTGGAATTTTCGTATAACAACAGTTACCACGCTAGCATAGACCGACCTCCCTTTGAGATGCTCTACGGGAGGAAGTGTAGGACCCCAATCTGTTGAGGCGAGGTTGGTCAGAGAGTCATGAGGGGTACTACGGTAGTACTCAAGACCACTGAGAGGATCCAGCAGGTCCGAAGCAGGCTCCAGACTGCTCAGAGTCGGCTGAAAAGCTATGCCGACAAGCGTCGTTCAGATTTAGAGTTTCATGTAGGCGACATAGTCCTCTTGAAGGTGTTACCTTAGGAAGGTGTCATCCGGTTCCGGAAGAGGGGTAAGCTAGGCCCCAGATACATTGGTCCTTTTAAGGTTATAGCCCAGGTGAGCAAGGTGACATATCAGTTGGATCTTCCAGTAGAGCTCAGCCAGATCCACAACACTTTTCATGATTCTCAACCGCGGAAGTGCTTAGTGGATGACTCAATGGTGGTTCCACTAGAGGATATTCAGGTTGATGACAGCCTAAATTACATCGAGAGACTGGTAGCTATTCTTGATAAGAATACGAAGTTGTTGAGGAACAAGAGGGTTGAGCTAGTGAAGGTGCAATGGAAGCACTGCAAGGGCTCAGAGTGGACTTGGGAGCCTGAGGAGGAGATGAAGGAGCACTACCCGGAGTTGTTTCCCGATGTAACAGACTTTGAGAACAAAGTCTAAGACAAGTGGGGGAGAATTGTAACTCATAGTTCCTAGTACGCATTTAATTATAATTTATTCACTTTTAAAGAGCTACTCGATGAGTTAGGAGCCCCAAACTTGTCGACTAGAAACTAGAAGGGCCACAGGATTTTAAGCAATCTACTCGACAATTTGAGAGCCCTCAACTCGGCAAGTAGGTCTGCCAGAATGAAACCCTAATTTCGGGGTTTTGCACCCTATTTAAGCATCCTAATCCCCACTTGTTGGCCTCATTTTCAACCTCTAAGTCCCAAACCCTAATCCACGAAACCCTAGTGCCTTTTATGAGCTTGTGAGTTGTTTTTGAGTGAATATTGTGTGTTTTGAAGCTTTTTGAAGAAGGAGGAGCTTGGGGATTCAGAAGAAAGCTAGTAGATCCAGAAACAACATCTCATCCTCTTCATTTTCTGGTAAGCAAGTCTCAACCTTGCTTAGTAGCTTGATAGATCTCATTCTTTTCACTTTATGGGGTTTTTGGTCCAAGAAGCTTAGTCCTTAGGAAATGGACATCCCAAGTGATTTACCTTTCAGATATGGGGTCTATAAGGGCTTTCATGGCATAAAAGTGCAAACTTTATGACCATGGAAGCCCCATGCAAGCTTTAAGGTATTATTTTGGCCTTCTAAGCCCTAAAAGGCCATTCATGGAAGGAAAGTGTGAGACTTTACGTGTTCATTTGGTGTCTAGGACCTAGATCTTAGTTTTCATGCTTTGGGTTGGAGTATTATGGCTTTTGGACCAAGATCTATGTCCTAGAGAACTAGGGTTTGAGCTAAACCCATTAAAAGGGACTATTAACGGGTAAAGTTGGAAACTTTACCCTTAAAAGGAAACTTTAAGTATGTAGAAGAAGTATGGAGTTTGGATCTGGGGAGTAGAGGCTTAATCTGTTAAGATGGCCCAAACAGACTGGAGAACTCGGTGAGTCCAGAGAGGTACTCGACGAGTTGAGTCGATTTGTCCTGATTCTATACAAGGTAAAACTCGACGAGTCTGTGAAGGGACTCGACGAGTTGGCTCGTGTTATTACGGCTATGAGTAAAAAGAGAACTCGGCCAGTCCGGTGGATGACTCGACGAGTTGAGTCAACTCGGATAGTTGACTTTGACTTTGACTGAGCGTTGACTTTGACTTGGACATTGAATTTTACCAAGGTTGACTCGTGAAGGGGTATTGAAGTAAGTAATGATATCTAAGGGGTTGTTTTGTATAGGGCGTGAGTAGACCCGGTTGCAGGAGCAGAGATGTTCAACTATTTCACCCGACATTTGAGGTGAGTTTTCCTCTAGTAGGAACGGGTCGAAGGCACCAAGGTCGGTCTGTTTATGTATGTTAGTATGTTCCAGATTAAGATCTGATGTCGGACGGGACCCGATGCCGGACAAGGCCGATGTCGGGTAGTGCTCGATGTAGCGGGATGGGGCCCCATGTATGTTATATGCGATTATTTGATTTTGTGTATTGAAGGCTTAGCTCCTAACATGTGCCCATGTGCCCTTTTAGAGTGTGCACACCATATAGTTGTCAACTTGAACTTCATAAGATTCGTGAGTTTAATGAAATTAAAATGTATATGAGTATTTAATATTTTTCATAAAATGCCTTAGTTAAAAACCATTGTAGTGTATTAACATTTTTTTGTGTTATTGTCCACGGTTAGTCTCATAGGTGCACCATATATATATATATATATATATATATATATATATATATATATATATATATATATATATATATATATATATATATATATATATATATATATATTAGGAATATAACAATTTTCGAAAACTTTTGGCATAAGTTTTATATTCGAGCTCAAAATATAGGAAATTGTCATATGTAAATACACATTTACAATAATATCCAATGAAAGCAATATACACAATATTAATTTCGCACATATGCAACTAGTCATTGTAGGATGATATTATAGAAGGGCAATGAGTAAAAGAGGATAAACAATCGTTACAGCATAATAATTTGTAAGCATGAGGCTCCCGCTTGGGAAATGTATAATTACTAATTATTACTAAGGAAGTGGAGAAACTTTTTTCTATTTTTATTTATGATTGTCATATATATAATCTCATGATACCAATTATAAAGGTAAATTTGAGTGCATTCCATCCCCTTTCGCACCCGCAGACACATTCATTATAATCATTTGCTTCATATTTATTTAGGTTGTTTTGTAATTTTTCAAATAAGTCTGGATAAAAACATGTTCTTTGGTTAAATTACAAGGAATGAGAAATTTTATTATTTTAATATTTAATTATATATTTTCACCAATTAAACAAAAAATGTATAAGTCTGAAATTGAAAATGCGCATTATATGAACCAAACGAATGTAAAACTTTTATATGCTAAAACCCAAGCAATAGACTACACAACTCTATTATTATAAATAGATCATTTCACTGTTGGGATAAAACTAAATTTGGATTGGATAATTTGATTTGGATAATCGGATTTTTGGATTGGGTTTTAACAAAATCGAGTTATTATTTTGGATTGGTTTTAGTTTATAAAATAAATATCGAAATATCAAAAAAAAACCGAATAACTATTTATCATTTGTTTATATATATATATATATATATATATATATATATATATATATATATATATATATATATATATATATATATATATATATATATATTGTTTTTAATATACTTCTTTTAATGATTTATTAAGTGTAAATTGTTTTTTTTAATAGATTCAAATGTATTACCCAATAAAAAAACATTTATGTACTTCTCAAATGTTTTTATCTATAAAATATTAAATGATAACATACTTTTCTTATCGATTGTTCATAAATTTTAATTCACAACTAAGTAATTTTTTTTGTTTAGAGTTGTCTAACATTCAAGTTATATAAATTTTAAATGTTTCGCCTCTTGAAAACCGAATTGTAAAACGATCGAAGCGAATTGTAATTTGGTTGGTTCGAATCAGATTTGAATTTTGGCTTGAACTGTTTGGATCCATGTTTTAAAAACCGAAATCCATTTGTATTCATTTGATTAGATCGAATCGAACCGATCTATCCTAACGAACACCCTTAATGATAAAGAAACAACTCAAAAACAATTTGTCAGCACAATTGTCAGACATTATATAGAAACAAAAAAATAAAGGAATTTTAAACGTGCATGATAGGGAAATAGGGAAACAAGGAAGGCAAAAATACAATCAGTAGAGCCCCACATATCAAATGGAGATCAATTTGTGTGATCACTCGTCAGATTGCCAATACAAATGTCACATGATGTGATGTTCCAAAGAGAAATGAGGGTTAGGGTAAGGATGAGATTTTTAGAAAAAAGTATGGTTCGGGGATATGTTAGGCACCGATCACTTTAGAGCGCTATTAATCGTTGAGACTTGAGAGGTAATTTTTGATGTTACCAAACGCCATGATAAAAAAAAAAAATAATAAAAAAAAAAACGTCGAAGTTTTTATCCTTGTTGAACCCACTAGATAAAAAAAAAATCCATTTGAAATAAAGGAATTTTAAGTTTGGTTTTCAAAATGAAAATCACAACCATTCATGGGTACATATATTTTTATGAAGTTTTTCATGATTTACGATTTCTGATCAGAAACATATAATAAAATTTTGTAACCTAAACCCCATATCATATGTTCGAAACTTCACCTTCAAAATTCTCCAATTTGTTCTTGTTTTTGTGATCTCTTACATATTTGATATAAGTTGTGAGTGTATATATTTGTATGAAGGTTTCATGTTCTTCCATATTGAAGGCTTTGTGATCTCCTCTATAAAAAAATGAAGAACAAGTTAAAAAATGAAGAAGATAGTTGAAAAAAGAATATGAAGAACGAGTCCGGGTTGTTTAATAAGGTTTGTTGAAATATCTTACATTTTGCTTCAAAAATCTTCGTAATAACTTTTTGGAAAATTTGTCATGAGAACTATCATAAGAACTAGTTCAACTTTTTATTTATTTATAAAAGCTAGTTTGCAATATATTTGTTCAAAAATAGTTTTATGACATTTTGACCGAAGCTTCACAATAAATTAAGAGGGTATGAGGGCGTGATCTTCATGACAACCAACTTTTCGTTTATTAGCAGTGATCTAACAATTGTTACCTCATTGATCTCTTTCCATTGAGATATGTTGATAAAATGATGCACGTCTCCTCATAAACAATTTGTGATAACATTTTTTGGAGAACCATAATGCAGTTTAAGAGCAACAATGTGATTTTCCTAAGAAAATACAAGTTATGATAACATGACCACAAGGTAAACTAATGTATTGTTACTCATCTTATACTAAAAAGTCACTTTTACACTATAAATTATACTATAATACTCCAATCCTACATTATATCTAACATTATATATAGAGTTGGATTTTAATGTATTTAATATCGAATAAATCAACAAACATCGTTGACAGTTTTCGTTCAACTGTACGTAATGTATTTATTGACTCCGAGTTATTGGAAGTCATAAAATCACATCGCATGGTTAGAAAGCGTCATCGTTTGTAGTTTTTTCAATGGGCCTCAATCTTGGGTTATCTACATGTTTTGAAGGCATATAGGGCTTATTTTATTTATTTTCAGGTTGGTTTTATTTATTAGTTTATTGTTTCCTTAAGCACCTGGGAGTTTTGTAAGAGTTTTCCATTATTATACATAGGAAAATTTGTTATTAGGGTTAAGTGGATAATCTGTTCTAATAGTGATTCGATAAGAATTTGTGAAAAAATCTTGAAAACAATGATTGTTCTATCATTTCCTATTTATATTAAGTCTAATTATTTCATTTCTTTGTTTTGAAAACAATGATCTGTTATTCATTAATGAGTTCTCATTTTAAAGGTTAGCTGTTTTCAGATTATTAAAATAAGCAACCAAAAAATTTACACATGCATAAATTGTTAGATGACAAAATTAATCAAATGGACAAAGATTTTGTTGTAAGACCACATTCACACAGATCTTTAATCTGTTCCCAATTTATGGAGAGAAAAAAAAAAACAACAAAAGGATAATTGGGCTTCAAGACCCATGTACGTAATGTGGCCCTATAGACATGATTTTATTCTTTTGCGCAATGGACAGATCTCTATAAATAACAGACATGTTTTTATTTCCACAATAAGTTAGCAGGAATTTGAACATTTTCAAGCCATGCTTTTGCTTCATATTTTAAGAAGATTATCATGTTTTTTTAAGCATTTTAACACTCATGCTTGAGTCTATATGAACCATTTGAGTTCGCCTCATACATCCCTTTTTTTTGTGTGTGTGTACTCATTTAGTCAATTCACCCGAGTGATATAATATCAAAATTCTCACATAACACAAATGCACAATTAGTTCCATAATTATATACTTGCATATAATAGCAATGGTTCGAGCCTGAACAACTAGAGTTTCAATTTTAATATAAATTGAGTTATTTCTTGACCATAGGCTCTTGGGTCAACTGTCTAATGGAAAGTGTGTAATCATACACTAAAAAATCATTTTTACACTATAAATGTTGGAATTTTAGTATAATTTTTTTATATTTTTACTAACGTTGGACATATATAAATATATACATATGTTGTATATATAATTAACTCTATGTGGGTTTGTGTTCACCTCCGTGAGAACTACGCAATGATATATTATATGTCCAAAATGAGTATATGTGAATGAGATATCGATACTCAAATATGAGTATTTGAGAATAAATTTAGCAAAAGAGATGAATGTGGGAATGAGTCTCACATTGGTAGAAACATCAAACTCAACAAGATTTATAAGCTTGAATGCATTAAATGCTTACAAGCTTATGTCTAATGTTTTGCTACAATTCTTACCTGTACACAGGGGGTGCAAATCTAGGATTTCGTAGACCAAAAACACCGAAATGCTGCTCTAAAAACTAACTCGGGCTCACGCTACCCTCGTTTTTGCTAAATTTGACAGTTTTGGTCCTTATTTTGAATTTTGTAACGGATGCATTAATTACGTAATTAATGACATTTATTGGCATTCAATGCTCAATCAATTCCTTAATATCAAATTGATTTGTTTCCATTACGTATTCAACTAAAAAAGCAGACCTCTACCATCTCATTTGATACACGAATGAAAATACTCTTCTTCGTCCTCCTTCTCTGTACACCTGATTCCGACGACTCTTTCAGGAAAATGGAAATACCCGACAGTACACACACTGTTAAGATTGTTGTACCATGCTACTAATCTTTTTTTTTTTTGTAGGAATATTTCTAAAAAAGAAAACGAAGAACTTATACTAACAATAAATTACACTATAATGCTCCAACTCTACACTATACCTAACACGATATATAGTGTTGGATTTTATTGTAACACTATATATAGTGTTGGATTTTAGTGTAACACTAAATATAGTGTGGAATAAAGAACAATATATCTAGAATATTCTTTTTAGTGTTAAATATAATGTAATGCGATGGAAGAATTTAGTGTATACAATATCTTTTACTCTATAATAATAGGTTAAGGGTTGGAGATGGTCTTATATGTTGCAACATGTTTTAGGATGATATGAATATGCTTAAAGATGACTTGAAAAATAAACATTTTAACAAAGAATATACAAAATATTCCAAAAAGTTCATATAAAATCACAAATGAGGCCACCTAATCAACTTGGTGTCATTTATAAAAAATGTATCGTTGAGACGACATGTCTACAATCACCGCCTTTAGAAGATGTGTAAAAGATATCGCATCAAATAACTATGTAAAACAGGTGATATCAAGGATCGTCGCCTACTTTGACCTAGTTAGCTACATTACAAGATAAATAAGGGTTCCAGACAAAGGTGGAAGTAACATTCCATGCTTCAGGTTTTCTGATTAATCTTCCCCTAGAAAGCTCGACGTTTATCTGAAGACCTAAGATGTTGGATTTTATATGTCAATTTTTAACTTTGATTAAATTGCTCTGATATTATTAGATTCATATCAATAAGTTGGTTCTTAAATCCTTATGCAAGATTTTCGCCTCTGAGATGTTATGTTGCTATTTAGAGCATGTTCCTGACATGTATGTTCTTCAACACTTCATCCACGCTTCAACAACATACAATTATTACATATTTTATCCTTGGTCGTGAAGGTGGGCTCTTTTTCATGAAGTAAATAGTTCCATAAAATACTAGAAAGAATTATGGTTATTGGTGAATAATGTCAATTTTCATACATAAAACATCTTACATAAATGACAAATCATCTCATAGACACGACGTTTATGATATTATCGACAAACAAAGCAATAGTTTGTGAGTTGAACAACTACACTGACATACGTAAAGACCTTCCTAAATGTATCCTTGTTGGTATTATGATGAGCAATAGATGGCATATGCATGCAAAAATGCATGAATTTTGTAAAGAGAAAAGATGGCGGGTATCTATTTTATGTCTTATGTGTGTGTTATTCCTTTTACCTAACCCGTTTTCTTCAGGCTATCCAATCCTATTCATTTTACTAATGTTTTGGCTAAAACATTTAAGAGTGCCTTATAACATCAAGTGGGTTCCTTTAGTGGATAGGGTTCCTGTATCCATCGCCTTTAGGAATCATGCCTTGGTGGAGAATAATGTTGTTCGGACTTTGGATGTAGAGGGGGCGATGAGGGGGTATTTGTGGGTGATACTTGTGGTAATATGTTGTTAGAGTTTAAAGTGGGAGGAGATTCTAAAGTGTCGGTTGGTAGTTCTTCTATTAGTGGGCTAAGACTAAAGGGTCGTAGGTAGACTTGTTTATTGACATAAAAGAGGATATCATCTCTCGTTATGCCTAGGACGATGCAACAAGAAAATTGATGTGGATAGTGGTAAATGAGGACCCATTAACTCCTAAGACTGTAGATATGTTTGATTCTTTGAGAGTTGATCGTAGGATCTGACTACATGGTGAGTAAACTTGGTGATGGTTTGGTTTCTTGTGATCCCTAACTAGTGATTAAGATTTCTGACCACCTAGTGCCTTGGGATGGAAGAATTTCTAATGTTATGGATGAGATTGAGGGACTTATACAAATTTAGAAAGTACATTTATTAAGAAAAATGGTTTATCTTGAACCACACAAAGTTTTATAGCCTATTTTAAGAGATAGTATGTGAATGTTTGTGCATCTCGCAAGTTAAAATTTTGACAAATATGTGTGGTGAAAAAGATATGTCATTGTTATTAACTATGCAGTAATAATTTTTACAGTTAGTTGATACATAAAAATGTAACTATTTTGAAAATGTAACTATTTTGAAAAATGTGATAAGATAGACATATATTACAATCACATTATTCAGTAGCATCTACATACATACTTACATATAAATAAAATTAAATATAATTCTTGATACTATTGATTTTTAACTATTGTTAGGAATAATTAATTTAAAAACTATTTATTTGAACATTTTTTAACTTCAATCATGATGACTATATAAAATATCAATCATTGTATTTAAGGTAATTTAATGTAATGTAATTTATAATTTTAAGTTATTATACATTATTATTATTATTGTTAATAAAATTTCAAAATAGCTTATTATTATTACAGAACTATATATGACTTATAAAACTAGGATATTATTATTAAAAAGTTGCACAAAACTAAAATCTTAGGTAGAAATTTTATTTTCGTTAAAACTATATTACATTAAAGAAACATGTATCGTTATGATTAGTTAATTTAATATATATATATATATATATATATATATATATATATATATATATATATATATATATATATATATATATATATATATATATATTGATATGTTTTAATTTCAATCATGATGGTTTTGTTTTTAAGATAATGTAATATAATTTATAACTTTATATTACTATATATTATTAAAATCGTTAATTAATTTTATAAATGACTTATTATCATTAAGAGTTATATATGTATTTTAAAACCACATATTATAATATTATAATGTCTCCCTTATATTAATAATATAATCATATAATGTCTAGCATTATATTACGTTGGAACATTCAACAAAAGTAATAATATGTTATTTCTATCTTTTTGAATTTTATTTTATAACTTATTTTTATATATTTGTTTCAAAGTAAAGTTTCGAACTATATAGTACATATTTCTTATAAAACCATTATATAATAATGAGTGATGAGTGTTGCGATATGAGCTTTGGACATAACATTATCATTTGATGATTCTGGTTTCAAACATGTAATCATAGCAATTAAGAGATATCTTCGGTCAACGTTTGGGAGGTGGTCCTGAGACGAAGCTCCAACGGTTAAGTTACTATGTGTTCGAAAATAAGGTGATTAGAGTTTTGGATAGAGAGAAGGTGATCCCTTCTTTTGGAGAAGAAGAGTCCTTTTATATTTGTTCTTCTCAACACATGATCTCAATGGTGTCCTTTGTTCCGTCTAGGCCAAAGGATGTGGAATCATTCACCACTAGTGGTTATATGCTATTGGTGTAGAAGAAACATAAAACAACGCCATGAGTGTTACACGTGTCGCTCTAAGAAACGACCAGCTGTGTTTTGTCTTATTATAGATCGTAGATTGTCGTCAGGGATTGTGTTTTGTCTTATTATAGATCGTATATTGTCGTCAAGGATTGGACCTGGGCACGAGGGCGCTGAGGACGAGGGTCCTAGCGCGAGGGCGATGGCCCTAAGACAGATTGCGATTGTTAGCTAGGTAGTCCTAAAGATAACACTTATGTTATCTTTAACGTATTCCTAATGGACATGTTAACAAGTCCCCTAGGCTAGTAGACATCAGCGTTGGTCTAACATAGCTGAGTTGTTCTAACTTAGATCAAGATACGTGTTCGCCGAAGACGGTTTCTGACGTCCGCTGATGTGTCGGAGCCGTCAGTGCAGGCGGTTTCATCATGGTAACTGTTCGATATTCCCGCTTCGCATTTAAAACTTCCCTTATCAAGGACAGTTTTACTCTTTACGTTTCCAATTCTTCAAATGCTTCTATCTTTTTTTTGCTTACCATCCCTTCCATCGTGTTCTTGCTTCAAGAGATAATGGCAATGAAATTATCCGGAATCGAGCCAACACAAGCGAGTTCGAGGCCTTGCAAACCCGGTTCGACTTCTTGCCTCAACACAGGGTGTAAAATCCCAGGAAAGGGGCAACCATCTCTCGTCTACCGGAGGGTAAGGTCGGAATCCCCATTCTGATCTTCGAGGCAGGTATGAGGTTGCTGACAACTGATTTTTTTGACGAGATTGTGGGCTTTGAATTGGAATGTCGATCCCTCAATGTGCTACCTCTGGACTTTCAAAGCCTATTTCAACTCTTCCACTCAATTTGATGTCCATACCTTCTCTCAAAGGCGAGACATCCATGCGTTCATTGTTAAATTGAAAGCACCCATGAAAAACTGGCAAGACTAGTGGCTTTGGGTAAATCACAACTTGGTTGGTTACGGCTATCCTCGGGTGACCGTCTTTTATGACCGGTCACCTCAATTGTTGGGTGCTAGTCTAATTGTGGCGCCAACGTTGTGGGGTATCTACTTCACCGGGGAAGACTGGGAGGCGTTGAGGAGTATCTACTTCACCATGGCATATGCGCTGAGGGGTATCTGCTTCACCGGGTATGCGTCATGTTGTCTTCAAACAAAGCAAGGCTACCGGAAGTGTAGAGGGTCAATTACTTTATTACATATAAATTTGTATATAAGATTAAACCGTCAAACTTTAACAAACTTAAATGCTTTTGTGTAAATATCACTGAGTAATTGAAGAATTTAAATGATCAATTTTTAACAAGCTTGAAGGCTTTTGTGTAAATATCCCTAAGTAATTGAAGAAAAACTATTTTGGAAAGTAACCACAAAATGTAAGCCCTGCGTTTGAGCACGTCCTCGGACTCGGTTGGTGGCGGTTCCTTCTGAAAACCTTGCAAATACACCAAAAACAAATCGGTAGAGCTCTTAACAACTCTTCTCCAATGGAAAATCCCAACTCTAGATCACTCTCCCTCATCCACTCAATATCCCCTTACCCAACTCATTCCAATTCCATCACCGATTTCAATTCGCTCTTCACCCATATCAACACCGTTATCCTGTCATCACCATCATCACGACAACCCTCAACCAATCTCAAATTCGCATCAACATCAATCTCATTAGAAACCTCACAATCTCAATTCGATAAACCCCAATCTCTAAACTGGCTCAAACCCACCACTCGAGGCTCACCGCAGTCTATCGCTCTGTTCAAGACCCTTTCAGTTTTCGAGCGCGCCCTCATCGGCGCCGGTGCCGGCGGAATCGCCGGCGCATTCACGTACGTGTGTCTCCACCCACTTGACACCATCAAAACAAAACTACAAACCAAAGGTGCATCTAAGATTTACGACAACACCCTCGATGCAGTCGTTAAGACGTTTCAAAGCAAGGGAATTCTAGGGTTTTATTCAGGCGTTTCCGCTGTTATTGTCGGGTCAACCGCCTCTTCCGCCATTTACTTTGGGACCTGTGAATTCGGTAAATCTGTGTTGTCGAAATTGCCGAATTTCCCAGCTGTTCTAATCCCTCCAACAGCTGGTGCAATGGGTAACATAATGTCTTCAGCTATTATGGTGCCAAAAGAACTAATCACTCAACGAATGCAAGCAGGAGCAAAAGGTAGATCTTGGGAGGTTTTGTTAAGGATTTTGGAGAAAGATGGCGTTTTGGGTTTGTACGCAGGCTACTCAGCGACATTGTTGAGGAACTTGCCTGCTGGGGTTTTGAGCTATTCATCCTTCGAGTACCTAAAAGCTGCAGTTTTGAGGAAGACGAAACAGCCCAATTTGGAGGCGTTTCAGAGTGTTTGTTGTGGGGCATTAGCTGGTGCCATTTCTGCTTCACTGACTACACCATTGGATGTAATGAAAACCAGGTTGATGACTCAGATTCATTCAGAAAAGATTTCTTATGGTGTTTCTGAAATGGTGAAGCAGATTTTGAAGGAAGAAGGGTGGGTAGGATTCACAAGAGGAATGGGTCCTAGAGTTGTTCATAGTGCTTGTTTTTCAGCTTTAGGCTATTTTGCATTTGAGACAGCTAGACTTACCATTTTGCATGAGTATCTTAGGAGAAAGGAGCTTGATCTTGCTTCTTCTGGAGTTGCCACTTCCACCTAAAGCCTTTCTTTAATGGTAATTTCTGTTTTCACTTTTTCATGAAGTTGCAAATTCATCCAAATGTTTTAATCATTTTATTTGATATGTTTATATAAAGTATTGTTTTCACTAGGCTCTAACACTTATTCACTTTTTTGATGTGTATTCAAGATAATCGAGGAACGTGTGGAAGATGTATGTTTGGAGGAATGATATAATAAAAGGAAGATAGCTTTTTGTATTAGATATATTTGAGATATCTAGATGTATTTATGATGATTATGTAACACACCCAATCATAACTGTTTATTTGCCGATTTGGCTAGTTACCATTTACTTTGTTGACACTTTTTTGAAATGAAATACTTTTTGCAAGTTATTTTTTGAAATTCGTGGTGTTACAAATTGAAATAAATGTTAACATGCAAAATAGTTGGTTGCTAAATCATGACATAAATCAACAATGTTAAATTGTTAAGTAATAACAAAAATAAACAAATGGATTGTTCATTTAAGCAATGTGTGTTACATTATACAACTGCACCTCTGTTTTCCTCCTTGAAAGAATTAAAAATGACATCAAAATCTGTATGAGAAGCCTAAGGAGGTTAAAACTTAAAAGTTTACATGGTTTCCACAAACAAAAGAAACCAAATTACAAAAATCTTTACATTGTAAATCTTCTAAACTCAAACCATATCTCATAATGATTGAACAATAAACTATCATGTGTATGTTTTCCCATATACTCAAGCCCTAAACTTTTCAATCTTTTGCTACATTCATCTCCACCCAATCTTGAACAAAACTTAACATTATGAGACACAAATAATCTTCCATCCAAAGGCTTCAATCGACCTACTAATCTCTCTAATCCAATCCACACAAGCTTATCAGGCATATGAAGAAACACAGCACTCGCATACACTAAATCATACATAAATCCAGACCCAAATCTCACAAACTCCATATCTTCACCTTTCAAGATCAAAGGACGTTTATAAAGCAACCCTTGTGCAGGAAGTTCATACCTAAATGCAGCCATGAGAGAGAGCTCATCTCTTTCTAAACAATGGAAGTGTTCTGGATTCAAGTATCGGATGAAATGTAAGCCAACTCGAAGTGTACCACATCCGATTTCAAGAACACGGGATTCTGGAATCAAGTGAGAGGATTCTGCAAGGAATTCAAATACATCTCTCCCACCAGCCCAGGGTTCTCCATAGTTACTGTGGTGTTGTTCTACTAGGAGTTCACCTGGACATGGAAAGGCTGTGTGGTTCTTTGCTTCTTCCTCTTGTTCGTAATGTGATATCCCTTTGTACCTATAATTGTGATGAAACGAGTCAAGAATAGATCTACTAATTCATATCATCGTGCCAAAAGATTAAGCATCACTGATTTCAATTTGTTGTAGTACACAACTGTTCAATTCGGTTTTAAAAGTGCAGCAATTGCAAAACGAGATGAAAAAGAAGACAGATAGTTGAGTAATTTACTGGATCAAATCCTGAAGCTGTTGGGCGCGAGTACGAGGATTGATACCCTTGCGGAGCACATTATCCTGCATATGCAGTCCATTCACTTCGATCTGGGTCTTCACCCAATCGATGTCATCTTCCGAAGCCGAGATCCGTTCTTGTGGTTGTTGTCTACTAGTTTGGACGACGGCAGTGGAAGCGGTCGTGGTGATGGTGGGGCAGGAACAGGAGGTCGGTGAAGAAGAGAGAGAGGAGAGGAGGAAGAAGAGGAAGATGGCGGCGCCCGCGGCGGAGAGCACCAACACCGGTACTGGTATTACAATTCCCTTTGGGGATGAAGACGATGAGAGAGCCATGTGAGAGTGGCGAGTATTCACTACCAGTCTGGTGAAGGAGTCGGTGTCTTAGATCTATCTCTCGTGGGGTTTATAGTTTATTTGCTTTTTCTTTTTCCAATCAACAACCAAAATATAAAAAATATAATTTAGATCGAACTTTGCTAATTTGATATTATTATTACCATTACAAAAGGAGAAATAAATTTTTTTATAGAAAAATTGCAGTCTAAAAAAAAGTATATATCTTAGATCAAATGTGAATGAGATGGAATCGCCATATACGATGAAAGAGGTGAGTTTGAGACTTTCTTAAACTTGGGTACATGCCAATTGTGATACAATGGTAACATAAGCTTCTTTTTCTTTTTAGGGGTGACAATAAGTTTGTTTTGGACTAAAACCAAACCTAAAACGTATATACTGGATAAACTAGATGGGTTCAATTTTATAGGTTTTCCGTTTGAAAATGTGGGTTTGTGAATTCACGTTTTTTGTTTTTTTAGGTTTTTGGGTTCAAACTCAACGAATCTTTATCCGGTTTAATATACTAAAATAACTATTAGCTAAGAAATGGTAAAAGTAAAAGTACAAATTCTACAATCATAAAAAAAATCAGACAGTAAAACTTTAACGTTACTAAAAGTTAGTTAATGATAAACACAAATCTAAACTGAAAGTTTAAATTTGAAATTACAAAACACTTTAACACAACTTCTACAATCATCTAAGACAATGACTTAAGGTGAAGACGACACGAGATTTACAGACTTATTTCAATTTGGGTTTTGGGATTCTATCGTTCGTGGTTTGACATTTTCCACTTTCCATTATTGGTGGGAAAGAAAAAGCAATAAAGAATATAGACAAAATGGTCATGTGGTTTCCGAAAATATCAAGTTTAGTCTATAAGTTCAAAAAACCTCATAGATGGTTCCTGTGGTTTCAAAACTTTTAACATTTGGTTATTTCAGCTCACTCCATTATCTTTTAGCCGTTAAGTGAAGGGTATTTATGTCTTTTCACTACCACAGAGAGCATTTATGAAGATTTGCCTTATTTTAAAAAAACATAATTATTTAATATTAAAGGGTCTCTCTCTCTCTCTCTCTCTCTCTCTCTCTCTCTCTCTTTCGTTTTCTTCTTCGTGTAGCACCACACAAACACCCCCAATACTTGCTATTGTTGTCCCCATTTCTTCTTCATTAGACTACCAACAGACCCCTTCTCGTCGAAGATCAACCCCCAAACACCATAAAACCCGAAGATTAGAGAGGGGAGGTTGTTACCTCCATCCCAACCTCCAACAGACCCCTTCTCGTCGAAGATCAACCCCCAAACACCCTGCTACTCACTGATGTAACCTACCGATGACCAAAACAGTCCCGTCGGGGACTTCTCTAGTCGAAGGTAACTGCCGGCGAGCCAAAGCACTACCTCCGCCATCTCAACCTCTATTTCCCCCTCCTGTTCTGATAATCAATCACCACCTCTGTTGTTGTTGTTGTTGTTGTTATTGTTGTTGTTGTTGTGACCACCGAACACTACCTTCCAGTCGTGACCCACCATCACCAAACTCCCCATCACCACCACTGCTGTGAAGTTCGATCACCACCAAGTTCTCCCTCTTCCACTTGAACAAGTCTCGATTTGAACAAGAGCAAGAACAATTGCTTCGGATGCAACTTTCTCATATGGGTGTTTGTTTTTTTTTCAACGATCTTTGTGGGTTTTTTCTAGGTTTTTACTTAATCTAAATGGGTTGCCGAAAAAATTGTTGAATTGTTTATGGGTGCCAATAATAGAGGTCAGTGAAACATTTTTAGGGAATAATCCACCATTGAAGAACCTTGGAGAACTAATAAAATATTGAATGGATCGGGCTAGTTATGGTGTGTAGGGGTGAAAGAGATGAAGGTTGGTGATTATTTTGTTACAGTTTTGGATCTATTCCTCAGCGTCACTATTATAATTTCATGTATAAATGTTTACTTGTTATTTATTCATGTATATGCTTGACTAAATTAATAAAATCAAGGTTTACAAAAAAGAGGGTTTGATTTTCAGTTGTGCATATTTTGCTTCATAATTTTTGTGAATCCGTTATTGGTGGTTTTTGGTTAGCTGTTTTCCTTCATTAATGGTAGTGGCAATAAGGGATTGAGGATGAAGATGGGCAACAACTTTATGGAAGGGGAACTAAGAGAGAGAGAGAGAGAGAGAGAGAGAGAGAGAGAGAGAGAGAGAGAGAGAGAGAGAGAGAGAGAGAGAGAGAGAGACCCTTTAATGTTAAATAATTATATATTTTTTTTTCTTTATTTCTTTAAAATAAGGCAAATCTTCATAAATAGTCCCTGTGGCAGTGAAAAGACATAAATACCCTTCACTTAACAGCTAAAAGCTAACGGAGTTAGCAAAAAGGACCAAATGTTAAAAGTTTTGAAACCGTAAAGATTATTTGTAAGGTTTTTTGAACTTAGGGACTAAACTTGATATTTTAAGAAACCATAGGGACCATTTTTGAAGTTTTATCAAGAATATATAATCAAATTATCAGAATAATACATGTAGATTAGTTTAATGGTTGCGTTAGTTTCTGCTAGATTGGTTTTGATCGATTTTTGTTCAACCGTAGTTTGAAAAAAAAAAAATGGTAAACCTTAGTTTCTTCTATTCTTGTATCAATGGTTGGGCTTTCAGAAAGTGATTCAAACATTTAGTTAATTAAACCTAAAAGTAGTCAATTAATTACTTCTAATTAAATAAGTGGCTCTTAAATTTTTTATTTATTTATCTTTTTTTTTTTCGAATAGCTTAATGTACTACCCAAAAAAAAAAAAAAAAAAAAAAAAAAAAAAAAAAAAAAAAAAAACTAGATGCTAGAGAAGCATTTGAAAAATCAGTTTATCAACAAGAATCCAATCCAAATAGATTATTTATTAATAGTGATATATAAACTTTTTTTTATTTATTTTCTTTATTTAATAAATAATAAACTACTATTTATTTCTTCATAATGGTTAGGAAATAATAAACTTATCATCTATAAATATATTATTTATTTCATATATTTTAATTCTCTTTGTGTTACCCCATAGGTTTACATATAAAGCAGTATAATAAATTTTTTATATCTTACCTCAAATCTAACAACAATTACATAAAATGGTTACTAAAGGACATCTATAAGATCGATGTATAATTTTATATATATGCAAGACAACAATTTGTAACATTCCAAAATTTACAATAAATTGAACTTTTTAAAATAACATAAACCATGTATTTTATTCAAAATAAATAAAATATCAAACCCCAAGATCAATTCAGCTTCCAAACAATATTTGTTATAATTCTAAAATTTATAAAAAAATATAACCAATTCCATATCAATTCGAAAAACCCGCATCGAACCAGTGTGTACAATTATGCATGACCATCCTCTGTACCTAAATAGTGTTTTTAAAGGAAAATGGGTAAGCACGAAGCTTAGTCAATTCCACACATACACAGTATCATATCATATAATCCTTACCCCTACTCACAGATACAAACGATATCACACACATAACTACGTACGATCCCCACTCGGATGCTCCGACTCCTATCATGCATAATCCCCATCACCAACACTTATAACCCTAACACCACCATGGAAATCAATTCTAGATTCTAGGGATGAGCAAAAACGAACCGAAAATCCGAAAAAAAAAAAAAAAAAAAAAAAAAAAAAAAAAAAAAAAAAACCGACATAACCAAAGCAATAACCGACGGTTTAGGTTTGAATTTACAAAAACCGTAAAATAACGGTTTGGTTTAGTTTTGACGTATAAAACTGCTCATAAAAACCGAACCGCCCAACATATATATTATTTATACTATGATTTAAACTTTTAATTTTTAGACTTTAGATTTTATCTCTTTAATACTTTACGTTTATTTTAAACAAATTGTTAATGGTGTTCAACTTTGATCTTTTGAACACTTTTATGTTTTTATAATACTAGAATTCGTAATCTTTATTTTAGTATATTTAAAGTAGATACGATACTATTTATCGCGATGTATTTTCACTAGGTTTGAACCCAAAAACTTGAAAAAAAAACAGGAGATCATAAACCCACGGTTTAAAACCGAAAACCCATAAACCCAACCCGGAAAACCGAAAAACCGAACCTATATGGTTTTAAAAATCGAAAAACCAACTTTCTACGGTTTGGTTTGGTTTTAGCCAAAAACCGACCCATGCTCATCCCTACTAGATTCTCATTTTTTCGGTGAACAACCATTAGCCACCACCATCTCCGTTGGAAAATCTATTCCCTTCTGCAAGACCAAAACTCCAAAGAGACTATAACACTGACAAACAATAGATCCCACTCCTATTTTTTCTTCATGTCCACTATTCAGTCTGATGATAGAACACCACACACCACCACCATCTCCGGTGAGACCAAAACCTTGAAGCCACCACCACAAGATTTAAATATGCTGCCATTGTCTCCCTCAAGACAACACCACCACAACGCCCTAAATCTACCACCATTGGATCTAGATCTATTGTCACTACTAGCACTCAAAAGCAACCATCACTGTTTCCATCGATCATCGCCAAGCAGATATGGTTAAGGTAGGCGATGAACAACCTGATATGGCCAAAAGGGTAGGAAGATAGAGTATATGGTGATGACAACAGTTTCTAGTGATAGAACGGAGAGGAGATAAGAGGCGAAGTGGCTTTCGTCGGAGATCCATGGTCTTTCAGTGGATTTCAGCGGCGATGTGGTGGTTCCGGTAGTGGAGTTCATAAGCATATTTTTAAGAAAACTTTGTAACATCTTTGTTTATAATAAGTTGTAAAACTCCAAAAAAATCCAATATTTTCTATAAAAGTAGTTTGTGAGTCTCGTTCCAAAATTGTGTATAATTGCATGCATGTTCTTGGTTTTCCTTTGTTTGTATTTGAAAAGAGTGTGATCTCAGAAAAATCTCATATTTTCTGTATATAAAAGAGTTGTGGTCTCAAACCCTAAGACCGGATTTGTGAACTTAGTTTACAAAAAAGACGAAACATAGTTGTGTATTTTATAAAGTTAGTAGAGTGTATATTCCACGTAAATCTAAATATAATATTGTTATTCTCTATATGAGTCGTTATAACCATATTAAATTTGACTAAAGTGCCAGTCTTGACGTTATTCAGGCGTCGACTCATAATGAGATACTTGTCACCCTAGACTAGCATGTCTACCTGTAGTGAACAGCTCGGGTGTGGAGTGTCAACCCTGTATAGATCTATACATAATTATCCGCTCTCTTTTCAGAGTTTCGGAGTATGCTAGATAGGTATGGTGAAGGAGAGTCTCACAAGAGCCTTAACAGCATTTATGCAAATTTTGAATCTCATTATTGAATATTATAAACAACATTTCTAGTGTATATTTTACGACTGCATATTTATGACACACTATTATTCATGTCGTAAATTTACACAGCTTACTATACTGACAACATATGACACGCAACTTTTTGTGTCATAATAGTTTGTTCAGTTCGCCATTTTAGTAGGTTTATTTATAAACTCTTTTTATAAGTATTCAACATTGAAATAATATAATCATAACATTTTATGTAAAAATAACATATTACTTTAGGTTTTAAACAATAATAACATTAACTTTTACATATATCTCGATTTTTCCACAACACACAAAAATACCTAAATTTTATCATATTTTAAGTAATTATATAAATTTTTGTGGTAAAGTGAGTTTGTCCAAAGGATATCCATTTTTGCTACAATTCTCATAAATGAACCATTTTATAAGTGTTAGTGGTAAATTTTGTATATCCAAGAATTTACCATTTTGAGTGTAAATTCCCATATTTACCATTTTCAAACTTTTACCACCAAAAAAACTTTATCATTTTTCATGAAATTATTTGTGATTTTAACACACATTACAAAGAAACCATTTTAGTTAACAACTTGTTTTATTTTCAACATAAAACCACAATGTATGAAAATTACACAAAAACAACCTTGTTCCAACCACTTGAGACTTTATGAAAATCTCGAGTTTAGAATGTAGAGGGAGATGTAGAAGGATTTTCGAGCCTAGCTTGCCTTCTTGAGGGGATTCTCGAAGTGGTGGTGCTCTAAGGACCACATATACAAAAGTGAGGTTGTAAGGAGGATGATCTTAGCATAAGTTTAAAATAAAACAATGGAGATTAACTTAGAACTTACCAAGTTTTGGAATCTTTAAAGAAGACACATTTTAGCTAACACATACATACACACGAAATTCTTGAGAAGAAAGAAGATGAGAGAAAGTTTTTGAGTGTTTGAGAGGTATAATGAGTTGAAAATGAATTTTGAATGAGGGTGAGAGGGAGATATCAGCCGATTAAGAGAGATGAGGGAGGAGAGTGGTGCTTGGAAACATGTTGGGCAATTAACCTCTACCTAAATGCATGGGAGGTAAATATGTTGTTATTTGTGATATAATATTGAGGTTTCATCTCTTATTACCCAATGTATTTTCCTTTTTTTTAGATGGGCCAACCGATTAAGGGTTTTCGGCCCAAGAGAATAACCCAAAAATATTATGTTCGATTTTTTACTCCGTCCAATAAGGTTTTCCGATCCACTAGTATTTAATGAAGGGCTTGCGGTTGATTTAAGGGGTTTTCGGCCCATATATGGCCCAAGTATGGGTTTTCGGCTCCATGGAAATCAATAAAGAACTTGTAGCCCAATAGTGGTTTTCAGCCTTACAAGGCCCATTAGAGAGTTTTCGGCCCAAAGAAATGTCAACTTGGTGTTTTCAGCCCAAAAGACCCATTAGAGGAGTTTTCAACCCAAAGAAAGGTCAACTAGGAGTTTTCAGCCCAAAAGGCCCATTAGAGGAGTTTTTGGCCCAAAGAAAGGATCAACTAGGTGTTTTCGGCCCAAAAGACCCATTAGAGGGTTTTCGGCCCAAAAAGACCAAAAGGAGAAGTTATTGGTTCAATAAGGATGTCTTGGTCCAATAAGGCATTTGGATCGAAAATTCTTGGGCTAAGGCCCAAAATGATTGGATTTGGCTTGTTGGATCAACTTTTTGGGCTTATACGCGGTTACTTCGACTTGAATGACAATGTATGAAAGTATGAACTTAATAGCATTGAAGTTTGAATTTCACTAAATGAACTGTTGCAAGATTACATAAGGATGTTATCTTGTACAAGGATCAACATTCATAACCCAAATTTGCTAGTTGTGACAATGTCGCCTGTCGGTGCTGGTTATCAGTGGTTGTATTGTCGCCGGAGTCGGAGGTGCTGCCAGACATATCTGTCGGAGTTGAGAGATGGAGAAGAAGATATTGAATTAGGTTTAAGGGTGAGGGTATGATGATGCGTAGGTGGGTAAGGATTGGGCATAATATATTTTATTTTTTATTTAAGTTATTTTTATAATTAATAGATAATAAAAAAAATTAAAAATAATAAATTACAAAGGGCAATATAGTCTTTTAAGGTCTATGAGGGATGAAAGACGTAATAAAATCAAAACCTAAGGATAGTCCGGAAAAAAAAACTTAGGTACCAAACTAGTAAATTTACCAAACCACAAGAACGATTTCAATAATTTGTTCGTTTGTTTAAAGAACTCATGTTCTCGTTTTCCTTTGTTTATTATTTAAAAATGTATTATCAAACTAGGTTAAAATTTACACAGGTAAGAAATAAAATTAATATTTTTATAATTATAAATAGTAATGAAAAATCAAAGATTTATAAATTCTCTTTATCATCATATTTATAGCAGTTAGATTACTATTATTTGCATTATAACAATGTTCTTCCATATAAAACAATAGTCACATATAAACTTATAGAAAGTAGATTACTATTATTTGCATTATATATACAAACATCAACATACAAAGTAGGATGCTATTAAATATAGTGGCGTACACACACAAACACATACATAGTCAAATACATAGTCAGATCAGTGAGAGGCATAGTGAGAGCACAATATTACTTCTTTGAAGTTTCCACATTGTTTACTTAGTTATCTTAAAAATAAACCTACAAGAGGAAATTAAAAAATAATACTTCCACATATTTTTTAGATCCTTCGACAATTATAACTTTGTCTTTAAAAATAAAATACATAAAACTCAATAGCAACAAACCATAAGGTTGCTATTTTCAGAAAATGTTAATAAGTATATTGCTATTTCTTTAGTATTAAATTTCGACAAAATATGTAGCCAGTTCCAGAAAATGTTATTGTTATTTGCTTGTATGAAGGCAAAATATGACATTATAAATGTGTTAAATAAAAATAATAAAGAAAAGAAAAAAGAACTTACACGACGAAGAGGGTATCTAAAAACTTAACATTTAGTGACTTCACGTTTGATTCCCTTTTCTAGGATAATGATACTTGCATCAAGCATCAAATTTGCACATCCCTGGTTATATCTTGCACTGAAAATATAGTCTAGCGCTATGGAGTGACCATCTTATATAAGAGGTCTGGGGTTCAAGTCTCGGTGGAGACATAAGTGATTATTTAGGAGTAGATTAATTAGTTTGCCGTTTCAAAAAAAAATCATGTTAAAAATAATGAAAAGGAAGTGTAGAATAGTGATTCCAACAAAAGAACCATCACCTATTTTCACATATTGTCGGTAACGGTTTAAATCTTTGAATAAGTAGTAACATATATAATTATAAATGGATTTTTTAATATATGTCATAAGAGCTTGTATAAGAAGTATTAATTATGAAAAATATTACCATAATTAAATGTGAAATACATTAATTATGGATATTATTAATGAATTTTACATTTAATTATGATAATATTTCTTATAATTAATGTATCTAACATTTAATTATAGTAATAATTATAATTAATTAATACTTCTTATATGTGCCATTAGGATACATATTAGAAAATCCAAATTTTAAATGTATAAAATATAATAAGGGGGATTATGTATCTAGGACCAGAAACAATATTCTAACAAACGACATGAATGTGCCTTCATTACCATGATCTCTCCCTCAGGGGTGTATATCATACAAAACAGATAAGCAAGTCATCTATTTGTTTGGGTCAACAATAATCTAAGAACCTCTCTCATATGTTCACAAAAGTGTGTTTGTAGACATCATAAACCATGATCAATTTTTTTGGTCATAGAACATCGTCCTGTTGAACATGCAAATAGCCATACAACCAATCATATATTATAAAATGTGAATTTTTAAGGTGTTTTTTCATCCCGATCATAAAAAATCAACAAACAATCTGTAGATGATTTTGTTAAATCCAAGAAAAAAAAGTATAATGTTTGGAGGTGTGTGAGAACCAATTGGATATTATGATAGAGACTTGATTTTAAAGTGATGACGATTCATCAGTCGCCTAATTCGTTTAAGCTTTTCAAATGCAAACACCAATTTAACCGCATGCTATTTTAACAAAATGTATGATTATCAATCATAAAAGTCAAAACCGCTCGATCTTACAATTTGAACATAAAATCAAAAACAAAAACAAAGAAAATATGATACTAATTCAAGAAATTGACTACACATGAGAGACACGGAAACAAAAAAACAATAATCGCACACCAAAATAAGATACAAGAAATGCACACCAACAACAAATACAGGGGAAAAAAATCAAAATTACAAAGAAAACCTAACCTTGTGTATTACATTGTGAAGCAAAACATTTGATGTGGACCAATCAAATGAAACTAAGGGCGTGTTCGGTACGGAGCGTTTGGGAGCGTTTGAGAACTTCTAGCTTCTAATGTTTGACAAAATGCTTCATTTTGAACAGAACGCATCGTTCGACATTACAAGATTCTAGCGTTTAGTTTAAAACAAACGCTTCAAATCCAAATGCTACTTCCTATAGCGTTTAACAAAACGTTACAAGCTACAAACTACCCGCTACAAGCTATCCACTACCTGCCTAGCTAATTTTGTCGAACACGCCCTAAATAAAGCTTCAATTGATTCAAATATACTAACGATTGTAGACCCTCGTTTATAGGACTTCATTTCGAGGCGATTGCATATAAGAACCCTAGCTTTAGTAAATATGTGTATAAGATTCAAAATGGAATAAGATATCTCTTTCCTGAAATTTTGAGATTAGGATAATCATATCTTGAAATAATTTTATTAATTTGGAATGGAAAGACAGAAAAATAAGGAAAAATAAATAAAGCGTAAGAAACTTGGGCTAAAATGTATAACAATAATTTAACTTAAAATCACACATGCCATATGGCATAAAATGATTCTTTTATTAAAAAAGGGATTTGTTAAATTTGTTTATTAGTTTAATATGCTTTTATTGTATGTTGTATCGTAAATGGTATTTGTTTTTAATTTCGTAAATTTGATTTATTAATGTTGATTGTTGTTTAATGTTACAGTTTATTTTAAAGATGGCAAAACAATTCTAAAATATTTACTAATATTTTAAAATTACCTTTGATATTTGGCGTACAATTTAATATTAGATTTGTTTTAAATAATATTACTGACAACTCGAGCCGATAAAAATCAAATTTGACATATACATTTTTATTCTTTTATTCAAGTACATGAGTTTGAATATTAGATTCGTCACTGCTATCTGTGACTATATCTAATGCAAATTATTCTCTAAGAAAATGTTTAGACCCACTTTGTTGTGGAAGCATGTTATAAACCCTTTAAAACCAAAATTAAACACAACAAATGCACAACACCCTCCCCACACACACACAAATCGAAGCAATCATGTGGAACATGGCGACAACATGTGACAATAGTCTATTCATCATCACATTAGAATCCGTTTCTACATTGCAAACCTTGCCATGGCCCCTTCTAAATGTACCTTGCCATGGCCCCTTCTAAATGTAGTCAAAGAGATCATTTAAACTTAGGCTTAAATTTTTTTGCGTTTGTTTATTTACAAATTTTTTTTTTTTGCCTCTTCAAGACTACATTAATAGCTTGTTTTTTTCTCAATAAAAATTCACACTTTTACCTTGTTTTGTTGTGCAAACTATTAACACTACCCACATAAGTCTAAAATGCATCTTTTTTATTCTAAGTATCAAAATCTTAGGAAACAAATATATATCTCCCTCCTCTTTGATTCATGAGGTCTCCACACACATAACAATATAAATAATATGTTTTATTCTTTTTCATACTATATTCCAACCAATCAAGATCATCAAACCATGAAGGAGCGAATCTTCTAAATCTATCACCTATTTTCTTTTTTGGAAACTTATGTAATCTTATTTGACAAGGTCCTTGAAGCAAATATGCTCTTCTTACATCATCTCTTACATTTGATTTGTAACTTGTAATCTTTGGTCTATCCGTCGTGTCCTTTGGAAGATCTTTCAAATCAACATTATCATTATGTTTATTAGAGCATGGTGTTTGTGGAATTACATTATAAAGCGAAGGGGTTGATTAAATGGTGATTTGTATTTGTGGAGTTGCATTAGAATTAAAAACGAAAGGGATTGATTGATTGGTGATTGGTGTTTGGGAACATCCTTTTACCACTTTCATTACGATTAGGCCTTGGTCCTTTAGTAAAAAAAAATCGTTTACTTTAACCTATAAAAACATAACCATTTAACCTAACCAAAAAGTAACTTCAATAAAACATAGAATTTTCACTTAATACCTAATAAACAATAACATGTAAACCTAAAGCATAGTAATTTTAAGAAATCAAAGAATCAATTCAATAAAAAGCATAGAAATTACAATTAATCAAACAATAATTTCTATAATAACATAGCAATTTTACCAAATCATCCAAATATCCAGTAACTTCAATAAACACATAGAAATTACAACTAATTGGAATTTTGAAAACCATAGCAATTTTGAGTTTTGCTAGCAATTACAACTATAAATTCGAAACCATAGAAAATTAGAAATACTTAGGTTGCGTTTAGTTACGGAAAAACAATTTTCATTTTCCGTTTTTTGTTTTCCTTTTTCGATTTTCATTTTCCGTTTTCATTTTTCATTGAAAATTTTTGAAAACGCGTTTAGTTAAACTTATTCATTTTTCATTTTCAGTTTTAGAAAATTAGAAAACATGTTTAGATGTGTATTTTTCTATCGGTTTTCATTTTTAGAAAACGGTAGCAGTGGTAGGGTGTGGGTGGGGGCGGTCACGGTAGCGGATCGGCGGTGGCGGTGGTGATGACAGGCGATGGTGGTGGCGGCGGCAATTGTGTCAGTGGTGGTGATGGTGGCGGCAGCGGTGGTGGTGGTGCTAGTGACGGGTTAGTGGTGGTGGTGGTGGTGATGGTAGGTCGGTGATTGTCGTGGTGGTGTTGGGTGGGTGGGGGTGCGAGTGTGTGTTTATGGGGGTAGGTGTAGGTTTATGTGTGTGTGTGGGGGGGGGTTGGTGGGGGTGTGTGTGTGTGTGTGTGTGTGTGTGGGTGGGTGGGTGGGTATGTATGTATGTGTGTATGTTTGTGGGTGGGTTTGTGTGTGGGTTGGTGTGTGTGTGTGTGGGTGGGTGGGTGGGTATGTATGTGTGTGTTTGTAGGTGGGTGGGTGTGTGTGTGGGGGGTGGGTATGTATGTGTATGTGTGTGGGTTGGTGTGTGTGTGTGTGTGCGGGTCGGTGTGTGTGTGGGTATGTATGTGTGTGTGTGGGGGGGGGGGGGTATGTATGTGTATGTGTGTGGGTTGGTGTGTGTGTGTGGGGGGGGGGGGTATGTATGTGTATGTGTGTGGGTTGGTGTGTGTGTGTGTGGGGGGGTCGGTGTGTGTGTGGGTATGTATGGGTATGTATGTATGTATGTGTGTGTGTTTGTGGGTGGGTGGGTATGTATGTGTGTGTGGGTGGGTTGGTGTGTGTGTGTGTGTGAGAGAGTGGGTATGTATGTGTGTGTGTTTGTGGGTTGGTGTGTGTGTGTACAGGTGGGTGTGTGTGTGGGGGTAGTTAGAGGTGGATGGGGTGGAGTGGGTGTGTGTTTATAAAAAAAAATTTGGAATTAGAAAAATGTGAAAAACAATGATTATCAGTTTTCCAAAATTTTACAACTTCTTTGTAATTTTAGAAAAAGGAAAATTTTCATTTTCCGTGAAAAATTTAGAAAAATAGACGAACTAAACGCGTTTTCAAAATTCTCATTTTTCTTTGAAAATTTTTCCGGAAAACGGCACATTTTTCCGCAACTAAACGCACCCTTACTTGCTTCATTAGGGCTTGGACCTTGGATTGGAGTTTTTTTGCACTTAGGAATCGAATTTTGCACCTCAAGCCTACAAGAAGCACCTTGTTTTTTTTGCATTTGGGAAGGGAAATTGTGGGTTATCGATCAAAACAGAAGAACAAGAGAAGAAGTCGTTGATGCAAGGCTAGGAGCGGACAGAAGGAAACGACGAGGTTTCCTTGTTTTTTTTTTCTTTTGTGATTCAACGATTTGAGACTTGGACTCTTGGAGTATTGGACCCAATTTGACAATTGGATAATTGTTTTATTTGAGATATTTTAAGTTTTTCTTTTTCCTTTAGGCTAATATTAGTTGGATTAAAATAGAAATATGTTTCGGCTACTAATTATTTGGGCTTAATTGATCCAATATATTTACATTTTTTCCCCTAGTTGTCATTTTTTTAATAGTTGCCAGTTTTGTTCAGTAGTGGCGAAAAAAAAGAAAAAAAAAAACAACACGAAGCAATCATGTGAATCATGGCGACAACATTTGGCAATAGTCTATTCATCATCACATTAGAATCCGTTTCTACATTGCAAACCTTGTCATGGCCCTTCTAAATGTAATCAAATAGATCACTTAAACTTAGGCTTAAATTTTGTTGGGTTTGTTTATTTACAAAATTGGGATTTTGATTTTAATTTCTTTATATAGTAATTGGGTTTTCAATTTAATTTGATTCCATAATTATTTTAGATATTACTTTTATTTTTTGGTTAAATTATGTTTGAATTTAGGGTTTATTGAAGATGAAGATGATAAAGAAGAAGAATTACGAAGTCATTGGCAAAATGGTCATTTAACATGTATTTAGCAGATGCATCATTAAGGGGTGTTTGAGATTGTTTATTTAACTTAATAATCACTTGTTGATAATTGCGTTTATAGCTTATGTAGTGACATTTTTTTTTCTAAATAAGTGTTTGAAATAGCTTATGTGGTAACAAGAAACTACAAGTTTACAAACACTTTTAAAAAAATTGATTAGATAAACTTATAATCATTTTAGGTAAATAAGTCGTAATGAATTTTCAAAAGTAATTTTTTAAAGGTAGTGAAAAGTTGTTTTCAATAGTAATTTTTTATTTTCCAAACATTTTTTTTAAGATTATTGGTTTTTTGTAGAGTTAATAACTAAATTAGCATTTTTCAAACTATATCCCAAACACCTCAAAAGTTATACGGTCCACACACCAAACATGCAACAAAATGATGCGTTAAAGACTATTTATGTAACAAGCCTAATATCTAAGACAAAAACTATAAGTTTTGACATACCACATAGGCGGAAGTTGTAATTTTCACTGATTTTAAATGTGACTATAAAGCCTGCAATCTCTCTTCCTAATAAAAGACTCTCTAAGGAACCACATGTCATACTTTCTATACCTTAATTTGCCACGTGGCATTATTCTATGCATCGGGTTTTCATTTTCCCGCTCATTCAAAAAGCCTTTGTTATTATTTTATTATTATGATATTATAGCATCATACTTTCATGATATTATAATATTTTTTACTATAGTTTAATTATTTATGTTTTTCCAATATAGGATTACATAGTCATAACATTTTTAAAGAGTCTAAGATAAGTGACATTTGTTGATATCTTTTACCTCGTGTTATAAATTTACTCAAAGGGCATAATTCTCCTTTTATGTTCTAAAAGTTATATATTGCACTTTTTTAAATACGATTTTAGCATTTTTAAATTAAATAAAGACCATATTACCCCTACTGTTAACTTACTTATACTTTTCGTATTTTTGTATTTCTACTTATTTCTTATTAACGACATATATCAATTTTTAATAATTGTTTAAACAATTCAAATTTCAGTTTTTCCTATTAGAGGCATATTTTTTATAGAATTATTTTCTATTATAACCCCATACTTTATATAATGATTTCTTAACTATAACAATGCCATAAAATGGAAAAAATACATCTTTGTAACACATACATACGAAACTATGATGTTATAAAATGTAAATAGATGTATGTAAGTTGCTGCATAATTGTAGTACTTCAACCGGTAAAAAGATACTCACATGTGGATGGTATTTGTTTCACAAACTAAAATTGATAACAACATTGAACATAAAATCGACTTCAAATTTCTTTGTTTGACAATAGTCTACAAATTTTATTTTAAAGGCATATTATTTTGTTCATTTTTGTTATGAGGACAAATTTCACTTTTTCAATTTAATGTAGAAAAATAACATACGACTTAACACCATCTATCTTACTACTATAACACTATAACACTGACACATGTTATTATATTAATAATTAAGTTATAATTTAATTAAAATTATTTTTAAATTTCTCATCCGTGGAGTCCACGAGTTATAACCTAGTAATCAAATAATTGTTAGGTTTATGAACAAAAACACACCATTGAAGATGCAAAGAAAAATAGAGAATATAAGAATCAATGTGAGGTTCACATGATCATGGTAATTATATGCTACGCAAGAGATATATTATAAATAATATTATTAATCATTGTCCGATTTACAAGATACATTAGATTTATATTTATATATTATATATAGAAAGAAAAAAACATGCCTAAAAAGTGGCAGAGTATATGTAAGATATGTAAGGTTAGGAGGGGTTGTGTCCCCTGATATTTGGATCATAAATAGCAAATATGACTTCAAAATATTTAGTATAGGCCTGCTAGTTTCAAATTTGGGCAGTGGCCCCTCCCGATTTCTCCATAGTCTATACTCTATAGTCCGATTTCCAAAATCCAAACCAAACGAGTGAAGCACAAAGTGGAATCGATCGTATCTTCCGCCCCAATCCCCATCGTCGCTCACTGCCTCGTTGGTCGCTCATTGTTGGAGTCTTGACGCGTGTGGCCTGGTCTCTCCTCTCACCATCTCGCCAAATTGCCAATCGACAGTCACCATTCATCGGAAATAAGTTGTCACGGTGTCACCGGAAATCACTCAGATCAGGTATGTTAGGTCATTCTTTCTTCGCTTCCGATTCAGAGGTTCTCCTATTCCTGTAGGCTGTAGTCATGTAGTTTAGTTGTGATTTGGGAATCAATATTCTATAATCAATTCAACAATCAAGTATGTTCATACACTACCAAGACCACTATTAACTTGAAATTTACGCCAATTCTCCTGTAGGCTATATATATATATATATATATATATATATATATATATATATATATATATATATATATATATATATATATATATATATATATATATATATATATGCTCCTGTTCTCTCAAGTCTCAATTTCTCGGATTAGAAATTAGGACTGCCAAAATCCAAATGCTCTTGTTTGTTGAATTGTTGTGATTTGGCCTTTGAGAATCAAATCAATAATCAATTCAATGTTGATTGTTTATTGTTACTTTGTTACAAATTTTATATTAGGACTTTAGGTATTGTTTTCACTTTTGATTTTGAATGGTTTTTAGACACTGTTATTTTGATTTTAGACACTATTATTTTGGTTTCAATGAGTTATTATGTTATTGTAGATTTCTATGTTTTTTTGGTGTTTATTTGTTGAAAGCAACTTGTTTTTTTATGTAAAAACATTAATTTTAGTTTATATTACTTTCGGCCCCCCTAATTAATTGTTCAAGCTCCGCCACTGTGCCTAAACATGTATACAAGTTAGAGCTTATAAAGCCGAAGTCGATATCTAGAAGAGAAATTAAATATTCTCCTATATTTTATTCATACTCATCCTTTTATTATATAAAATGATGATAAATATATTAAATTAGTATTAATTTCATTAAATGTACCATTAAATATCACACGTGTCAATATTTAGTATTGTAGGAGGATGGATAGAAATAAAATATAAGAGGATATGACACATTATCGAAGATAAGAAAACAACTAAATAACAAAACAAGAAACAAAGAACTTGGGACACAACTAAATAACAAAACAAGAAACAAAGAACTTGAGACACCTCTAGTCTCTGAAGTCCGGCTCAAATCTATGGACTATATCTGGATATATAATCTCTGGGACCCTATTACTAAATACTAACTCTCATTGGTTTTAATTAGGTCAAGAAACAAAGAGTCTCCATCAACTCAAAAATAATAATCACAAATAATCAAAATCAAAATGTAGATGCAACAAATAATGATAAAACTTTATATTGACAAATAATAACTTAAAAAAACCTCATGTCTACAACAAAAATATCCAATTAATCAAGAGTTCCAATGTTCAACAAATTTAACGAGTAACTTAAGCACAAGTACATCCAAACTTCCAAACTATTTTACATTACAATCCACGAATGTATATACCAAAATTTTGGTCTAAGAAACAAAGAAAAGAAAAGAGATAAATACTGTAGTAGATAATTCAACTCAAAATTAATTATCTTCATCTACCCACCAATAATAAATATTAATCAAACTTTCTCCAACTGTCCCAACTAACCATATAAATATTAAATGGAAAATGACCCTCTAAATCTCCACATTAATACTATTTCTCTGGATTATCATCGACTAATCCATAATAGCCTATACCATAAAAGTATACATTTTTAAGAATTATTGTTTTGGAAAAATATATTTACTTGATATGTATCAAGACAACAGATAGAAAAACGAGTGTCACAAAGATGATATTCGGGACAAATATTTACTTTATGTATCTCATACAGTAGTTTGTACGTAACTCATCATTAAGGTTAGTGTTTAACTGCTTAAACTCAGAAAATCCAAATTAATGTCATCACATAAAATGATACAACACATTTGTTTTGAATTTGAGTTTGAAAGTGTGAATCTTATCTAGTCAAATAGGCTATTGAAGAGATTTTGGGTGTTGGGTGAAATCATGTATGGAGAAAGAAGATTTGAAGGGCTTTGCATAAGAAAATTATTATTCTCCAAATAATTATAATTTCTGTTACTATGCAAAACAGGGCTTAAATCAGGAAAAAAACTAAGTGGGTTTTGATCATTTGCTAGCGGAGAGAAAAAACCAGGTGGAATCGGAGGTAGTGACGTCGGTCCCGGAGACAATATTCCGGGAAAGTAGCCGACTTTCTCCAATCCGGTACTTATCTCCACCCCTTCCACCACCGCCACGTCACCAGTCTGCGGCACTTTCCTACCGTCTGGCATGGTTGTCGCTTTTTCTGTTGATGCGAATCTTGCCGCCGGTGAGACTGCACCTCCGTCATGGTGGAAAGCAGAGATTGAAGAACCCACCGGGGAGGAGGCGGTTGGGCCGGTCAAACGCTGGACTAAAGTCATGAATTCGTTTGGATTTGTGTGGATTACCTTTGGGGAGACGGTGTAGATGATGACCGGCGGCCGGTATTGCTGTTGGATTCGTTGTGGTTGATGGTGGTGGTTGTGTTGCTGGTGCTGCGGTGGTGGAGCTACCGGCGGTTTTCTGATCTTGTGAGAGTCTTTCCGGACTCTGAGAGGGGAAGGGCGTGGGCCTTGAAGTGACCGGGGAGACTTGGCGGTGCCGGTGGGGAAATCCGGCGAGTCCATGGTGATGATTTCTTTTGGGTTGATATCTTTTACGGAAGAGGAAAAAGTGGTGGCGATAACAATGATGATCCCATAATTGTTTGAAGAAGTAATATGAGCTGACAACATCAAATTTAAACAGTTGAAGTCAACAAAAATTTGGATTTTTTTATATTAAAGGATTAGATTAGATATAAGTTTATTTACTCCAACTTTCCGTTTACTCTTCAAAATGTAATTAACAATAACAAAATTATACAAATTGATAAATATAAATACGTTATTTGCATTAAGTACAGATTTAGGTGAAATTTCATCTTCCAAATTCAAAATCTATTGAATTTTATAGATTTAAATGAATTTTTATGTTCCACTTCTTAATCTATTGAATGGAGTTTTATGAAGGTCAATAGATTCTTTTATCATTATTTTTTTATATAATGTAATGGATTCTATACGGTTTAATTAAATATTAATAAAAGTCATGTATTATATAACCTAATTTATGACATTTATTAAGAATTAAAAAGTGTTTCCTTAAGTGACAATTAAACTCAATATACATTGAACTCCTTTATGACATCTCACCATGATTAAATTTAATTCATTGAAAGCGAGCTATGAATTTCATCTCATTCAACTTCTATATTAAACTATATATCATGGATGTTATGAGTTATAAACCGTATACGAAGTTTAAGTTATGTATGAAAAAAGGGTTGTATAAGTATCTTCTTTTTCAAGTGACCTCGATCAAATTTGGTTGTTTTATGAAGCGGACATTTACGAGTGAATAGTATTTTTGTTTCTTGTGTTCTTGTGTTATCCTTTGGAGGAAGACATATTTATAGCATATTTTGTCGCAGATGATAATGAATGAGCATTATTTTCAATAAAACAGTCATTTATAGTACCTATTATTAAGCTTCATCGAGTTGCAAGGTTGTTGTGACCACTGTTATGTTGACTGACACCTCCTTACATGTCGGGTAACAATTGACATATAATTGACAAGTCCTAAAATTTAATAAAATGAAAAGTGAACCATAATAGAAGCAATCGGTAATCCTACTTTAGATTGCAATGCAAAGCGAAGGTGACAAGTCGTTTGAATGGTACATAAGTCGTTGATCCTACTTTCAACATTTTAAAAGGCATTCATAATTTATAATTTATAAGGAAATCCAATAATCTAACCCTTATAAATGATCTTTTTGACAAAAATGATTTTTTTTTCGGTGTAGCATGTGATTTTTCTTTTAGTATAAGGTTTAGTTTTATATAATGTATAAATTTTGCTTTTATAAAATGTATAAGTTTTGGTTTTATAAAATGTAAAATGCAATTAAAATCAATAAACAATTAATAATTACATAAACTAAAGGGATGTGTCTTTAAGTGATATTACATATACACTCTTTAAATAATCTTTTGACCTTGTACTCCAAAAAAATTCCACTAATCGTTTCGATAAACCATATCCCAGGATTGGTTTTACCCTCTATAAAAATCGATTTCCCGGTGATCAATGCCTTCAGGAACCAACATAAAAACATCATACAATCTCATTTACTATCAATCTGTAGTGGTATGTATGAGGCCTTTCCGAGGATCATATTGAAACTCTCAAGTGGGATTAAATCAGTTAGTTCGGTACACCAGTAGTTGACACCTACTAGCAATTTGTGGATGCGAACTCTTATACCTATAAACAAATCCTCATTTTCTAAACACTAGCCGCTCTTCCAATGACTATCGTATATAGTCATTTTAATTGTCTTCAACTCCAAAGCACTCAAAAACCAATGAGTATGTGATATATTAAATAGGATGTAAACTGGGTCGGTCCAAAGCTTTTTAATGCCCCGAAAAAACTTAAAATGCCCCAAATTTTTTATTAAATCTACCCACAACATAAATTAGCTAGTTTCTTTTTTCAAACAAATTCATATCCATTAAAACTTAAACTAGCAAACACTAAAACATTATCTTTGTGCTTTGTGAATTAAAAAATTCAATCACTACCATGTTTCGTGTGAATTATAAATATCAATTACTACATCATAGTTAACAATAGCGTGTTCAACAAGTATAGTGTATCCTTATTGTATTTAAATTTTTAGAAAAAAAAAATTTTAAACTATGACACAAACAAAATTGTGAACTATAATAACAAAAATTAGATACACTAAACTGTTACAAACACACTATTCCCAATGTCAATATCTTGAATGTCAATATTATATCAAAATTTTAAAACCAAAAATGTCAAGGTCTTCGTATGTAATATAATCTCTAAGTTGAAGCGAATACTCTTTAAATCCACTGTGAACAAAGTATTTTGTCGGCAACACAAACATTTTAAGAATTGCAGTAGTACCCACTTAAGGTAATCAGCCTTACATGGACATCAAATCCAAGGGCATAATCGTCCATCCAAGCTATCCTTTTAATATGCCATGAAACCAAACTCCATTTCACTTCAAATTGACAATACAAACCAAATACACCTCTATAAATAGGGGAAATAACATAAAGGGCGGAATTGTCCATAGAGGGGAAACACCTTTAAAATCTAAAGCAACCAAAACAAGGCAAAGATTAACTTGCACCTGGGAAAAAATCGAGAGCAAAACAACGTTACACCAGATGAGAAAAAGAATGATATCCAGAAAAGATAAGCATTAGACCAAGCACCGATAATTCCGTAAGAAAATGAGCAAGATCGTCAAAAGATGAAAGGTATCCAAAAAAACGAAAAAAATATTTCTTTGTGTTCTTGATAGAAATCCAGAGTCAAGAGAGGAGAGAGTTTATAGAAACTAAGGTTCTTGACAGGAATCACGATATGTATCCAATGCGTATCCAAATAAGAGTCTCTTAACCAATTGACTTCTCGTCTTCTACATCCGGACCTTTCATCTTTTTAGGCGACCATCGGGAAGATGGGAACGAGTCTCCAATAGTCGAAGCGCGTGACACAGTTGATCGTAGATGATGAACTCATTTAGGACAAATACCTATATTAACATTATGGACTAAATTTATGCCCCTCATCTCCTTGCTGCCCTGGGCCTCTGCCTAATTCACTTAGGTATCGGGCCGACCCTAGATGTAAAGCTACAAAAAAGGTTAGGAATAGTTAATTAATATATAAATAATCAGGTAATGTTATCCAAACATAATTATACTGTATCACAATCTGCCCAATATGGGTAAACGGATCTGTCATCCATGTCACTCCAGTCAAATGTATCTGTGTTGAAAGTTGATGGCACAAATGTCCACCAAGCATCATCCGCTCTACGCTCTAGCAACAAGGAGATCCACATCATGATGTGCTGTCAATATATATATATATATATATATATATATATATATATATATATATATAAATTGCAGTAAAGTAAGTATTGTTATTAGAAGCGAAGTATATAATGAACACATAATTATATTACTTACATCACATGACAACCATCATCCATGACTATCCTTATATAACCGTGTCCAAAACTCAATCGTAGCAAAATCGGTCAAATAACTGTGACCAAACAATAATGAACCATCTCGTTCTTTATATATAATGTGTATGGTAAGTTCTAAAAGATTTTCAAACGGTGTTGGTTGTTGTCGTGTACCACATTTTCTCTTCATTTATATATGCCATACATACATAACTTTTTGGAGCTTAGAACGCCTAAGAGGTGTTGGCGATGGTGTTTGTATTCATCCCACATAATCTTTACATACGACAATTGAATACATGGAAACGGCTACTCAGGACCGTCATTCGGTGGCTATTCAGGTGTGCCTGACCCATTATCATGCTCCCATAAGTCATTGTCATTGTCTTCTGTGGTAGCAGCATCTGGCACGACGAGTGCCTGTACGGTTCAATAATGTTTACTTATAAACGATGCAAAAATATAAGGACCATAAATGATGAAATAATTAACAATGTACCTCCACCCCCTTCGAGGTACCAACTTCATTTCCGGGATTCTTATTGTTAAGTTTTAGAACCATGGCTAAAGTAGTGTCATCATCTGCTAAACGCTTATCCTGTGACCTTAATTGCCCACGACATTCACTGAGCTCCTTTTGCAATTAACGGATCTCGTTTTGCAAGTCACTAATAATTTGGTCGTTGTTAGTTGATGGTTTAGTGACTGATGGTGGTGGTGGTGCCAGATGAGATTGATCATCTATTTGTTCCTTCTTTTGTCGAGGCTCATGAGTAGGGGAGTTTTTGGGTGATGATGTTAGTGAAGGTGCCCTATGAACTTATGTGTTAGGAAAATTAAGGGGATCGATCCACGCGCATCTAGTTATCCACTATTCAGCTCGAATCTCGACTCCTATTGGCTCTAATTTTTGTACAAGTTTGTTATCCTGCTAACAAAATTATAAAATAATAAATAAATATAACTTATACATAAAAAAAATCTTAAAATATTTAAGTAACCACACATCGTCGACTTTTAGAAACTGGTTGCACTGAGGGTTTAGTAAAGGTCTCATTTTCGACCAAGAAATAACCCGATGGATCACATTCTCTTGTCGAGTACCAAACAAACTAATCACAGGAAAAGTTTCGAGAATCCATATCTAAAATAATCATGTATTAGAATCTTAGCAAACAAAATAAACACTTTTCATCATGTACTTACCTTAAAAACGTATAAAAAGTCGTTTAGGGTGTATGCCATTTTTTAAGGTTGTTTCTCTTTCAGTTCAACTGGATGTAGATACTTGTCAATCTTATTGAATATTGTAATTAGCTATGAGTACAATTGAGCCCAAATTATTCCCCCCCGTAGATATCTGCGACATACAACATTCCTAATTAAAATTGTAAAAAATAGGAACAAAAAATATTAGTAATGACATAATTAATTATAATATGTAGTTACAAAATAACAACATGATACATGTTGAATTCATCAAGGTTGGATAACAAAGAGAAATACTCCTCTAACACACGCTGTTTTTTCAACCGGCCGTTGAAACCCTTCTCTAACAGATAGAGGAGACATACAAGGACCGCATCCTCATCCGATTACTTATTAAGTGACTTTTCAAACATCTTAATCACATCGTCTAATTTCACCCAGATGTTACTCGCGATCACAGGAAAGATACGGGACCAAAAGACTGTCCTAGAAGCAGAAGCAGGAAAATAGTCACCAAACTGGAAGCCCGTGACAAGACAAAATTCTTTATTCCTGAAAGATAGCTCGTAACCCCCAATCTCAAAAACCATTTCATATATATCGCTTCAGGGGTCTATGATAACTTCGTGGAAAAATACGTAATGTAGAAGCAAAGGATCCCCATCTACATTACGAATGTCTAACCACCTCCCAAAACATTAATTCTGGAACATACGCTCGCATTCCGGTCTGTCTTTAAACGCCTCAAGAATTTTCCCATCGATTTTGGGTTTACAATACAGTGTAATGGATGCATCAAAACCATGTCGTACTGCACCAGTAAAAAAGGTGTTAACACTTCATTATGGAACAAAATCTGACCAAGATTTCGGGTCACTTCTGGACACATTCTGGAACAGTTCATTGTGTTCAGAAGTTGTTTCAGACCAATTCCTCGTGTTCCGAATTTCGAATCCTTCCGAAATGAATTTTTAAGCACCAGAGCACTACATTTCGATCTAAATTAATAATGCGTAAGCATATAAATTAGTTTCGGGTTGGTCCTATAGCAATGAAATATTAAATTAACACTGTGGAACAGTTATAGTTCATTCTGGAGGTGCTCCACGCATTCCATATCGATAGTTCTCAATGAATAATCATGGTATACAAACAAAAAAGTAGGTTTTTGAAGTGAAGAACATACCCATAAAATAACCGGGTCATATTGATAGTCTTCCATGTAGGAGTTGTGTGTCGTAGGTCGGAATCGGAAACGAATTCGTGTGTCGAAATCGAGTCGGAATGTCGGAACAAGATCCGGAATGAAGTCGACGGTCCGGATTATTCAAATTATATTCCGGATTTTGAAATTCAAATTCTAGGTCTGAAACATGTACGGATACACCGGAATTGGCAGTTCAGAGGCATCGAAATGGGTCGGCCCACCCAAAAATGAGGCCAAAATAGGTTCCGGAATGGCCAATTCCATAGTATGTGCTTATTTTGCCAAAAAAAAAACTAAAAAAAAAAAAGATTAGATTACTCAATTTCCCTAATTTATAAACCTTGTTAATCATATTTTTCTTTAGATGATGCACAAATAAATGCATATATTATTCAAGTAATATATTTTATATAGTACAACAAGGCACATTAAAGTACGAGTATAATGTCATACGGGGAAATATGCTTAAAATACTATGGGTGTGTTCGACATGCAACATTTAGGAGCTTCTGGGTTCTACCTTTTATGAAAACGCTTGTAAAAAGGAAAAAGTTTCGTTCAGTGAGAGGAGCATTTAACTTTTAGCCTAAACAAAACACTCCAAAAAATCAAAAGCTACTTGGATAAGCTTTCAACAAAATGCTCCAAAATCAAATGTTATCCGTTATCCGCTACCAGCTAATTTTGTCGAACATGCCCTATGTACTCACCTCATTCCTTAGCTAATGATTTTTCTTAAATTATTATCGTAAGATTATTCGATCTCCAAGAACACCTAAATATGATTGCAACACATTTACACGTTTCCAAATAACACCTTGGAAACTCAAAAATGAAATTCATGAGAGTGGTCTTCCAAGTTCCTGTTAGGTTAGAAGAAACGATAAAGAAAACATATTAGAGGAATACGAGAAAAAAAAAAGAAACACAAATCAAATTAAAGCACACAAAACACAATGATTTTAATGGTTCACACTATCTTGCAATAAACTACATCCACTATCGAATTAGAGAGGTTTTATTCCATACACGCTTTTTCTGCTACAATGTTATAGGTACGGCCGTTCATAAGTATATAAATGATAAGATTTGACCTAAACGTATAAAAGGCCAAGCCCGAATGAATAACACACAAGTTAAAATTAAAAAAACTAGAAAATTGGCCCGCCCAAAAAAGAATTCAGTCTTTAGATTTCAGATCTGATGATAAGTCTCCATATCTAACAATCTCCCACTTGGAGGCTTGATCATTATTCAGCTGTCATCCAAGTATGTATCCCTTGTAACATTCGTCTCTCTCTCTCTCTCTCTCCATCTCTCTCTAGTCCCTACCTCCTCTTAAGTTCATGGAATCCCAATTGAAGCCATGCACATCTTCAACATATCAGTTTGTACAACCATAGTAAACATATAAACTAGATTCTTTGTACCAAGAATTTTCTTCACATTTAGTGTACCATCAGTTACCAGTTCTCGTATGAAATTATATCACATCTGTATGTGTTTCGTTCAGCTGTGAAACACTGGATTTTTCACGAGATGTACTGCACTTTGATTGTCACAGTGGAGAACACAGTCTTGTTGTTTATTCCCAGTTTTGACCAAAAGTTATTCAACCATATCAACTATTTGCTTGCTTCTGAAATGGTCGTATATTATGCCTCCTTAGTTGAGAGTGCAA
This sequence comes from Lactuca saligna, assembly GCF_052625555.1. Taxonomy (NCBI): domain Eukaryota; kingdom Viridiplantae; phylum Streptophyta; class Magnoliopsida; order Asterales; family Asteraceae; genus Lactuca; species Lactuca saligna. The sequence continues at coordinate 32,723,361 of NC_136425.1, read as the reverse complement.
CACTTTTCTGAAGTATGGACATCCAAATCACTATTGTACCTACGAGAGTAAAAACATACCCAATAGTTCTTTTTCCCGAATCCACACATCCCCCTAAATCAGCATCAGCGAATCCTTCCAAAATCACTTTATTTCTGCTAAAACATAAATCAACTTCAGAAGTACCTTTTAAGTAATGCAACAACCACTGGACTCCTTCCTAATGCTCTTTACTCGAATTTGACATAAATTTGCTCATAACTCCCACTGCATGTGCAATGTTCGGTCTGGTACACACCATAGCGTACATCAAGCTACCAACTGCTAATGTATATGGGATTTTGGCCATTTCTTTTTTGTCTTCATCCGTCTTTAGGGACTGTTTCTTGGAAAGTTATATCTAACTTCCCAAAGGTGTACTTCTTGGTTTTGCATCAATCATGTTGAACTTCTCTAGAACCTTTTGGATATACTTCTGTTGTGAAAGCTTCAAAGTTCCAACAACTTTGTCTCTAACTATGCTCATCCCGAGAATTTGTTTGGCAGCTCCCAAGTCCTTCATCTCAAACTCTCTGAAGAGTTGCTGCTTCAGTTTGTTGGTGTCATGTATGTATGATCCAGCAACCAACATATCATCAACATATAATAATAGAATAATTTAAGAGGACCTAAAATTCTTCAGATAACAACAATGGTCCATCTCACATCTCTTCCACCCATTTTTGTGCATGAAGTTGTCAATTTTTAAATACCACTGCCTTGGGGCTTGTTTTCTAACTAATATTAGGTTTCGATTTCTGAGTCTTTATCTTCTTCAAAACTCCCACCGAATTTAGTATTTACAATCTCTTTAACATTCCCACTATTTTGTGAGCCTTCATCTGTTTCATGTTGTAAAACATCAACATCTCTTAATTCGTCAAACACCATCTTCTGACTCTATTTGTTTTTTCTTTGAGTTGTTGATAGATCATCTTTATAGAGGGCGTCTTCATTAAAAGTGACATCTCTGCTTCTGATAACTTTCATGGTTTGGTTGTCCTAGCATCTATAGCCCATATCATCTAACTTGTACCCGATAAAGATGCACGTCTTAGCTTTGGCTTCAAGTTTGTCTTTTTTGCATCTTTAACCTTGACATAAGCATTAAAACCAAATACTTTAAGGTGAGAGAGATACTTCCCTTTTCTGCCATTCCTCTTCTGGAATTTAAAATCTAATGGGGACGGAGGGTCCATGACTTTAAGGTAACTAGTTGTGTTCACTGCGTCTGCCCATCATGTAACCACATGCTTTTAACTCTCTCATTTAATGTTATGTCCATCCTCTCCACAACATTTTTGCTAAGGTGTTTCTGGCATAGTCATCAACATTCTGAATCCATGTTCTGCATAGTAATCGATAAACACCTTATTGTTGTATTCACCACCTGTAACACCCCGTTTCCAAGTCAAACCCTAAAATCTAAAGATTTGTTTCAAGTATTATTTTATTCCGATATACGCATATTTTTTTTAAATAAAGAGCTTAGTGAAAAAGTGTGTAATTGGCATTATAATTGGTTTTGGAGGTCTAAAGAGTGCTTTCGAGATTCGTATTGGAGAGAATATTTGAACATACAACTAAAGGAGAATTAATTGGGCTCGTTTTGTAGTTTTTGAGCTTATATTGAAATTATTTCGTAGAGGAGGGACTATTTGGGTAAATTTGGATGTAATTGTTGGATTAGTGTCTAAGCTAGTAACCATATTTGGTAAATACTTAACCCGGTTGTGCATGGTCCTTTTAGGTTGCCTTCAAACCTGGCAATGGAATAAGATAATTGTTGGAGAGAGAAGAATGATTTATTAATTTAGTACTTGGTTAGTAAATTAATTTGAAATCAAGATAAATGATTTATTGATGTATTATGGATATAATATATATTAGAAATCACATTGTTTAATTAATATTTAATCAGAAATTAATTTGGAATTAATTTTAGGATTAAAGGAATTAATTGAAACTGCAGGGACTAAAGGTGACAATGTTCAAAAGTTGAGCATTGAAGCATTCTAGAACCTCCCTTAGAGGTGGGGAACGAAATCTAGAGTTTCCTAGGGTTTCCTTGGGATCTAAGGGTGCCTTGGAAGCCTTAGGGAGGAAGTTAAGGGATTAGGGTTATCTAAGATTCATCTGTCTTATCCTAAACCTTCCTTATCACCTATATAAACCCTCATAGGGTTGGATTTCGTCCAAGGCACTCCAAGAGAGGCTTAGAGCCGAATTTTCCACTTCTCTTCTCTCTCCATAGTAATCCTTTGTTGCTAGGTTTGTTTGTGAGCCATTAGAGGCGCGACACTTGTGGCGCTTGCTTTCAAAGACAAGAAGATTCAAGATTTAAGTTGTTATTACAATATAACAACAAGAGGTATGTATTTCATCTTTCTTTGTGAATTTCGAAATCCCTAGAAGCTTGTTAGGGTTCTTCACATGTTCATAGTGTTGTATAACTAATAGTGATAACATAGATCCAACTCTAGGGTTGCATGCACACATAGGATTGTTTGTATAAAACTCATCAGTGGTATCAAAGCCATTGGTTTTTGTTTTCAATTAGCATTATACAAATGTATGAACTTGACAAATTAGGGTTTATGGCCAATAAACCCTCGGAGGCATGAATTTTCGAAATTAGGGTTCTTGAACCCTGATTTACGAAATTTGGTTAGGGTTTCCCAAACCCTTTCCATAGCCTCCAAGATTTTGAAATTGGTTAGGGTTTCCCAAACCTTTTCCTTAGCCTCCAAGTTTTCGAATTCTAGGGTTATCCAACCCTTGAATTTCGAAATTTGCCTCCTTCCCCAAGATAAGATCCTATTTTTTAGGGATTTGGATAAATGTCATATCTTGTAATTATCTTTTAAGTGTTTAAATTTGGTAATTAAAGATTTTGAATTATCCCATCCCATAATTTCGAATTTTAGGAGATTTAAGGGATTAGGTTAAATTAATTGTTTAATTTAAAAGATATCCTTACCAAAATAGAAGATAATTGTCAAATTATTTAGATAATCATTGCCTTATGTGATAAACTTGATTTATTTGATTTATTTGATATATTATCTTGCAAGAAATTGAATTAGGTCATATTTAGATAATTAATAATTAATTGGTTAATTATTAATATTTGTAATTTGATCAAGAATGTTCTTGATTATGTTTTGAAAAGTTTCAAAACTTGCCCTCAAGTTTTGGAATTTATATTTTGATTAAAAGTTTAACTTTAAAATGTTAAATTCTAAACCCTAGTTTTCAAAAGTTCAAATTTCACCCTTTTGGTTTTATTAAGTTAATTAAAAGTATAATTAAAAGAAAGTTAATAAATCCGTCATCATTTGGTTTATATTTGATTAAATTAAAAGTGTAATTTATAAAATTAAACCACCTAGTATTTTAAAAGTATAAAATACACCCTTATACTATGTATAAATTAAAAGTCTAATATTATATATGTATAACTTAAATGCTAGTGTTACCGTTAGTATGTCTCATTCACGAAGCCGATCTATAAGGGGGTATAAGGTTATGGCCTATAAAATGGACGTTAAATGGGTGTCTACTCTCACTCACCGCTTCCTTGATTGGCGGAGGGTCGTTAGCCGAACGGGTAGGATAAGGAAAACACTCTCCTCATTAAAAGTATAACAAAAAATAAAGTAGTTAAATGTTTTAAAAAATTTCCAATCTTAGTTACTTTAGGCAAAAATGAATTGATGCAATTCCATGAAATTAGACTTTGTACCCTTGCTAAGACGTTAGTGGAGCGTGTGTGGTTAACCAGCACACTAATTGGGTTGTATGCAAAGGTGGAAAAGGGTGACTCGATGGCTGTCATAGTTTGATGGAGCTTGTGTGGTTAACCGACACATCAAATGGGTGACTGTAACATTGGGGGCACCATGTATATTTGCATGGTTATTTACACCCTGTTTTGTGATCCTCGGCATCCCATTCACAAATCGAGGTGCATATCGAGATTTAAACATGCCATTGAAAAGTTCAATGAATCTCAAAAGATCTAGGAGTTTTCAATACATTTAAAACTTAAATTCCTTTTTCGTTTTTCATGGTGTAAAAGTAGTGAATCGTCATTCACTTACCTTCAAATGTTCTGCAAGTTGGATTACGGCATCCCTCTTCCAATTTGTAGGATGTTGTGTTGAATCCTAGCCTTAATATCTCATTTGGGTGTTTTATTAAGGACTCAATCAACTAAACTTAAATTTTCTCTCGTTTCATATATGTCAAAGTTTGACAACTATGGTCTTCCTAAATCCGTTGGAAAAAGGTTTTCCACATGAAGATGATGTTCCACGATTGGATTGTAGAAATGGAAATCATGCTTCATTTCTCCACCTCCTCCAATAATTCCCCCTGACCCATGTGTTTAAAAACTTGAGAAGTTCAAGGTCACTCAAACCCTATTGGCAATAAGACACAAAGATGGAAAGTCTGTGTGTACATACGTCTTAAAGATGAAGTCACACATTGACAAGATTGTTAGGTGTCGATGTCTCAAGGTAGTTGGTTGTTCAGTGACTTCTCGAATCATATGGTAAGTTCGACCACGATATGACCTTTATTTATTTGACTCATTTGCTTATTGTTGTTGAATCAGAAATGATTTTGCGCACTGGTCGAGCAAATTTTGTCTAATAAATCAATATCCCAACCTTCTATGGGAGATGGCAACATTGGAAGTCCAGAAAAGTTTTCTCTATGCAAGAGAAAGCCTGAGTCTGAAATAGTCCCGTGAACCATTCCAGAAGAATCCATGTGTTTATACTGCCAAAAGAAAGGGCATTGGTTACGAAGTTGCCCTCACTACCTAAAAGATCTAAGAAATGGGAGAGTCAAGATGTATGACTCTGCTTTAGGTAAAATCCACTATCTAACTCCATTAAGTTCCTATTTGGAGATTGTTAATACATGATGTGATAAGATTACATTTATATGTTTTGAAGGATCGAAGAAAAGAATGGAAGCTTAAAGGAAGGAGCAAGTTGGGTCTGATCGCGAAGAAATGGATTACGATCGCATGGATTCGATGATCGGATTTTTGAGCTACTGCTTATAGTTATGGTAGATTGCTTAGGAATATGTAATAGCATAGTTTTCATTTACATTGTAAGGATATATATTTTTCCGCAATAAAATAAATCTTGATTTTGTCTTATTTATATTTCCTTGTAATGGCAATTGTAAAAATTGATATTTATGTGTTTCTATTATAAGCAATATAAAGTGGATGTGATTCTTAGTTATGTTATTTTCTAAGGAAAGATTCTCATCGCCCAAGTTTCAATTAGACAAAAGCATGGAATCATATGATTTGAATCATGTGATGTATGGAAATCTTGGTACTTAGAAATTTTAAGGCTAATTCCTTGACAAATAGTCAAGTAAAGGACTAGGAGATCTAGTTCACAATGTTGTGCACTAGTCAAGTCCACCATAAATAAAAACAAGATTTTTCATCATGATTTACTAAAATTCTAGTAAACATGATTATGCTTACAAGATTAAGTGTAATTTTGAATCATTGAAAAGTTTCAATGAATGACAGAACGAATAAGAAGAATCAATTAGGCAAAAAGATAAAAGTTTCTCCAATCTAAGAATAAGGGAGACTACTTTTGTATCATGTTTTATGATCATTTTAAGAACCATATTACAATTCATCTTATAAGGACACCTTAGTGCACTAAGTATGGCTAAGAAGAGGAGTCGGGAATTGTCAAAATGGGTTAATTCAGTAAGATGAATCGTACTTCGTTCCAAGATCAAGTCTTAGAGTTAAACTCCAAGATTGTGACTTGAGTGATAAAATCTTAATTAGGAATGTTCTTATTTTTTCACATTTTGGTGAGTTCTGATGTCTAGAATAAGACAAAGACCAACTACTACCAAATTGTGTGTAGGTTTTGTCTTGATAAAGACACAAACTAACTCTTGAATATTTGTTTTGTCAAGGAATGTTTATTGACAACACAATATTATATGTCAAGAGGTCAGTGGGAGTATAAATGATCTTGAATAGGTTCAAGAACTAATTAAGAGTAAACCTATTATTAAACACTAGCACACGACTTGAGGTTGCTAACCTATCGTGTTGACAGATTTTTGTTTCCGTGCCATTCTAGTTTGGTCAACTATGCATGTGAGTTCTATGGGTTCTTAATGGATTGCATAGGGGAAAGACACCCTGTTCAATGGAAAGTACATTGAAATGAAGGGGTGGGTTGCTCAATAACTTGGAGGCAATGGTGGGACCCTTGAGAAATTAAGAATGAACATGTTCTGTCCATAAGAGTTTGGATTTGTCACTAACATTATCTTGTAATTATGGTTATAACAAATTCACATGGATAAGGGCACATACACAATAAAATCTAAGTGTCATAAAGTTTCTCTCCTTCATGAAAATGATTGTGAGGAAACGATTTCATTAAGAGAGATTTCGAAGATAACATTATGTAATTTGGGTTTCTCAAATTCAACTATGATTACGACATCCCTCTTCATAATTCGAATTGTGGGAAATGGCAAATGGGTCTGAACATTTTAGACTTATTGCTATAAGTTCTAGAAACGTTTAGACACACACATGAGTTATCTAAGAAAAGGTGTATGAGGTTGAGAAGCTTAGATAAATTCTTATCGAAGCGTCTTAGTATTAGAAATATGAACTTAAGAAACTCAATAAGCATTGTTTTCTAGAAGATCAATTGTTTTCTGAATACATGTCAAAGCTAGTGGGAGCATAAGTGTTATGTTGGTATGAATATAATAATCATGTTAGTGGGAGCATGATAATTATGGTAAGTTGCAAGTTAGCAATATTAATTATAGAAAACAACTGTTTTAATTTGCAAAGTTGCAAGGGTTAAAAAGTTGTTTTGCTATAATTAAGGGAGAGAATATTGTACTTCGTTTCGAAATCTAAGAGCTTAGATCAATAAATTTTAATCAAATTTAGTCAAATATATGAATTGCATTCTCAAAATTCAATTATGATTACGGCATCCCTTTTCTTAATTCGAGTTTTGAGAACATGGCAAAAAGAAATATTATGGCAAAAGACTGATAAAGTATCACATCTTTATGAAAGACGTTATTCTTCGTGTTCCATACGCTTCGAGTATAGGATCGATCACATATGCTATAATAATTGACCGTTCTGAAATTTTCCAAATGCCTAGAGCATTAAGAGGGAAAAAGGACTATAACCGGACATGACTAAGTTTATTAAACAACTATCAAGGGACAATCTAAGATTCGCCAAGGATTGGTTACTTGTGAATAGTTAGAAGTATAGTAGTGGATGGACCATACTGACATTATTATTACAAGATTTGAAAATGAGTTGTCATATGGCAAATGTGGAAATGTTTCCATATTGGGAGTTGGACGTTAAGAATCTATATGTCTAGATTAGAAACTTTTATGTAGAAGGATATTCAAAGGAATGTACCTTGAATATGAGACTTCTTATCTATGGAATTGTCTTGAAACAATCTCCAACAGAGGACTTTGTAATTTCATTGGCAATAGTATTTGTGACTTTAGTGCAGTGACATTACGAAAGGATCGTTGCATAGAACGTTAGAATATAACATATTCTATACGTGGCAAGAATTTGATATACTTACACTTGTGATAAGGATTGGGAGGTGGGAAATGAGTATGATTGGAAATGTGTTCATTTGATCTATTTCACAAAGAAAGGACCATAGGTAAACATTGTGTGCATGCTAAGAGCATTGGACAATTGTAGTAATAATTCAAGTAATAAGTTAATTAACCGTAACAACAAATAATGAGTAATTGATATGGTGATAAATAAAAGGTGTTTTATTTATACTCAAAGGTTTGGGACCATATACGATTAGTATTATTCTTGTGTTTCACTTTGCATGTTTTGACTTCCTGAATAATTAATTATTTCAAAATAATCAAATTATTCGAATGGTCCACAGTCGTTCATATGTTGGAAGTAGGTATGAATGAAGACTGTCATGAATTGGTTTGTAGATTGTCTAAAGTGTATTAGATATAGCAAAGGTTTGCTGCAACGTTCTTGAGTGCTTATGAATATTATTTTGAGCATTGGATTAAACCCACGTTCACTTGGATCGCTTCATGGATTTTATCACGAGCGATTGATGAGACGATAATATCTTGTATTCTTGAAACCGAGATGTGTGAGTTGTATCTTGCGAATCGGTTACACATTCATAATATGTAAACGCACCATTAACTTGGTGTTATAAAACATATTGTTGTGTGTGATTTGGTGAGTGAGTGCAAGCAAGCATTGAGTCGAAGTTTATCCGTCCTTTTACCAAAAGTGGGATAAAAGCGATATATGTGAGCCCCTTGATGAATTGGTGATGACAAACGTAAATGCTCGGCCAGGCTAGGGCTAATTTGATTTGTTCAATTAGTCATTCATCGTAAATCAGAAATTGGGAAAAAACACATAGACTGAGAGAATGATTTCAATCCATGTCTCACATCTATACGATATATAGAATGGAGGAATATATGATCCCTTATCTAAAGGACATGTTACTGATAAGATCAGAGTTCGACAGCGTCTTTGAGAGATACGATTGCCAATCGGGATGTACTTGCATTTACGGTTACTAGACTTATCCAAGTGGGAGACTGTTGGATTAGTGTCTAAGCCCGTAACCATATGTGGTAAGTATTTGACCCGGTTGTGCATGGTCCTTTTGGGGTGCCTTCAAATCTGGCAATAGAATAGGATAATTGTTGGAGAGAGAAGAATAATTTATTAATTTATTACTTGGTTAATAAATTAATTTGAAATCAATATAAATGATTTATTAATGTATTATGGATATAATATATTGATTATAAATCATATTGTTTAATTAATATTTAATCAGAAATTAATTTGGAATTAATTTTAGGATTAAAGGAATTAATTGAAACTGCAGGGACTAAAGGTGACAATGTTCAAAAGTTGAGCATTGAAGCATTCTAGAACCTCCCTTAGAGGTGGGGAACGAAATCTAGAGTGTCCTAGGGTTTCCTTGGGCTCTAAGGGTGCCTTGGAAGCCTTAGGGAGGAAGTTAAGGGATTAGGGTTATCTAAGATACATCTGCCTTATCCTAAACCTTCCTTACACCTATATAAACCCATATAGGGTTGGTTTTCGTCCAAAGCACTCCAAGAGAGGATTAGAGCCGAATTTACACTTCCCTTCTCTCTCCATAGTAATCCTTGGTTGCTAGGTTTGTTTGTGAGCCATTAGTGGCGCGACACTTGTGGCGCTTGCTTTCAAAGACAAGAAGATTCAAGATTTAAGTTGTTATTACAATATAACAACAAGAGGTATGTATTTCATATTTCTTTGTGAATTACGAAATCCCTAGAAGCTTGTTAGGGTTCTTCACATGTTCATAATGTTGTATAACTAATAATGATAACATAGATCCAACTCTAGAGTTGCATGCACACATAGGATTGTTTGTATAAAACCCATCAGTAATTTGAAGGGAAAAGAGGAAGAAAGGCTAAATATTGCATAATTGAGATTTTGGGGTTAAAAAGGTAATTTCTAGATTAAAATTGAAAAATATCTTGAAAAGAGGGGCTTGAATGGTAACTAATGGATTAGAGTTGAAAAGATTTTATGGGGGCGGGGGCTAAAGGGTAAGTTTTGGATTTAACTTGAAAAGTTTTGGTGGAGGAGGGGCTAAACTTGAATAATATGAAAGAAGTTTAAAGGGGTACGGGTGAACCCGTCACCCTCGTATGCAGCCTCCATATTTAAACAATGCAACCCAAACCCTAATGGAGGAAATCAGCCGCTACATCCTTCTTCACCTCCGGTCACTGCCACCACCCCCTTTACACTTGTGTTCTGACCGGAAAAGACTACCGACGACCTCTTGAGACTCCAACGACGGACGAGATCGATACCGCGGCTGTTGTTGCTGTTTTAAATCACCATTCTCTACTACTTATTCTATTACCGTTTTCATCCGCATAAGGCAGTTATCAGCACTGTTCCGGTTGCCTTTTTCCTCCTGTTTCTTCTCCGCAACAAGTAACTTACATCTGTTGTCTGCCGCCTCATGGGTTGATGAGCTTGTGGTGTCTCCGTTATCACCAGAAAATGGCGGAAATGTTCAAAACTTACAATGTGGATGTGCTTGTGTGCACGTTCTGTAGAGTAGGAGCCGTGAAGAACCACCATGGCAGCCGACCATGGCGGCTGCTGTCGTCAACATCACCGTTGCGCCGCTTGTGTGGCTTCTGCCGTCGCCGAACGCCACCAAAAGGGTGTATGTCCTCCTGTTCCGGGCAAAACAAGTGTGTCGGTGTGTTTCCTGTTGTAGTGTGTGTTGTGTGTGATTTCATTTGGCCGAAAATCGCGAGAAAGGCCACCACCACCACCATGAGTTGGTGGCTGCCAGCATCTACCACCACCGGCCACCACAAGGTTGTTGTGTGTGTGTGTTTATTCTCTTAAGTGTGTGTTTATTTTGGGATTAAAGATTTGTACAATGTAATTAGAAAGTGGAATAATAAAATGAAAGCTCAAAACCACCACCATATGGTGGTGGTTGCCGCTACCGGCTGCCGTGTTGGGTAACGGTGTGCCTAGTTTGTATTGTGACTCGTTTGGGATGTTTGGACAAAGGGACTAAAACCCTAATGGGTCTAACAAACCCTAGTTGGGCTGATGAAACCCTAATGGGCCCAATAAATCCCTAACTGACCTAAAAGCCCAAACACGTGACTAATGGGCCTAATGAACCTTAATTGATAAAAAAGACCTAGCTATTGGGCCTACTAGGCTAAGATGGGGTTGGAAAACCTAATTAGGGTTTAGAAAACCCTAATATTGGATTTATAGGCTTGGACTTATCGGGACCCACATTTGGGCCATTGGAATGGAATTGTGTATTAAGCCCAATCACACCATATGATTTATTTAGTAGAGTGATGGACATAATGGATTAAGTCTTTAATGGGTTAAGTGAGAAACACTTAACCTTAATTGTCATCTTATGTGAAACCCTATTTTCACTTGGGTTTATTATTGGGCCTTTCTATTGGGCCTTGATGATTGGGTTATTGTTGGGACATCCAAGGATAATCATATGGACTAGAATATTTAGATGGGCTTTAGGGTAAGGCCCATATATGAGGGTTTGGGCCCAATTTGGAAATTTGGGCCATAGATTGGCCATAATTGGGCCTTCATGATTATGAGATGTTGGTGTTGGATTAGTATCTAAGCCCGTAACCATATTTGGTAAGTACTTGACCCGGTTGTGCATGGTCCTTTTGGGTTGCCTTCACCAAAGCAACTTGACTGGAGAAATAATAGAGAAAAAGGTTATTATGATTTATTAATATATTATAAGAATAATATATTAAAGGAGAAATCATATTTTTTTTAATTAATATTGGTCAATAATTAATTAAGAATTAATTTTGTGATCAAACGTAATTAATTAAACTAGAGGGGTTGAATTGCAATTATGTAATAGTTGCAAATTAGGGCATTGGTTGCCCCAAGGAAGGGCTGGATGAATTCAATGGGATGAGGCCCTATAATTCGTCCAAGGATAAGGATATAGACTTATCTTATGGATTGCTTGGTGGGCAAGCAACTAAATAAGGATAAGGACTAAAACCCTAATCTCTACCCTATATAAAGACCCCTTGGCTAAGGGAAATCGGCCACTTGATCCTAAGAAGGCTTAGAGCCGATTTCTAGCCTGTCCCCTCTCTCTCTCTCTTGCCTCTCCATTTGCTTGTGGTGTTTGTGAGCCATTAGAGGTACTACACTTGTGGTACTTGCTTTCCAAGACAAGAGATTGAAGATTTGTGTTGTTATTGCAATGTAATAACAAGAGGTATGTAATCCCTTCTAGCATATAAATTTCAAAATACATAGGTACATGCTAGGGTTCTTCTTGTGTTCATAAAGTTGTGTATCTAATAGAGAAAACATAGATCCAAATCTTAGGTTGCATGCACACATAGGATTGTTTGTATAAAACCATCAGTTGGGCCATTAGAAATACCAAATGTTTGGACTGGACTAGATGGTTGGGCCTTTGAATAAGACCATGTAAAGGTTTTGGCCCAATTTGGAAAATTGTGCCATATGTTGGGCTTTGACTCATAGTTGACTTTTGGGCCTTTGAATTGGGTATTGGGCTTGGCTAAAGTTAAGTTAAGGGTAAAGTAGTATTTACCCCAAGTATGTACTTATGGTTATGAGTTGGAACACAACTATTAATTGGGTGATGTTTGATATTGACAGTTCGAGAATCTGTCATCCGACAGTTGGGATTGTGTCTATGGGACTTCAGCAGTGTGAGGTGAGTTACCTTCCAATAGAAGTGGGTATAAGGCACAAAGGCCGGACCACTAGTAGTTGATTATAGATGAGATGATTGTATTTATCATAATTATATGGTTTGCTATTACCTGCTATGTTTATGTGCTAGCATGATATGTTATATGTGATAGTGGTAGAAGGAGGGGAAATAGTCCCCGAGTTCGGTCGTTAGGACCGAAGGGTAGGTCGGGCACTCCAGATATGTCTGACAGTATGATTATGTTACGATATGTGTGGTAGTAGTAGTATGTGTGAAATAGTCCCCGGAGTTTGGTTTTTAAGACCGAAGGGTAGGTCAGCACCCCATGACTGCTTGACATGGGTAGGTCGGCACCCTAGAATGGTTGGACAGGGTAGGTCGGGCACCCCAGAATTGTCCGACAGTATGTATGTTATGTATTATGTGGTATGTTGTATTATAAGGGAACTCACTAAGCTTCGTGCTTATGGTTTTCAGTTTTGGTTTCAAGTACTATGTTCTCAAAGGAAATGAGTCGGCTCGATCGCAACGCATCACACTATGTTTTCCGCACATAAGATCTTTGGGATTACACTCTGATATTATTTTATGATACTACGTTTGGCTATTGACATTTTGGCTTGACAGGAGATGTTATTATGGATGTTTTTATGCTTATCGTTTTATAACAACTTATTTAAAAATGAAATTTTTGGCCTTAAATTTTGGGATGTTACACCACCATTATCTGACTTCGGACATTTTATATTCAGATTTGTCTCGTTCTCCATAGCAGCTTTGAACCTTTTAAAAGTAGAGAAAAAGTCAGATTTATTTCTCAGAAAGTAAACCCATACCTTTCCTGTAACATCATCTATAAAGGTAATGTAATACCAGGAACCTCCTGTTAATGAAACTTATCTGGGACCAAAGACATCAAAAGATATCAGCTCAAGCTAATATGATTTTGGTGGGTGACCCGTCTTCACGAAAGTAACCCTTTTCTGTTTACCGAGTACACATGGTTCACAGAAGTCGACTGTCACATTCTTCAACTATGGGGTTTTCCCTTTGAAACAAGCATCCTCATTCCCTTCTCACTTACATGGCCAAGTATTTGGTGCCCTAAAGTATAAAATTCCCTTTAAAAAATGTTTAGCCCATATTTATTAGACCTTCCGATGTTCCCATCAGAGAGTACAAACTTCTTGGAAAAACTGAACATTGGGCATTATCATTCCCATTTTGTTCAGAAAACTATTGAAATTGGTCTCATCCAATGCCTTGGTGAAGACATTAGCGATCTCATCATCAGATGGAACAAAAAATGAGCTCAATGTTGCTGTTTAAAACATGATCTTTAATGAAATGGTACCGAATATCAAAGTGTTTGGTCACGGAGTGTTAGATCGGATTATGATTGATCGCGATAGCACTCTGAGAATCACAGTAGATCAGAATCTTCTGAAATCGATAACCATAGTCTAACAGCTAAGATTTCATCCACAGAACTTGAGAGGTGTAGCTTACAGCAGCAATGTATTCCATTTCAGTTGTTGAAAGTGCTATGCAATTCTACTTCTTGGATGACCAGCTGACCAATCTTCCACCCAAAAATTGACAACCGCCGGATTTGTTTTTCCGATCAAGTTAAAGTCCACCATACGAGTCCGAATAAGCTTGAATCAAGAAGCTTTCATTTGCAGGGTACCAAATTCTTATGCTCTTTGTTCCTTTAAGATGTTAGAAGATTTGTTTCACCGCTAAGAGGTGAGAGATTTTCGGATTAACCTGGTACCTTGCACATACACATGTCAAGAACATGATGTTAGGGCAACTTGCAGTGAGGTATAGCAACAATCAAATCATTCCCCTATAATTCTTATGATCAACGGCTTCAAAAGTTTGGAAATGTATTTCTCTTGGTGAATGAAGATTCCTCGACTTGGTTGTTTGACTTGCAATCCGAGAAAGAAACTCAACTCATCATTCATGCTCATTTGGAATCGGCTAACCATCAGTTTGGCAAAGTCTGCAACCATTATCGGATTAGTTGATCCAAAGATGATGTGATCAACATACATTTGAATTAACATGAGACGTTTTCCATTTGATTTCAAAACAACGTCAGATCAAGAATTCCTCATTAAAAACCATAAGGGTTTAGAAAACAAGTAAGAGTCTCATACCATGTGCGATAAGCTTGCTCCAGGTCGTACACAACTTTTTAGAGTTTGTAGCAGTAGTCTGGATAGGATAAATTCACAAACCCATGAGGCTCTTGAAGATAAACTTCATTGCCAAGTTCATCGTTAAGGAAGGCACTTTTGACGTCTATCTAGGAAACTTTGAAAGCCTTGTGAGCAACATATGCGAGAAAGATTCGGATGGTTTCATGACGGGAAACATGTGCAAAGGTCTTATCATAATCAAGACCTTCAATCTAAGTGAATCCTTTAGCCACCAATCTCGTTTGTTTCTTATAATGACTCTTACATCATCGAGTTTGTTTCGTAAAACCCATCGAGTTCCGATTATTGAGTGATCGTGAGGAGGAGGGACAAGAGTCCACACTTGATTTTTATCAAACTAATTTAATTCTTCTTGCACGGCTGTAATCCAACCGGAATGTTCTAGAGTTTATTTGATGGATTTAGGTTCAACCTTTGATATGAATGCCGAAAAGTGATACTCGTTTTAAATATTTGCAGTGCAATGAGTTTGAACTCCGACGTTTAGATTTCTGACCACTTGATTTGGAGGATGATCCTTTGTCCCGATATGCAGTCTCGAAAGTTCCTGTGCAATAGATGATCTGACGTCAACAAGGTTGGCGTGCTCCCCTTAAACAATTTGAATTTGAGGATGATGCTCCCCTAAACTTCTAAACTGGATATGTCAGTATCGTTATCAATTTGGAAAGTTAAAGAAGTTTGAAAATGGAGAAATTCACTTGTAAGGAGATCTGGAGCGGGTTGATTTGGTTGTGGTGGCCTTGATTGAGCAACAAGAATAATGATTTTGTGTTGCTGTTGCGGAATTATGGACTTTTGTTCATCGGTTAGGGCAGTGTGCACACCTGTTTGGTTTATATCTACATCGTTAAACCAATAATGATTAAAAACCTAATTGCTTGAGATCATGAGTAGTAGAGTGAAACAGATTCGAAAGAGGATGCATTATTACTGAGTTCATTAGTTTGCTCCCATTATATATATATATATATATATATATATATATATATATATATATATATATATATATTGCAAAAATCAGGATTAAACATGGATTAATCGTTTGACATTCTCCAACCAACTAGGATTTGGGGTTCTTGATGGAAACTGGTCGATTTTCGTCAACGATGGTCCTAGCGGTCTTGGCGATCAACGAAGGCCAACGAAATTTGAAATAATTCAAAAGTTAAAACTTGTCAAAATTAAAAAAATGCTTCAAAAAAATCCTCTAACCCTAATTTTGGTCATATTCAACCGTCATATTTTCGGTTATCTCTTAAAGTTGAAGCATACATGTGAAAAGCAACTACGACGTACAAAAGATACATCGGCGACGCATGAAGCATACATTGGAGACACGGACACCGGACATCGGGGATGCACACAACAAAAGCTGACACCCAACATACTCCGATGACACTCCAGTGGACATCGGCGACGCATAAAGCAGAAGCTGACACCCACCATTACACATAGTTCACTCCTAAATCTCGTAAGAGTCGTCAGTAAGAGCATCTCCAACCCACTCCCATTCTCTATTATATTTCCTCAATTTCTTCCCTCATTCCTCTCCAATCCTACTCCATTTATTCCCCCATTTTGGAGGGTAAATATGGTGTTATCCTATTCATTTCCCCCAAAATAGGGATGAACTTTGATTTGAAAGTTTTACTCCCTCGTTTTATATATTTATATATTTCTGGTTTAATTATCTACTAATTATTATTTAAATGTAATATTTAATACTTATAATATTATGTTATATATTAAATTATATTAATTAATTATAAATATAAAGTTTATTTTTTGTTTAACAAATTCATATTAAAATTTAAATACATATTCAAATTTTAAAACATTATAACGTATTTTACAAAAGCTTATAATTACGTATTATAAATTTAATTTAATTTATTTAATATTATTGTAATGAAAAAAATATAGATTATATATTTGTTAAAAGCAAATTAATAGAATATGGTTGGAGATGAAACAATATACTTTTATATAAAGTTAGAAATTTTGAATATATTTTTTGGAGGTAAAAATAGGATAAAAAATAGAGTAAGGTTAGAGATGAAATACTATTTACCCTATTTTTTATTCCATTTTTAGAGGAAAAAATGTAAATGGGTTCGAGATGGTCTAAGTTTATTGTGTCTGATTTCTATGCATTGTCTCTTTGATACATTCTTTCGTAAATTATTATTTCTGAGGTAGTTTTTAATTTATAGTTTCTGTGAAAAACAAGCTCATTTTTTGTTTCTCTTCATACATTTACATAGTTGTTTGGATTCTGATTTATAACAAAGCTAGCATTTGTACTTTATGCAGACGAAATTATGATTTCTAAACTTGTTTTTCAGATATAATTTCTATGATTATTAGTGATAACATTATTTTTCTGATATCTAGTATGAATTTCTGATCTTTGTGTTTTTTTCTGATATGTGGTGTGAATTTTGATTTCTGGTGAGAATGTATGATATATGGTTTGATTTTCCTTATATTTGTTGTGGTTTTTGTATATTTCTGGTGTAAATTTATGATCTCTGGTATGATTATCTGATATTTGGTGTGATTTATGCTATGATTTTCTGATTTCTAGTGTGATTATCTGATATCTTGTGTGATTTCAACTGGGATATTAAGTGACCGGACGATCAGGTGTTCTTATTTTTAATGTAATTGAAATTTGATGTTTCGATGTTAATTGTTAAAGTATTTAATTATCATTTTGTTATTTTTTTAAGTTATTATCTTATATATTATTAATTTTTATATTGTTACAACAAAGTTTCTAAGTTCTTAAAACCGTAAAAAAAAAAAAAAAACAGACAAAGTACCAATTCAACTCGGTTACAAACCACACAAAGAAAAAACACCAAACTCATGCAGTTAAAAACTGCAACTGCAACCGCAAGAAAAAAGACTAGGGGTGTGCGCAGTGCGGTTTGGTGCGGTTTCGAGTCAAAACCGCAAACCGCACCACAGATGTTCAAAACCGCATGATGTTGTGCGGTTTGATGTGGGCGGTTTATGCGGTTTAGTTGCGGTTTGTGCGGTTTAGTTGCGGTTTGTGCGGTTTAATGAGTTGTTTAACATTAAATCTATCAAAAAATCAAAAACCTGATGGGGTTAAAAAAATGATTGCTTTCATTTTATAAAAACAAATAAATTTTTCGAGTTAAATCGTTTTTAATAAATTGACTCATGCTACTATAGTTTTGTAAGTATCATTGTTATTGCTTTATATTGCCGTTATAATTGATATATTCTTGTAAACCATGAGATCTTCATCTAATAGTGATTTAATGTTACGTTATAGATATTTGGTTATTGTAAGAAATATATTTATATACATCATTTCTAAATCGTGATTTGAAGTTATAACAAAATAAAGAAAAAAAAAAGTATATATATAACATGCGGTGCGGTGCGGTTTGAACCGCAGTTTTATAAATACAAACCGCAAACCACACCGCATAGTGCGGTTTGATAAACTGATGAACCGCGAACCACACCGCGAAATTCTAAACCGCATTATGTGGTGCGGTGCGGGCGGTTTGTGCGGTTTTTTGCACAGCCCTAAAAAAGACCATTCAGTTTTTAAAATCTAATAACCGCATTTGCGGTTCGGTTTTGTCCAATAACCGCACCACACTCGCCCTTAAAAGTGGGTATCGGCTTACATTTTCAATTTTATCATTCAATATAGTTAAAAATCAACTATCATTTTTCGAATACTCAAAGGCCAAGCTCAATTTGGGACCAAACCCGTTTTAAACATTTTTCGAATTTGTTTCGATTATCTTACGAGTTGAGTTGATTCGACTCGATTACACCTTCTTGGAACTTGTTAAACAAACGGAACCAACAAATCAATTTCAAATTTCAATAGATGTTATGTCATTTGTAAAAAGTCAATATCATTTGTAATGAGCAAATAAATGTTTATTAATATAATCTTGTGCCGGCATTGGAACTTTCTAGGTTTCTAGTTTTTGACCATGTCAATTTTTACCAGCTCCAACTCTTCCATCTTTACACTTTCCGCATTGACAAAAATTTAAATGACAAAATAGGGAATAAAGACAAACTCATCCTTAACATTGCAACAACTTAAGTAAAATCCCAAAAGTTAATTAAAACAACATAACAAGAACCTAAACCTACTAATCTATCTTTTTCAAATCATACAAAACTAAAATTAAATTTTATTTTTCACATATCTTTGTCGATAATATCCCGCATCATCTGAATTGGGATGACTCCTTCGGTTCTTATGGCATCTTTGGTTGGATCAGGACTTATAAAATACAACGTTGGTAGACCCCTCACCTATAACAACCATTTTACAAAATTATATACATTTTCTTCATCACAAAATAAAATTGATGGAATATGTGAAATTACCTGCATGTCCCTTGCAAATTCATACTCATCATCTGTGTCGACCTTCACGATCATGGCATTGCTTTCATACTCAACTGCAAGCTGTAAGATTGTTCTAAAAAAGTTATATCCATTTTTGCAAATTGTGAATTCTGTGTTTGATCCTATATATGATCTATACTACTTTCTAAAGTTGTAAAAAGAAAAAAGAAATAAAAAAATGGAAATGATAGGCATACCATTTCAAGCTCTTGAGCCATTAATATACAAGGGCCACACCATGTTGCATAGAAGTCTATTATCAATGGCACGTTTCTTTCTCCTCTTACTAAATCCTGAATCTCTTTAGCAGAAAACTTTTTCTGTAGTGTCGACAAAATATGCAACCAGATAAACCAATCAAATTTCATTTTATGTTCTCTATTTGCTCTACATTGAGGGCTTCAAAATAGAGAAACCAGAAATTTGCAGAATGCATATTTTCGACATTTCTAAACAGAGGTAAGACAATTGAACTTGAAATTGAAATTGAAATTGAAAAATGGAGTCAACTGTAAGAATTCTGCTGAAATTGGGTTAACTACGAGTAAAACATATGACATATGGTATAAATAGATAAGCTGATGTGGATAATTGCTACAATATCCATATGAATTTTCAACTGAAAAGGGTATTTACGATGGGGTTTCTGCAATTACAGATAAAACCCACAAACAATCAACAAAATTAAGCGAAAAGAACAAAACTAAGTCACGAGAGGAAGTAAAAAACATACAACAAGATAGTCTTCTCTGAGATATTTTCCTGAAGGTGGAGTAGGAAGCAATCTTCTTGACGGCGACTGAAGGGAAGATGCTAGGGATTGGGTAGTGGTGGAGAATATTGACGCAAAATCTCTTGTTTTCAGGGGAGAAGAGCGTTTTACAGGTGAAAGAGGCTTTGACGGAGCATAGAACGAAAAGGGTGTGGCTGCGAGTAGCATTGTGGTCAATTACGATGGAGGAATGGATTTGCAGAGGGTTTCCCAATTTCTCAGTGACGAAGATTGGAGAGGGGGAAAGGTTTTGGAGAGGGTTTTGCAAAATATCTCGACAAAGGGGATATAGAAAGTGGAAAGTTCGAACAAATTGAATTTCACATTATCTACTATCTATAATTCTATATATCACTCTACCAGTTAAATTTTTATTTATTAAACCACAATAATTGTAAAAGAAAATCAACTATGGATCATGTCCTTAAAATAATTAAATTATCCAAGGCATCTTTAAATTGTTTTAATTAAGGTAAACTACAAAATACGGTAATGGTATTTTATTGATTTGTTTCTTTACTATTCTATTTTATTTTTTGTTTATTAAACTTTTTAAAATTAGTTTAAATAGTTGCTCGTGTTTTTTTCTTTAGTTTTATAATGACATAAAGTGGACTTTGTCCGATTCAAATAATCATTTTCAAAATTCTTATCTGCGATCATTGACAAATTTGAGATTTGCGATCCCTTTTACCAATGAGACCCCATCGATTAGTATTACAAAAAAAAAATTAATTATAGATATTAATACAATTAGATTCCCTATTCATAGATGAATTTGAGATTTGTGATCCGGTAAGATAGAGTCAACATCTATCGAATGAATTCAACGATTTCGGTATAAATGAAAGAAAAAAGGGAACGAGATCACAGTGAGATTTTATTAAAAAAAAAGTGGATATAGCGAAATCGATAATCGCTACTCCAAAGAGTATTACACCATTAATTGTGAAATATCGATTGTTTGTTGAACCCTGTAAATTGTGTGAAAGTAGGATACTCCGAATTCGGTAGTCAAAAAATCTTCGAGTTTCACATATTTACCTAGTCATTAATCGAAGTGCCACATAGGAAAACCAACCTTAATGCTAAAGCTTCATCACCATTAAAGCAAAGATAGAAGTTTGAGAGAGGACTTCTTGTCGATTGAGGTGGTCTACAACACCGATTAGATCAGCGACGTTGTGAAAGATGGCGTAAGAAGAGGGGGATAATAAGGTGTCAAGATTATCATAAGTGCAAAGGTCGGATGCTAACACACGGGAACCATATGTAGTTAAGTGAATAATTTGACGGCGCCATGTAAACCAGAGCTTCGTGAAGTCATGATGTTGTGGTGAGTTATTTCATCCATCTTCTTCATATATTTCATGTACAATCGTATAGACCTTTTTCCCGGTGATGAAGCCAATCAGATGTAAGCACCTCACAAAAGAAACACAAGACGAGGTAGATAAATGAAGGTTTCGGTATGGGCTAAAACAAATTGTTCTAGATTTGTAGGGCAAAATCAATTTTGTTCCATATTATTAAACACATACATGTTGAAGAAATCCCTTTCAAAATTTATGAAGAAATTGATTCAGGGATCCAGATTCATAGGTAAAAATTGACTTTGTTCCGTATTCTTGAACACATACATGTTATAGATTCTTGAACATACACATACATCGAAGAAATTTTTTTTGAGTTCCATTTTTGATTTTCAGAGATGAACATTCAACTTTTCGATGGAAGAAAAAAACGTTGAAAGAGGGAGAGCGACATGAAAGATCGTTGTACGGAATCATGTAACAAATGCGCATGTGTACAGTCGAACTTTGTCATTCACATGAGTACCTGAAAATCATTTATAGACAACTGGGTAAGCACTAGGCTTAGTGAGTTCCCAAAATACCATATACTGTAATACATATACATGCATACATATAATGGCTCACGGTCTGCCAATAAAGTGTGTAAGTTGGATTAGGTTCCCGGCCTCTTTAACCATTCCACGGCAATCCCCTAACTAAATCTACGCGGGCATATAGGCTCCCGACCCCATTAACTGTTCCACCCTCACCCTCTATCAAAGTCTAATATCACAACAATCATGCATATAGAGACTGCACTTTGGATTCTACTAATACATGCACATTTACAAATTCTACTCTATTAAATCCATATCCTAACACACACACACACACACACACACATATATATATATATATATATTGACGATTGACAAATATTCCTTCGACGTAACGGGTAACGCGTCTAAAAGATATTAACCTAGAATACCATAACTTATTAATTCCTATGAAAATATGATAATGAAAACTAGATCTTTCACTATTCCTAATGAGTACTGAGAGTTCTATCAAACAAGGATCAACCAAGTAGGACGGTTGGGAAACAGGATCATTTCGGCATATAACGTGCCTGAAATCCAACAACCAAGTCAATGTGACCATTCTATACACCTTTATCGTAAGCATGTCAATCAACGGTATAACTAAAATTACTAAACAACGAGTACGAATATAAATATAAGTTACAATAGAAGCGCAACTTAACTTACCGGGATTTTAGCGAAAAAGTCGGAATTGTACTGGCATAACTCCAACTCGAGAGCTTCTACTAACTGTGCTCTTAGTGTAACACCCAGTTTCAAATTTGATTCATTATTCGAGGCTATGGCCCAATCATCAGTTATCATAAGGCTTAGGGCCTTCAGAAAGAAAATATTTGGTCCTTTTTGGATGAGGGTGTTAAAGTTTAAGTAACCCGAGTGTTCGATGGTGTTTCGGAGCCCAAGGGTATAATCGTAAATTGTTAGTTCGGGACTTTATGAATTTTGGGTTCTTGTCCGGGAAGTTTTAAGGCAAGGGTGAGTTGTTAGAAGTGTAGGCTTCTCATCACCTTTCCATGGATATAAACTTCGTTAGAAACAAACATAGGACGAAGGAATTAAGGACGAATGAAGCTTGGGAGTTTTGGAAGGCAATCTAGTACGCGAGGCGTACTAAATGCATACGAGGGGCGTACCGGGGAAGATAATCAGGAATGGTCTTTGAGTATGTCGGGCGTACTAAAGGGTACATGGGGTATACTCCCTTCAGGCATGAAACCCTAATTTTTGGTCCTTGACCCTATTTAAATCTCATTTCTTTCATTAGCCTCGTCTTTTATCAGCCTCTGAGCCTCCTAAACCCTATAAGTCGACCGTTAGACTTTATCTTGGATTTTTTAAGCCATTGTGAATGATTTTGGAGTATTTTTGTGCACTTTGAAGAGCTTTGAGCTTGTTAAAGAGTCACCGTCTAGAGGGGAGCTTGTAGATCCAGAAGTTTTCCATCTTTTGAAATCTATTGAAGGTAAAAAGCTTTGATATTGTCATCTCTTTGGTTAGATCTTCTTTTGGGTTTGATTATGGTCATTTTAGCCTCTTATGGTTGGTACTTGTGAGTTAAGGTTGTTTCAGAGGCTTGATCTTGTAGATTTGGACGTTTTAAGTGTTCCAAAGGCATAAAAATGTAATCTTTATGGTTTATTTGGACTCATGCATGTAATATTCTCGGGTTAGGTCCATGATGGGTTTAAGACCAATTTGGATAACCGGGCCATACTTGGGCCTTAGATGCTTATTTTGGATTTTAGGCCTTTGGTCATCTAGTTTGGGCCTTCGCCCTGGGCTAAGCTTAAGGAGGGGTAAAAGGTCTTTTACCCAAATTTGGACTCATAATGTGAGTCAGAAGCTAGATGTTAATGAGTTGTCATTTTGTGGTATCTGATAGCGCGTGAATTTTAGCGGATCTGCAATCAGAGATTATTTGTGTGGTCAGCTGATAATGGGGGTGTTGTCTTGATATTAAAATTTTGGGGATCTGTCAGCCAATAGCCAGGGATCGTCTATGTAATTCGGTAGTGCAAGGTGAGTTTTCCTCACTATACTTACGGGTCGAAGCACCAATGTCGGTCCTTTGGATTGCTAACTTGGTTTATCGTATGATTGAGTGCTATGGAGATCTATTAGATATGTATCATGGTAAATAGGATGATGTTATGCTTAGTGATCTGTTAGATCTGCTTGTTATCTGTTTTGACTATATGTTTTCCGATCGCATGTGTTGATGTAGTGTGGTTGGGTTGAGATTGTACTAATTTGTGATGCCAGTCAACAAACCTGGTAATATTTATATCGACATGTTATATGTATGCTTATCTATTATGTATATGTCGACATGGTTTGTGTGTGTGTGGTTGGGTTAAGGTGGTCCTGCTTAGTGCTGAAGGCCAACAGACCCAGGGCGACCCTAATAGATTGAAGGCCAGTGGGGCGTACCAGTCAGGTAGAAGGCCCGAAGAACGGTCCAGATAGTCTGTAGGCCCAGTAAGGCGGTCCAGCCATACTGAAGGTTCTGTGAGCAGTCCAGATAGTTTGTAGGCCCGATGAGGTGGTCCAGTCATGCTGAAGGCTCTGTATACATGTTGTTTGTTGTTTATGTTATCTGTTGTGTGTTGGTACTTTAGGGGAAACTCACGAAGCTTTGTGCTTACAATTTTTGGTTTGTGGTTTCAGGTGTTTCATATATTTGAGGCAAGACGAATGTGTCGCTGTACATATCTTGATTTTTATGTCATTGATCTTGGGAGGCACAAATTTTCAAATAATTTATTGAGAACACTATTTTTGTAAACATTTTATTAATAAAAGGATCGTTTTGAAAAATTTAAAATTGTTGAAACTTTTGGGATGTTACACCCAGAGACTCTAGAGCTTCACTAGAACCTAAAAACTAAAGAGATTTTCCGGCCAAAATGGTGAGGAAGTCGAGGGGGGAGAGTTAGAATAATGTGAGGAATAACAAAACCGACGACTTTATTTATAGTAGGGGTACACACCGCATAACACATATGCACGCTATAAATGGCGAAATCTGGGTGGTGTGTCAGTGTGCGCCGCATGCTTGGTCTATGTGCGCCAGCTCGTGTGCAAAATTAACAATTCTTCAAAAATTCATATCTTCTTCATACGAGGTCTGTTTTTGACGTTATTTATATACACACATATATATATCAACGAGATATACATCTTTCATTTAGACTTCATCAGCTAATTCTCAATTTATTTTTAAAGTTATATTTTTAACAGACTTAAACTGTTAAGCGCGTATAAAAATCATAACTCTCTCAAATGAATTTTGTTATCGACTATCTTTATATCGACGAGATCACATGGACAATATTTTCAACTCTTGTATAGGCTGTTTTTCCTAACAATCGATCGATTTCTATTTCGATTCGTGTGTCATACATTTATGCATTGAAACTTCTAAAAATTATAACTTCCTCATACAAAATCAGATTTAGGCGTTCCTTATATGTACACACTCACTTTTACGATCACTATGACTTTTGTCAAGACTATTTATCATAAATAGTCTTCTATCAAAAACGTCTATTTATGTAACTGATCGTTTATATTGTAATGTGAAAAATGAGGTGTTACAATTATGTATGCTCAATAATCATATTAAAATGATATTGCTAATTAACATATGATATAAATTGGTCACACTATCAACAACCTAATTCAATTGATTAATTATTAGAAATTGATTTTAATAAATATTCAATAAACTCTTATAATTAATTGAAAATTATTTATTTTATGGAAATAATAATATTTATTAGCAGGTAACATAATATATCATATGATATGCTTTATTAAGTCATGCGTATCTTTTGGACTAGAAAAACTTTTTGTCTTTGCCCCGAAAGTTAAGTTTTATATTTTATAAGTCTAGGTTGACCTTTGTAACCCATTTTGAAATAATAAAAATGTATTATTTGAGTATTATGTGTTTTGTGCTTAATTGTGTAACTTAAATGAATTAAGGATAAAAAAATATATAAGTTAAAATGAAATATTAGATAAGCCCGATATCGATACATGAAGACGTAGTGGTCGTAACGAGCTTTCCGAATATATATAGAATGCCGAAATCCGAGTTATAACGAAGAAGTTATGACCTGTCGAAGTTTCGCGACAGAACCGGTACGGCACATTGCGACGTAAATAGTGAATTTACGATAAAGCGGTATTTAGCCTTAGTAATGTAAACGAAAGTCGTAGAATACGTTAAACTGAGAGCGTGCATAAAAAACGCCCAAATCTGACTTCGTATGAGGAAGTTATAATTTTCAAAGTTTCGACTTAGCGGTATGCAGCCCGAATACTCGATTTGAGATCGAACGGTTTTTAGCCGACACAATCTAAACGAGAATCGAAGATCTCATCAATAGTAGTCTAACGGTAAAAAGACAGATGAAAATGGACGCCGGATGAAGAAGTTATGAATTTATAATAGAGTTTTTCTGTCCCGGCCTACTAAAAATAAATAATAAAAATAAAGTCAAAATTAGACGACGGAGGCTAAAAGAAAGTTGTATAGCGTAGTCTCACCTACACAGGGAGATAAAGAACGTCGAAAATGGAGTTTGTATGAGGAATATATGAATTTTTGAAATTTATCAAATAATTAAAATATTAAATTTAATTATAAATTCCGATATTATCAGAGGGGGGGGGGGGGGGGGAGACAACGACCTTATCCGGGTTACACCCAACGTAACTAGGATTTACGCCCAACGTAAATCGAGGATCTATCCCCTTATAAAAGGAAGTCGAGGCTGCCGAGTTTTAGTTGCTATTTTCTTTCTTTCTCTCGCGTTTTTACCTCGTTTTGTGTGCAACTTATACCTCGAAGCCCCGATATCATTCCCAAGCCCCGAATCAAGTCCCGAAGCCCCAAAGATCCCGAGAAGTGCAATTCCTGAGCCGAAGCTCTGCCCGCGAGAAGCCCGGTTTTTGTGAAGATTTTCCAGATCTACCGAAGAATACTACTTCTACAAGTCGTAGTGTTGTCCGATCGTCTTCTGATCAAGTGAGTGTGTAGTTACTTTCTTCTAACGCATATTTATGAAGTATTTTATATAAAATATGTGTTATGTGTATATTTTGTTGTTATATATGTGAATGTATATTCACTTTCTTCTGTCTCGTAAATATGATTTATTATCTATGAAATATGTGTTATGTGTATGTGTCTCATCTGTTGTTTGGAATATGTATTGAATGAGAATGCTATACAGGTTTTAAACTATGTATAAATATATATATATATATATATATATATATATATATATATATATTTATCTACTGATATGTTGGGTAGAACATGAGTAGATAGTTGATGTGTGCTAAACAGATGAGAGACCCTGATGTTGTTGTTGTTGATCTAGTTATTTAGCGGAGTATGGATAACGAGCACAGACTCTTTCTAGACAATCCTGTGGAACACTAGCAGGTTCATAACATGTAGGTGTTGTGAACGATGTGTTCACAGGTGTACTCTATCCCCCTCATGGTTGCCTTTAGGACATCTATTGTTGATGAAACCCCTTTGCGGTAATGTCCGTCCCGATGAAAATCCTAGATTAGATCTCTTGAGATAGATGTTGTTTTAAGGACGTAAAGTGAGGATAACGAGAATGGGTAATCGGGTTATTGTTGGTTGGTAAAAGTAAATATAATTATTTATTGCGAGTTGAAAACCCTATATGCTCACCAGACTCCCAAGCCTGACCCACTTAGTTTATTTGTATTACATGTAGTGGCGCGAGGGCATAAGACAAATGAATCATCAAGTTATTTTGTTTATTAGACTAGTTGTTATATGTAACTGTTGTATGATTTATCTTTTGTTGTTTATGCTTTTGTGTCTGTATCGGAACATGACATCCCGAGTTTTGATTATATAATGAAAATACATTTCTTTATGAAATGCTTTGGTAAATATAATTTTATCATATTTTGTTTTTGGGAACAAATTCCGAAACTCTTTAAAATCAAAAAGATATACTCTTAAATTATTTTAAAAGCATAAATGAAACCGGTTTTTTCTGACCGTGATTTTGGGGATGCCACACAAGTATACATTAGAGACATAATATGCTGAAAATATTAAAGATTTATGGTCCAAGAGTTCACTTTATGCATATAAAGATGAAGGCTTTCATTTGGGACACAAGTACGAGTGTGAAAACCGTAAGTCATCTAGGACTCTCCCTCTGTCTATTTTATTAATCCATTTACTTGAAGATTGCTTGTATTTTTGCTCTCTTGAAGTTCAAATTTGGATATGAACTTTAAGCTTAAGATTTGAAGAGTTTAAAGACAAACATCATCATCAAGTTGGATTATTGTTGGTGTCTCAAAAGTTCTTACATTCCTATACAACTTCCAAGTCTTTCGATGAGGATTCAAAGACTACAAATGTTGTCTTCTTCCCCCTTCTTCTTTTTTGGTTGTTTCCTTTCCAAACTTTATAAGAGGATCAATGGTTGGACTAGTTTATATTGTTCAAAATATCAAAGTCTGCTAAATCTTATGTTTTTTAAACAATAACCCAACACGATAATGGTTTGGGTGCGACTTTATTTTTTTTATTTTTTATTTTTAATTTTGTTTTCTTTTCACTCAAAAGGCCATATCATCAATGAAACATGATATTCCAAGGTATCAAATAAACATGTGACATTCAGTTTATGTCTTTATAAAAAACCATGAAATGTCTATTTAAATCAAATTCTAAGCGAAGAAGATATTAACCTTAATATATTTTGTCTATAATTGGTTACAAATTTATAAGTCTAATACAATTTTGAAAGCTCAATTCGAAAATTAGGTATAGATATTAAAAGATGATGTCCAAGTTTAAAATATAATGTTATAGTATAAAAAATGTTACAACAATTAAATGAAAAATTAAAGACCCTCTCACATTTTATTCCTACTATCATGCTATCTACATTAAATGGTGACAAGTGGACTAAAATATTATCAATTTCATTAAATATGTCATTAAATATGATACATATCAACATTTGATAGGGTAGGAAGATGAATAGAAATAAAACGTTGCAGGATATTTAGTTTCTCTAATTAAATAGATAAGAATGTATTGTTACTTTTTAATGTAGCCTTTTTTAAATTACAGTCATGGTCCTTGAATAATGGTCCTCGAATATAGATGATATCAAGCATGATGGGTTGATCATCTCTCATGCCTTTCACATGAAAAACATTTTACTCAATTTATCTCATTTGTATCCGATCTTTAATTTTTTATATTCTTTAAATTGAATTCACAAACTAACACGGACCCGTACAAATCTTAATTAATTGAATATATCTAAATATTTACTATTTCTTAGATTAAATAATAACATTTCTCGACAAAACGACCACAAACCATCTATAGTAAAGTGAATACTACATCAATTAAGTAGTCTGAACAATCTTCAAGACCAAACGTTATACTACGTACTATAATATGATTCAAACGGAACAACCAACTATATGAACAACTAATAACAATGTAACGGAAACATAAGAGGGGAAAAAAATAACATCAAGATTTTTACATAGAAAGCCAACTAGGAAAATTCATTCGCAAGAGATGCCAGAAATCACTTCATTACATCACTTTGAGGTTACAACGTTTTTAAGAAAAATATAATCAAAATAATTAAGCAAATTATGTATTTATTGAAAGACTTTGCACATAGATATGCATCATTGTAATATTAGAAAACGGGGGTAATCAATTGTTTGGAATCTACTCAAAGTCGTGAATCACTATCAAATTTGATGTATTTAAATGATACAAATTGAAAGTTCAATCGGATAAAATTCAATGGGTTTCGAACGGAGAAAATGATGGAATATTATGTTTTTGTATGTATCAGAAATCTGACCAAAAATTGATAATAACCTTTTTGTCTGTAAACTGTATAAACTGTTTCAAAATTGTCACAAAACTACTATAAATTATCACTAAAGGTTCAACGTAAAAAACCAGGTCAATTTTCTTAAATTTGGACCGGGTTGCCACTCCTTGGACCCCACTATCAAGGGCGCTGCCCCCAGACCCTGTAGGTTCAGGGGGTTGCGTCCCTAAATAACAATGTACTTTGAATCTTGAACAAACTAAAAAAAGTATGCACTACACACCATCCTTATCCGTTTAATGTTTATCAAGATTGTATTTGGTCAACAGATTAATCAATTATGCTTAAATAACATTGATAATATAAATTACGAACGTGTAAGACTTGGGCAATACAATTTTATCCACAATGAAACATTCTATATATCTTAGGAGGTGATAACTTGCAACTATAAGTTAGACTTTTGGAAACATACCTTTCAACAATCTCCACTTTAACACGTGAAATCCAAAAACACCAAATGAACAATAATAATTTTTTAATCTACTAAAAAACTTAAAATAAAATAACAACGGAAACGACCTTCAAAGTTCAAACAATAATTTCATCTCTCAACGAAAGTCTCTTGGCTCACTTGCATTCTTGAACATCCATAAAATTCAAACATAAGTCAAACTCGACATAATAAACATATCAATTGGATTTTTATTTGTGTTGACCTTACAACAAACTCGTTTTTATCAATTATTTCTCTTATGAAATGATATAATACATCAATATGTTTCATTCGATCATAAAACATTTTATCATTGATATGAAAAATTGGCATTGCCCGTTAACATTTTAGTAATTTTCCAATCAACTCTTTCAATCAAATAATTTCTTTAATAAAATATCAATGACATAAAAACATTATATATTGTTATTTTATTTTTCGATTTTAACCACCCAATTTTCATTTATCCTAAAATAACCGTTAATTTTTGGATAAAAGTTACTACAGGGACATTATGACATGCATTGTCAAAGGGAAAATGACTCTTGAGGGTAATTAACTTCTGTGTTTGTACTTATATGGTCCTTTATATATATATATATATATATATATATATATATATATATATATATATATATATATATATATATTCAATATATCATCGAACTTGTTGTTTGCGTTCACCATAACCCTTTTGACCGGCTTTTGACTTGTGATGGCCGATCAAAGGGTTATGGTAAACACAAACAACAAGTTCGATGATATATTGAGTACAAAAAAAAGAAATTGACCAAATGAGAACGAACTTAACAGTTGGTTACCCTCCTGAAACATTTTCCCCGAAAAGTTAAATGAAATTAAAGTTGCAAAATTATCAAAGACCGCAACCTTCTTTGGTTATAACGTATATGAAGAGCGTTTCAAAGGGGTAACCTTGTTAAAACATGCTCTATGTTATGCTTATTGTGGTTAGATGTCAACACCTCTCTGCAAAAGGATACGACTGTGTATGAGAGATATATTTATCAGCATAAACGTTTACCTCAAGGTATATTTTGGTGATGTGTCTACAAAAGCATCATGATATTGTACATATTGATATTGTATCTTATCCCATGAATTCGATCTTAAAGCTAAGTAAACTAAAAAATCACAACACTTGTGATTCCGCTCGTTTGTAGACTTGTCTAGAATCCATGATACGATAAATCATTTGATTGGAAATGTAAATGTAGTCATGAAATGCGCACGCTTAGTCAAGATTCCCCTAATAAATATTCAAGTGCATTACAAAGTTGTACATGTGTGAATAATATTCTTTCGTGGGTTATGTTTTGAAGAGAAACAAGAATGAATCTCATAAAGTCATTAATATCAGTAGGAGATGACGTGAGATTTGCTGTAAATGAGTAAAGGGAAAATGAATCAGGAGGGTAACCAACTGTTGCATTTGTTCTCATTTGGTCCTTTTTTTTTGTACTCAATATACCATCGAACTTGTTGTTTGTGTTCACCATAACCCTTTGACTGGCTGTCACAGATCAAAAGCCGGTCAAAAAGGTTATGGTGAACACAAACAACAAGTTCGATGGTATATTGAATATATATATATATATATATATATATATATATATATATATATATATATATATATATATATATATATATATATAAAAGGACCATATAAGTACAAACGCAGAAATTAATTACCCTCAAAAGTCATTTTCCCCATTGTCAAACATATAATGTCTCCTCTTTTGTTCGGTAAAAAGTATCCCTATTTTTCAAAAAAATTCATCGTAACCACTCTTTGGTTTTGTTTTTTAGAATTTATTTAATATATCAAAATTTATAAAAAAAATTTCATCTATAAACAGACATCTATATTGATATATATCAATTCCAACCCATAAAATTAGTTGTTTTTTGGTAGAGAAACCATTTGTTTTCGTTTTCTATGATTTAGTTTGTTTTTTTGGGTTAAAAAATCATTTGGTTTAAAACTATATTATAGAATATAGTTGATGTGTTTATATGAGAGTTGCACTCACAAACTAAATTATAGAAACCAAAATTTTAAGGTTTGGTTTTCTAACACAAAAAACAAACACAAATAGATTTTCACCCCTTCTCTCCCCCCCCCCCCCCCCCCCCCCCCCCCCCCTAAAATAAATAAATAAATAAATAAATAAATAAATAAAAACAAACAAAAAAACAAAATTATAGAAACAAAAAAAACAAATGATTTTTCAACCCAACAAATTGAAAACTAAATTATAAAAAACCGAAACCGAACGGGTTTCAACAAAAAATATAAAAAATTACAGTTTGACATCAACATATATCGATATAGATGTTTGTTTATAGATGATAAAACTTATAATTTTTGATATATTACATTGTTTTGATTAAAATAAACTCTAAAATGGATAATAGTTTCGAATGAACTTTTTGAAAATATATATGGATATTTTTTTATAACAAAAAAAGATACATAAATGATTCATTAACACTTTCAAATCATAATGATTGCGATAGAACTTTTATCTAAACACACATGGTTGTTTAACATAAATATTTAATCTTCGTTAAACCAAAATATAATGCTTTTTATGTGATTAGTTCTTAATAAAATGACTAATAAGCAATGACTAAAGCTGTAAGTTTCTCTATATCCTGTCCAAAATGAATCTATGAACTCGTTAATATTTCCTTTCATCATAGCAAGTGTTTGAAGTAAATTCTTAAAACGAAGGGGTAGAATATGTAGTTATACAAAGCTCCAGGTTGGTTTTGTAAAATTTTCTTATTACTATCATCACATCACTAGAACTAGAATAAATAAACTGAAGTAAATGGGGGATGGCAGGGGATGAAGGGTGGTGGGATTTCATCATACAACGCCATGCCGGGGAAGAGGCGATGGAGTTGGCTTGTAATTGCAGTGTTAGGCCTTGTTTTGCTCTCGATGCTCGTTCCTCTCGCTTTCTTGCTTGGTCTACATAACGGATTTCACTCTGTTGCTAACACAGGTTACTTCCATTCCGTCTTGTGCCCTAGATTGGTTAAAGAATCGATTAGATCTGTTTCTTCCTATGGCCGTTAGTGAATTTGCTTGTGTATATCTTCATGTGATGTTCTTCATTCATTTGTTCTTCATCTGGAGGTATCTCTTATCCAATCTGAAAAAAAGCTAATAGTATCATTGATAGATCAGTCGGATCGAGGATAGGGATTACACACAATTGTCATTGGTACTACAATCGGCTTTTATATACACCCAATTTCGATCTACGTCCTTTTTAATATCCATAACCATGGCTGCATTGTAGACTGCTACTCTACCCCTTTGTTACTCAGATCTAAACTGTAATCATTCTTGTTTTTTTCGCTAAGAATTTATGTTCTCGATCCGCGCTCTCCGCACTTCAAGGAAATACATAGGTTTAGTCAGATTTTTATTCTACTTTCCTATGAAACCGAAATTTCACAATCCAGATCTGTAGTATTTCCGGTTTCAACATCCTATTTGTCTTTGTAGTGCATTCATGCCTTGGTCTTACATGTAAATCTTTATTTCCAATATAGGATACGAACTTACTGACATAATCTTTGGAACCTGATTTTGACAGGGTATGCTAATGAGCAAAGGAGTTCTGCTTCATCAAAAAAGGATGCAGCTTTTGCTTCACCAATAACCAAAGTAATGCCTTATTCTCCTGTTAATTAAAGTACTTTTTACAAAGTTAACTCTAGTTATATAATGCTTATTGTTTAACTACTACAAACCACATAAAGAAAGAACCAAAACTATAATCAAACAATGTGTCACTTGTCTGAAACCTCATAAGCTTAATATAGTTTCAGTTGAAAATTTCTGTTTACTGATGCTATTCTATTTGCAGGAAGGGCTATCATCACGGGTGGATGGACTATTGAAAAATCTTGAACCAAGTCTTCCAAAGGTTCATTGCATACTGATTTGATGGTTAATACTCAACTTTTGTTCTATCAGTATTAGACGATTGGCAATAAACCAATGTCTGTCTTCTTGTGGATATTAAATGGTAGAAATTTTGATAAAATCTTGTTGTTGTGGATCCCATGTAACTATAAGTGTGTAGAGTTATGTTCTACATTGCAATTAAAGAAACCATGTCCAAGGGTTAGTTGCAAAAAAATGCAACATACTAACATCATTCAACTAATCCAGAAACATAATTTTTTAACCCTTTAATGTAACAAACTACCCACTTTTACCATTTTATGTACAATTTAACCATTTAAATGTAACATCCTTATACCAATATATGTAACGTTTACATTACATGGTTAAAGAAAAGCATGTTGCAAATATTGTTATAATAGTGTAAGTAAGTAGGTTGCATTTAGCCCTAAACAAAATCATCAAATTATATATGCCAAGTTCTTTGCTTAAGTGCTTATGTGTATTGCTAAGCATGGTTAATTAAGATGTGATTGCTTGAGAGCAAGTCTTTACCATTTAAACCCTAAAATTTTATACCTCTTTAACTTGCTTATATGTTAACACATGTAAGAAAAAGACCAAATAGAATTCTTATGTACATACCTCAGTATCATGCATGTTGTTTTGGTCAGGATTTTAGAAGGCATTCTGTCAAGGAAGGTGAAAACAAAACTGGTAAATCTTTGTTTTTATAAACTTTATACTAAATCATTTTACCCTTTCAAACCAAGTAAATTTTTTAAGGCTTTTTAAACACCCTAAAGATAGATATACACTTATGATCTTCCTTTTCATCTTTGAAACAATTTCAGGCATCTCTGTGCCTACACAAGTGTTAAACCCACCTCCAAAAAGACTTGTATGCATTCTCTTTAAATAATTTCCAAGAGTTATTTGACTTTATATATAAATATGTTCTAACTTCTAACATCTAATTATACAGAATGATGAAGTGGATTTATCAACTGAAGTCATTAAAACTGTTAAAGTCATTGGTGAAAGTGAAAAAATGTGTGAATTAAAATTCGGGAGTTATTGCTTATGGCGTCAACAACACAGAGAAAAAATGAAAGATTTTTTAGTTAAAAAAATGAAAGATCAACTTTATGTGGCTCGAGCTTACTATCCAAGTATTGCAAAGCTTCAAAACCTCAATCAATTCTCTCTTGAAATGAAACAAAATATTCAAGAATTCGAACGTATCCTCAGTGAAAGCTCCTCAGACACAGAACTTCCACCCCAGTAAGTTCACGTAAAAAAAAAAAGACAAAAATACCCCTCTATGTTTTCTTTTTCTTCACGGATCCATGGACACTAAAATGGATTTTATGGGTGGTGTTAGGGTTGAGAAGAAGCTGCAGAAGATGGAAACCACAATCACAAAAGCAAAATCGCATACTGTTGACTGTAATAATGTTGATAAAAAATTAAGACAATTAGTTGACTTAACAGAAGATGAAGCCAATTTCCATATGAAGCAAAGTGCTTTTTTATACCAACTTGCTGTCCAAACAACACCAAAGAGTCTTCATTGTCTTTCAATGAGACTCACTGTGGAGTATTTTAAAACCTCTCCCATTGATGCTGACGTGTCAGAGCTTCTGTTGAATCCAGAGTTGCTTCATTATGTCATTTTTTCCAACAATGTCCTTGCATCATCTGTAGTCATCAATTCAACCGTTATGCATGCAAAAGTAAGTATATTTATATATATATATATATATATATATATATATATATATATATATATATATATATATATATATATATATATATATATGCTAGAAAAAAAGATTGAAAATTTATAAATTGGTTTTCTTTATTTCAGGCTAGTAAGAAGCAGGTGTTTCATGTGTTGACAGATAAGCAAAGTTTCTTTTCCATGAAAATGTGGTTCTTCACCAATAATTACAAAGACGCCACTGTAGAAGTCTTGAACATTGAAGACCTCAACTTACAAGGTCACGATAGAAGCATGTGGGTCCCACAAGAATTACGCGTCTCATTCCTTTCCAAAAGCAAAACGGAATACATCTCAGTTTTTTCCCATTTACACTACGCCCTTCCAAAAATATTCCCAAGTTTAACAAAAATCATCATTCTTGATGATGACATTGTTGTCCAGCGCGATCTATCAGCCTTGTGGGGCCTTGACATGGGCGGAAAAGTCATTGGCGGGTTGCAATTCTGCAACGTAAAATTGGGCGCACTTCATGGGTATTTTGGGAAAGAAAAATATAATCCAAATTCTTGTATATTGATGTCTGGGTTAAACGTAATCGATTTAGTTCGGTGGCGGGAACTTGATATTACTAAAACATATCAAAGTCTGTTACAACAGGTCTGTGTACTGTATACTGTGTACTGTATATACTGTGTAATGTGTACTGACGGTTACTTTTTTTTTTTTGACAGAGAGAGAGGGAAGGAAGTGGGGTAGGAGTAGGAGGAATGTTGTTGAGTTTTGAAGGGTTAGTTGTTGGGATTGATGAAAGGTGGGTGTTATCGGGATTGGGGCATAACTATGGAATTAGTAAAGAGGCGATTAACAAAGCGGCTGTTTTACATTTCAATGGAAACATGAAACCGTGGCTGGAATTGGGGATTCCAGGGTATAAGGTTTACTGGAGGCGTTTTTTGAATCGTGAAAATCGTTTCTTGAGTGATTGCAATGTGAATCCTTGATGTGGGAAAGGTATAATTAAGAAGAGGGTTGAATTGTTTTGAATGGAAGAGAAAGGAGGTGAGATGATGATCTTTGGAAGTGAGTGATGTCGGGGAGTAAAAGTTGTTGAATGAATTGTGAATCGGAAGAAGGGAATATCAAGAAAAGCGTTCTACTTTTTTGTTTGGGTTAAAGTAGGTAGGCAATTGATTTTCCTTACTTGTTTTTTTATTTTTATTATTATATTATTATTATTCACGATTGTTATAGTAGAGGATTTATTTGGGGAGGGTTTGTGTGTTTGTAATGAATGTATTTATGGAGATAGCAAATAATCGGAGAAGGGAAACTTGAAAACTGTGATGTATTTGCTCTTCTTTGTTGTAACAAGACTTAAGCGCAAGCGATTAGGAAGCTGTAATTGTAACTATTCTTGAATCTTGATTATGCGTTTTTTTTTTTTTTAATGCTTGTTAATGATACAAAAGAGATGTTCATTAAAATGTTGGAAATTAAAGATGTGAATTAAATCAATCAAATATGAATTCTTTCGATACAAAAGACATGTCTTACGAAATTAAAGTAAAATATCTTGGATTGTAAAAACACCAATTTATGTTACCCAATGATTATTATAATCTCAAATACGGAGTAAATCATATAGTTAATTAGTGGGGTCATTGATAGGATTTATGGTTTCTTCGATTTTGGGAACTTGGTTTAAAACTGTTCGAACACAAATCAAATAGAACTAAATACGATCATAACACAACCAAGAAAAAAAAAACCAAAATCAAATTAGTTATCAAATGAGAAAAACCAAAAGTTCAAAAACAAAATTTAAAATTTCAATTTAGACTATCTGTTCCAATTGTTGATCTTTTTAATTTAACTCAACTTAGAAGCTAAAAAACCTCATTTATGAATTAAAAATGCACTTCTAAGCACCTTAATATATGATTTAAAAAAAACATAACTTGGAAATATACTACTTGTGGTTAGTTGCATTGGATTCTCTTTGTATGCTTTTACAAATTGAAAATTTTGGAAGATTTGAAATTTTCCTAAAAAAAAAATCTTAATACATCTCTATGAAGAATAATAAAGATAATATGTGTGTGTGTTTGTAATGCAATTGCATACATCTTCGTCATGTTTTTAGTCAAAAAAATTGTTTTATGTCCATATTTTCGTTTTTGCATGATTCTTCATGATCATATTTTTCTCAAGGATCAACTATCATATATTAAGTGTTTCAATAATGCTAAAATAATTTCTATAATTATACATCAATCTAAACATAACAATTTTTATAATATTATGATTTAATTTCAAAAGATGGCAAAAAAAGGACTTACATCTAAAAGCATTTGTACTCTTTTTCCCTTACCAGCATCTTGCTAGCTATGTGGCTTTTTTTAATGATATTTGCCAGTTTTAAAGATCTAAAAGCATTTGAATTTTTTTCTAAACCTTAGCAGCATAATCTACATCCATTATATATATATATATATATATATATATATATATATATATATATATATATATATATATATATATATATATATATTATGATTTAATTTTGAAAGTTTCAAATGAATACAATCGAAACAAAATATCATATTATTTTATGTATTAGTATTCAAAT
Organism: Lactuca saligna; assembly: GCF_052625555.1. Classification (NCBI taxonomy): domain Eukaryota; kingdom Viridiplantae; phylum Streptophyta; class Magnoliopsida; order Asterales; family Asteraceae; genus Lactuca; species Lactuca saligna. The sequence continues at coordinate 32,684,967 of NC_136425.1, read as the reverse complement.
AATAATTATTTGTTCCTTTAAATGGTTTCACCATATAACCATTATAAGAGATCAATTAATACTTAAATAATAAACATAGTGTTCATCCACTTTCATGGGCGGTTTAGAAGGCAGCTGCACAAGACTTAATTTCTTTTCATTATATATTTTTATTTAAAAATACAAAACTATAATAAAGATAAGGGCCGTTTTTTTCTTGTTCTTCCTGACATTTAAGAATATTTCATTTTTCAGGATCGGTGCTATCCATTTTTCATTTACGACCGAAATGTGATTAATGAAAAGTTGGTATTGCTTTAGCATGCTATGATGATACACATAAAGTAACACATGCAAATATTATTTATTTGTTTATTTGCATACTTATTCTTCTCGCCTCAACTACATATGTCAATTATCAAAGCTATAGAAAAATAATACTTACATTATGAGCCGATACTTGGTACATACATTTGGAATTTCTTACCACTTAGAGCATCCACAATACAAGTAGTATAAGAGTTGAATGTGATAATGATTAGGATTAAATAATAGTTGAATGGAGTGTGGATGATGACATGAAGTAGGATTGAATGAAAGAGTTGAATGGTTTAATAGAAGAGATAAAATGATGATTAAGATTGAATAATTGTTTAATGGATTGTGGGGATGCTGTATAAATGTTTAATAGATGATATGATAATCCATTTAACTCTATAGAGTTCAATAGATTGTGGATGCCCATACTTTCTAAGTACCATCTCATCAAACATAATAACTAATTAATATCACATTAGAGGAAAGTCCTAAAACTTTACCCTAATTTACAAAAAAGTCATAAACTAAAATTTGTTTACGAAAAAATATGAATTGCCAGTAAAAATGACGATTTAACAAAATTTTCCGGTTTACTGGTTTCATTACTTACTTGTTTCATTAAAGTCTCATTATTTTATCATAATTTACGAATAAGTCTCAAACTAAAATTTAGTGATGATTTAGCAATTTTCTCCATCAAACATGTATTTTATTGGTTTCATTGCTGATTTAAACACGTAGTTATTAAATTAGTAGATAAGATGGTAAGAAAAAATAGGCAAAACATGAGCTGATGTATAATGAGATGGATATATTGGGTTAGATAAGATTAGATAGACAATTTAAAATTTCTTATAAACGTAATTATTGTAGTCTTCGTTGGATGCATTTTATATTCGAAAAAATATACAATATATCAAAATATCAAGTTTTATGGTAAACATAACATTATATAACCCAACATATACATCTCATCAGATCATTTAATGACTTGGCGTCCAAATCAACAATGAAACCGGTAAAATGTATGTTAAATGGAGAAAATAATCAAGTCATCACTAAATTTTAGTTTGAGACTTATTCGTATATTAGTATAAAATAATGAGACTTTAATGAAACATGTAAGTATAGAAACCGGTAAACTGGAAAAATGTGGTTAAATCGCAATTTTTACTGGTAATTCATGCTTTTTCATAAAAAAATTTAGTTTTAGACTTTTTTGTAAACTAGGGTAAAATTTTAGGACTTTTCTAGAGATTTCCTATAGGGGTAACAATTTATGACACGACACGACAAAAATACACGAAACGAAACAAAATCGGGACGAAATCAAATTCGAATTCGTGTTCGTGTCATGTTCGTGTTCATAAATTAACACGATTAAGCATGTGGTTGTCGGGTTTTTCGTGTTTGGCGTTTTTATCGTGTTATATATCTTTAAGTATGAATGAAATATACTAATAGTTATGCAATATTATCTTTGTCGTGTCGTGTCGTCGTGTTTTAATTGCTTCGTTTTCGTGTTAAAGAAAAAAACACGACATCGTGTCGTGTCATATTCGTGTTATACAAAACATTTGTGTCGTGTCGTATTAGACAAAAACATGACACGACTGCCCGATTTGATAGCCCTAATTTCCCAATCACATTATACCCTAAAAAGAAGGTATAAAAGTTTGAACACTATAAAATACCTATTTCATTAATAGCAACACACAAGTCTTACATTACATATAAAGGTAATGTACTTCCATCAGTCCAATAACCCACCTCGACCCAATACATACACTCGTATTTGGATAATAGATTGGTTGAATCTCAAAGACAATTACATAAAAATATATAGAGAATACATAAACCCTAATGGATTAAACCCTAAAAGGCTTGGGCCTAAACCCTAATCACTAACATCCCCCCGTAGTTTGATCGGGAGAAGACAATTAAACTAAAAAAAGAAACATAAAAACTAGATGAAGATAGTGGTTGCAGTGGTGGTAGAGCTCTGAAGATGACAACTAACATCGACTGCTCGTCAGAGAAGAAGCGGCAAATAGAGGTGATCCCATTGTATAAGAAGAGAAGAGTGACGATGATCATGCAACCGACATCAGATGAGATCAGATAAAGACAACGAGAAAGAAAGAGGGCTTGAGTTACGACGGACGGAGCCAATTCCGACGAGATTAACGTTTGCAATGTTGATAGAGAAAGAGATGACTGTATATCAGAGGCTGCGCGAAGGAGAAGGAACCATCAAAGGAAAGCAACAACAGCATTAGAAGAGACTGGATCGAAAAAGAAATATGGAGAAGGAACCATCTGAGGTGAAGGCAGAATGCTTAGTGACATGTGTCATACGAGGAGAAGGCAAAAGTAAGCAAGGCAACAAAAGAAGTGCTGAAAAAGTTTTGGTTTGGTGCCGACGACTGATTTATTATTTAGGCGGAGAATAGAAGAAGGAGAAAAAAATATGGAACATAATGAAAGCATCTCTGGCGATTATTAGAGAAGGTGGTCAGAGGTGGAGGGTGGTGGTTGCGGGTTGTGGTCAGCAGTAGTGTTTTAACCTAGAGCTCTGATACTATGTTAGATAATAGATTGATTGATACTCAAAAGACAATTACATACAAATATATAAATAATATCTAAACTCTAAAGGACTTGAGCATAAATCCTAATCACTAACAATATCAATACAAATATGGGTATTGTCATCACTTTTAAAATAGTTACAAACCTTATAAAGTTCAATGTTGTAGAAGACAAATATCAATGAGACCCATTAACATAATCCTACACCTTCTTTGCATTCTATGACAAGATTTTGAATTCATCGACTGGCGTTTTCTAATAGGGTGTATGTATGATAGGATTTTATTATTGTCCGATTATTATTTCACCCCCTCCCGATGTGTATTTTATGCAACCCCTATCGATTTTTATTCCACCTCTACAAACCTAAAACAAAACTAAACAACAAATTTGAAACGACATGACTTCTTCATCTTTATTGTTTATTTGATCATCTACCATTTTGAAACAAAAGCAAACAACGAGTATTGTTTTTTTTTTTTTTTTTTTTTTTTTTTTTGTAGCTTCTTCTAAATTTTGATATCATTCCCTACACACGTCTTTTTCTACCTCCCTCCCGATTAGGGATGAACATTTGGACCGAGGAACTGATCGGAATTGGTGCTAGAACCGGAACCCGATTGAACCGGTCGGGCTACGGTCGGGACGATATTTTTGTGGATTTTTGAACCGAAAACCGGTAGAACTGGCAAAAACCGGAACCGTATGTTGCTATTTCTCGATTACTTGTTCTAACATTGAAGACACGACAATAACCGATAGGAACCGGGAACCGACAGTCTGGTTCGTTTCTTAATTTCTGCCGACTTTGGTTCCTGGGCCGGATCCGGTTCAGATCGGTTCCAGCCGGGTCGGTTCCTTTGCTCATCCTTACTCCTGATTTCTAGATTCCAATCCGTACGAGAGGAATTCAATTTTCTTGACTCCTTGTCATAATTCTTTTTCAGCGTCTTCACTACCAACATCCTTAAACCCTTGAAATCACCCCAAGGAATTCACTTTGTGTTACCACCCAACCCATCCTTGAAATCACGCAATAAACAATGAGTTTAACAAAAAAACAAAAAGGGAATTCCTAAAAAAAACATAAAAGCAAAGGCCAAAAAGAAAAAAGAAAAAGAAAAAAAAAATGACATGTAGTCGACATATATTCAAATACTAGATTGATCGGCAATAGCCGACATAAAACTATCAATTTTGTTATAAATACTCTTAAAGAAAATTAAATTATGCAATTAAAACGAAAATGACAAACGATGCAAATACGACCATACTTATTACTTCTATACATCAGAAACCCTAATTTTATAAAAATAAGTTAAAATCAAAATACTTCTTTTTGCCTTTTTGGGACATTAAAGAAAAAACTTGATAGATCAAAAGACATTTTGGGCATATCCAGAGGGGAGAGAATATAAAGAGGAAAAAGGAATAAAGAAAAGCCAAACCACATTTTAGAGAATAAAGGGCCAAAAACGAACACATAATAGAGAGAGAGAGAGAGAGATTCTTGAATAATCGTGTCGAATCAGAAAAGATGGGTTCGGATACAGGTCTAGAGAACTCGAAGCGGTTTCTAGCGACATGGTTGATCGGAGGTTTGGTGGCAGGGCTATCGGTTATGGGGTTATGCGCTGCTTGGCCGGAGCTCTCCCCTCTGAGTATTATCGGGAGGAAGAAGAAGAGGCCCATTCGTGTATACATGGATGGCTGCTTTGATATGATGCATTATGGCCACTGCAACGCACTCCGCCAAGCACGTGCTCTCGGAGATCAATTGATTGTTGGCGTTGTCAGCGATGCTGAAATCATTGCAAACAAAGGCCCTCCGGTTACCCCTCTTCATGAAAGGTTCTCTTCATTTTCAATCAAAATTCCTGCTTTTCCCTTTACCAAATTACCTTTTCTGTGAAAATGTTCTGTGTTGGTCTCATGGTGAATTGGTAGCCTTTTCCCTTACGAGGGTTCCTCTTAGATCCCATTCGGCGCAATGCTGTTCTCTTGTTTACTTTGAAGATTGATGCAGACGCTGATTCTTTCAAAATTAAACTACATGCATTGTTTCTAGTGTGTATATAGTTGATGCATTTGCTTAAATTATTGTACGTTTTTAGCTGTTCTGTCTCTTTTCCTGGAAATCTTTCATGGATAATGATTTATAGTGCTTGTCCAATGATGTATTTTCATTTATATATAAATTAGAGTGGAAATTAGTAGTAAATCTAAAAGGGAACACAACATACGATAAATGAAGAGCCTTTATGTGAGCTTAGGATTAGCAGTGAATGAAACATGATATAGTTTCTAAAGCTTGTGTTCTTATCTTAGGATGATTATGGTGAGTGCTGTGAAATGGGTAGATGAAGTCATTCCAGATGCACCATATGCCATAACTGAAGAATTCATGAGGAAGCTTTTTGATGAATACAACATAGATTACATCATTCATGGAGATGATCCATGCATTCTCCCTGATGGAACTGACGCATATGCCCTTGCAAAGAAAGCAGGTCGATATAAACAAATCAAACGAACAGAAGGAGTCTCAAGCACAGACATTGTTGGTATGCATATATATATCATACTATACAACTCAACAGATTAAGTCATTTCCCCATTAAGTCAAAAAACTTATCTTACATAATATTTGGTTAAATAGGGAGGATGCTTCTATGTGTAAGAGAGAGGACAAGTGGTGATAGCCCTAGTCATGCTTCCTTGCAGAGACAGTTTAGCCATGGCCATGGACAGAAGAAATTTGATGATGCTGGCTCAGGGAGTGGGACCCGTGTCTCTCATTTTCTTCCTACATCTCGCAGGATTGTTCAATTTTCTAATGAAAAGGTAATAATAATAATAATAATAAGTATTTTCTTGTTTTTTTCAAGTTGCAATAATATTTGGATTGTTGTATTTCTTTAGGCTGCTGGACCTGATGCTCGTATAGTTTATATAGATGGTGCTTTTGATTTGTTTCATGCTGGACATGTGGAGGTAGTCTGATTCTCATAATAAATCCACTTCATAACTTCATAGAAACTGATTTAAGTTTAATCTTTTTCACATTTACATGTCATAATTGTATGTTTCCTTGTTTAAATTTGTATGTTTTGTAATTTGTATTCACAGATTTTAAGACTTGCTCGTGGGCTTGGAGATTTTTTACTTGTTGGGATTCACACAGATCAAACTGTGAGGTAGAAAGAGTCTTATAAATACTCTGTTGTTGCAGCCACTAAAATTTAGGCAAATGCCTAAAATGCCCCTGAACCAATAAGAAATAAGATTGTCTATGTTTTTCTGATTTCTATAATGCTTCCTCTTTTAGTTACATCCATAAGAATAAGCATGACCTTATTTGACTTGTCCTTCATAGAGTTGATATATTTGAGGCTAATGTGATCATTGATCCTATATCCAATAGTAAATTGAGTAATGTTCTTAAAGTTATTAACCACTACCTTATTGTCAACCAAGGGCAACTTTTTGTCTTCCACTATCTAGAATTTGGGTACCCTTCCACTACCCTCCAAATTGAATTGGAATTGAATTCCATTCCAATCTCTTGTGTTTGGTTGGAAATGGTTATGGAATCGAATTCCTTTGATTGATGGATTTGAAGAAATTATTGTTTTTCAGTGTGAATAGAGGAGCACATAGGCCAATCATGAATCTCCATGAAAGAAGCTTAAGTGTTCTTGCTTGTCGTTATGTTGATGAGGTCATCATTGGTGCTCCATGGGAGGTCTCAAAGGATATGGTAAAAACTAATTTCTAATTTTTTATTTTTTTTACAAATTGCTGAATTATTCATTTTCATGATGATGTATGTAGATTACAACCTTTAATATCTCATTAGTTGTCCATGGGACAGTGGCAGAAGATGATGATTTTGAAAAGGTATCTTATCATCCAAAAAGTTTTTATTTTTAATTTTTGATTTTGTTTTTATTATGTTTTGTTGATATTGTGTGATGACAGGATAATCGTAATCCATATAATGTTCCAAAAAGTATGGACATATTTAAAGTGTTGGAAAGTCCTTTGGATATCACAACTAGCACAATCATTAAAAGGATCGTATCAAATCATGAAGCTTATCAGGTTCCATTTCTTCACTTCATTTTATTACACCAAGGGCATTTACGTCATTTGCACACTAACTGTATTTTTATTTTTGTTTGGGTTTAGAAACGTAATGATAGGAAGGGGGAAAGTGAGAGAAGGTATTATGAAAGCAAAGGATATGTTTCGGGTGATTGATGGATTTGTATGTAGAGACGCTGATGTGTCATGTGTGTGATAGATATTCCACATAATCTTAAAATGCACATGGAATCAGATTTTAGATCTTGCCATTTGTCAATACGATTTTGTTTTGTTGGTGTTGGTGTTGGGAGATGGGAGATGGGGAGTTGACTTCATATGATGTTTGTAGGAGGGTTAATTAATGGTAGATTGTTTTGTTTTATGGGGATAAATTATATGTTACTTCATGCCCAAACTTTGTATACTCTTTTGTAATAATGCTCTAACTAGATAAACCTGTTTCTTCATTATTTTATAATTCTATTTCTTTCATGTTATATCATTATCACATTGCTTGTAAAATGTACATGAACTTGATTATCACATGTGATGTGATGATTATAATAGTACTGAACGCTTAATAGTAACATATATATATATATATATATATATATATATATATATATATATATATATATATATATACACACACTCTGGTCACCGTAATGCGAATGACCAACTGTAGTTGGTAGTTGGTCATTCTAATATTTATGATTAATGAAAATTTATATCTATATATACATGGACTTGTTGGTACATAGAATATGACTAAGAGTTGTTTGATAATTGTTGATTAAGGTGCTGTTTGTTTTTTTGGAAAAAACCTCTTCAAACCTCTTACTGCTGCGCGGCGCAGCACACGCGCAACACTTTTCATCTCGCAGCTGTTTGTTTTTTAGAAGTCTTCTGAGTTAAAAACCTCTGCGCGTGTTCTGTTTGGCGCAGCACTTATACTGTTTCTTCCAACCTCTTCTTCTTTTTTTATTGAAATTTTGATTATATGTTATTAAAATTTTATTTCACATTTTTTTTCCCTTTTTTTTTTCGTTTATTCTTATTGAATTTATTTTTCATTTTTTTTATATTCAATAATGATAATTTTTTGAAGAAATATCATTATTTTTTTACTGAAAACATCTTTATTTTTTGTTGAAATATCATTCTTTTTTACTGAAATATCATAAATTTTTACCGAAATGTTATACATTATTAAATTTTACGTATTAAAAAAGCTATTTTCGGTTTATAAAATTAGTTTATTTTAATTTTTTAATATCTGCAGCAGTATGCAGATATTAAAAAAACAAACACGCTTCTTATTATAGTCTGCAGCCGTTTGGTCCACCTCTTCTACTGCAGAGGGTTGCAGAGGTGGTCCGCAGACTTCATGAATTTTTGCTTCAGAAAATCAAACAACACCTAAGTTAGACACAATATTTTATATGACCAATAAGAGGCATATCATATGCCAAGGATTGAATCAAACACTACTAATTGTATTATCAAACAATATTAATCTGATTGAGTTGGACCCAACCTACTATCAGACCGGTAATAGGCATATCAAACAAAGATGATCTTAGACATTATCCTTATAGAAAATAACGAGATGTACGAGGATCTGGTTCGTACAAAGAAAAGTGAAAAAAAGAATATGAGGGTAGCGCAGTTAGTGTTTCAGTAAGCATACAACAAAAAGATATGAGGAAAAGGATTTTAGTCCCTGAAAAGGAAATCACAAACAGGTTCAAGTTTTCGTGTTTTTTTTTTTCCGGTGGAAGACATACATATAATCAAGACACAAATGGAAAAAGGAAGCAATAGTTCGGGTCAATCGGGTCGTGCAAATTTTTATTGAGAAGTTATTGTGTGTCCAGTTAAGCGATATAGAAGTAAACCAGGGGGGTTGGATCTTGATTTTATATTTACGGAGATAAGTGTTATGTTTTAGAGGTGTTTGACATGACCTTTGGTAGTCATATGATCTCCATTGATAATGACATCTTATTTTGGAATTAGGTAAGGAAGAGCAGTCTTGAGCTACCATGTATACCGATGTGTTCCGACAGGCCATGTACATATCGATGTGGGATCTATGCTTAAGTCCCGGAGATGGGTTTTCTTAATCCCTAGGGGCAACAACATCTAGCCAAGGACGTGGTGCATCTGCTATATGGTTTGAGTTTCAAATCTAATGGTGGACGTTTTATTTCACTAATTCATGTAAAGGGTAGATGGACTCTAGTTATTGTAGATGTTTGCCTGCAGGTTATGCTCTTCGAAAGACAATAAATAGAAGAAGAAAAATGATGGTATAGTGAATGGTATAATGTATAAGAATGCTCTATGTTGCTTCAAACTAATATACACATCCATCTTCTTACTTTATGTAGAAACGAATGGTGAGCTGACAAGAAACAAGTAATGTAACATCCCAATTTCCAGGTATGAGATTTATTCCATTTGTGCATGATTTTTCCTTTGGAACACGATGTGATGAAGCCTCACCATGACGTGTTGAGGAACTTTTGGGCCGCGTGTTTTTATGGACCAACACGGCGTGTTGGTGGGTAAACACGGCGTGTTGGCTATTGGTTGAGAAAACCCTAATTTTTAGGGTTTTGCACCTTATATAATCTCCTTAAGTTCTAAGGCCTGGTCTTTTATCAACCTCCAACTCCCCATATCGACCCTTGAGAACCCTAATCATCTTTCCCTCTCATTTGTGGGCTAGTGTGGTGTTTTTTGGAGCTAAAGAAGAAAGAAGTGGAAAGAAGGAAGCAAGGATCCAACAAGCAAGCCCTGATCTTTTAGTTTGGCACTCTTTTGGACCTTGTAAGTGTCCAAGATCTGATTTTTATTCCTCTATGTTGGTAGATCTTGAGTTTTGTACCTTTTACTTGTTGTTCTTGAGTGAGTGAATGGTTGGATCTCATAAAGTTAGCAACTTTATGAATCTCCAGGTTTAAGTGACTATGTAGAGTCTTAGATATAACCTATGGTAGAGTTTTGATGCCATGCATGGAGAGTAGGTCATAAATCCCCATTTTGACCTATTTTGGGTTCAAGACATGCATTGGACATGCATGTGTATAAAGCACTGACCTTTGGGATGGTTTTGGTACTAGAATCTCTTATGGAAAGTATGAGTTCCATACTTTAAGGATTTAGTGCTTATTGGTTAAGCCCTTGAATCTTCAAGCCTTGTGGATGGGTTTTTGGACCCTTGGAGTAGTCCCAACGGATAAAGTTGGAAACTTTATCCTTCTTGATAGCATTTGGGTCTAGATCTAATCCCTTGAGTCCCTAGAGTTGAAGGAAACAACTGAATGTATACCGCTGGAACTCGCGCAAACACAGCGTGTTGGCTGGGGTTTTCCCGACCGTATGAATGCTAACGAAACACAACGTGTTTACTAGTAAACCAAAAGTATAGTGATATGTGTAGTGATCTGTTAGATTTTGTATCATGGTATATATGATGATGCTATGATTAGTAATTTGTTAGATTTATGACTGTTTATACATGCTAGCTAGTGTTTGATATGATGTATGTTGACATGTGATGGCGATTGGGGTGAGGTGGACCTGCTTGGTGCTGAAGGCCAACAAAATTAGGGCGTCTCGGTTAGACTGAAGGCCAATGGGGCGTACCAGTAAGGCCGAAGGCCCGGAGAATGTTCCAGATAGGCTGAAGGCTCGGTGTGGCGTACCCGTCATGTTTAAGGTTCTATAGGCGTACCAGATAGACTGCAACCCGGTGGGGCATTCCAGTCAGACCGAAGGCTCTGTATGCATGTTGTTTATGATTATTATTCTGGTTTTGTATTGAGTTGGTATTTTGGTGAAATTCACTAAGCTTTGGGCTTATAGTTTTTCTTATGTTTCAGGTACCTCTGATGATTGCAGGAAGACAAAGGCGTAATCGTACACTTCCTCATGTTTTCTTTATGATCTTTGGGAAAAATCAGATAATAAACATGTTTTGAAAACTATTATGTAAACAATGCTGATTTGTAGTGTTGTCTTAAAAGTTAAAATTTTTCATGAATTTTATGGGTGTTACATTTTGGGAATCGGGGGCTCTATGTTGGGTGTAGCCTTTTGTACGCTGAGTGTAGCTCTATCCTGAGCGTAAAATTTTGTATGCTATGTGTAGCCCTACGCTGGGTAGACTTCTATATGCTAAGCGTAGCTCTATACTAGGCGTAGATTTGTATGCTATGTTGAGCGTAAGTCAACTGAGGATTAACCATTGACTTTTTGATTAGTTTGACTTTTGGTCAACCATGTTGGGACTTAGTACTGGAAGGAAAAAAATGGTCTTTTGCCCAAGGAGGTTTAATTGTCATCCTTGAACTTCCGTGCATTAGTTATTACCTTAATTGTTAATTAGGGTTTTATTGTGTATATTTTTAGCAAGAGGAAACTTTATAACGTCGGCTCGAGTGGGTGGTTTATCTTATCTTTAAGTTGAGGTACGTCTTCTCACTATACTGTGTAGGATGATAACTATCTTTATGACTCTTGCATTTACATGTTGGGCTAGGCCATTTGTATGTATGTTTGGATGAGACTATTTGTATGTATGTTGGGTTGGGCCTATTTGTATGTATGTTGAGTTTGACCCATTTTTATGTTGGATTGGGCCTATTAGTATGGTATGTGGTATTTTCGGGAACTCACTAAGTTTTGTTCTTATGGTTTTGTGGTTTACTGTTTTAACATTTTCAGGTACTTTCAGTTCTAAATGGAAGGGCCCAGCATGACTGCACAACATCCCCTGATGGCTTTTTCTGCATTGATTATTATTTTTTACTCTGATTGGTTTTGGAATAAATGTTTGTATGGATTTAATGATTTAAAAATGAAAATTTATTAGCATTTTTGGACCGTTACTGATGGATTCCATAGAGTTGGCAACTTTATGGATCCTTGAGATCCTTTTGAGGTTTAGTGTTCCAAATCTGAGATTTGGTTAGGTTTTGGATCAGGCATGTAATTTTTTACCTCATTTCCACCATTGTTGTGACTTATCTTGGGGAAAGGAATGCATTGGACATGCATGAATATAAAGAAACGATTTTTATGACTCTTTGGGTATAAGGAAGCCTTTTGGAGGAGATGGGTGTGTGGTTTAATGGATTAAGGGCTTAATCCATTAAGTTGTCTAGGATCACCTCCCATGACATGACGATATGCTAGTTACATCATGATGATTGAGGTTCTCACGACTATTTTGTTCAGATGTTCCCACGAATTGGCCAAGAGTCCTCCACGTCGTGGTGAGGGTTGGCCGTTGACTTTTTGACCAGTTTGACTTTGGGTCAAACTTGAAGAAATTAAGTTATTGATTAAGGTCCACCTTGGTTTGGTGCTAGCCGGTTCGCGGGAGCGATCAGTGCAGGAGTACGTATGTTGTTGTGTTTTATTGGGTCTTCGATTCATGTGAGTTTCCTAACTATACTATGTATTATAGTGGCTATCCTTGTATGTTAATATATATAGGAGTAGTGGTATGCTAGTTAGAGTACTAGTAACTTGGTGATCGTCTAGTGGAGTGCCCTAGGGGTTATATGTAGTCATGTAGGATAGCATGAGAACTCTTGATCTAGGCTTTCTTATATATTCCTTGTTTGATTGTGGCTCTACAGTGGGATCTTCTATTCAAATGTCTATCTCACATCTGGTTACATATAGCCTCGAAAGTTGCCCAATTTCTTGCTCAATATTTCGGATCGATGCTTGCTGATTTCGGAGTACAACATCAGAATCATCATGCCTCTTCTCAGATGCGGCAGAAAATCGAGCGATCATTGCTTCAAAGTTAGTTTTTCGTGTATCCTTTTGATAAAAACCACACATCTTTTGTTTATACTTTTCGTCCTTTACTTTCTTGTATTCTTCATACGGAAACCATTCCTTCTTGGGCTTTCTCCGATCATCGTCGAATCAATCTCCACTTGAATAACATGCTTGAGCTTTTCAGTTTCCATTTTCATTAAGATCACAATCCTTGGTGAAATGTGGTCCATTACAATTGTCACACTCCACTCTTATGGCATGAATGGATTTATCCATTTTAGTCATCCTTCGGTCCATGCTCTCTAATTTCACCATAACCACAACTAATTCCTCCGATCCACTATTTCCCTCCTTGAATCCTCTCGTCTTATTATCTTGGGGATCGTGATACTCACTCGAGTGTTTAGAAAACTCTTCAATCAATTATTTTATTGTTGCAGGAGATTTCTTTGTGAGTGGTCCTTGAGAGTCAAGGAGTTGTCTAGTTGTAATATTCACACCATCGTAGAAAACCGCGACTTCTTGTTGAACATTTAGATCGTTTTGAGGGAAATTCCTCAACAAACCATTGTATCGCTCCCATGCCTCATACAATGATTCTCCCGCTTGCTGCTCGAAATTTGCAATAGCTTTCTTCAATTTAGAAACCTTCAATGGTGGGAAAAATTGTTGGATGAATTCTTCGCGTATTCATGCACATGTTGTGATCGATCTCGGGGGAAGATCCTTCAACCAATCTTTTGCTGCTCCTTTAAAGGTGACCGTAAGCATTCTCAACAAAACCGACAAACAATATTTTTACAACACTACCAACGGACGATATTATTATTATTATTATTATTATTATTATTATTATTATTATTATTATTATTATTATTATTATTATCATATTGTTATTATTTTAATTATTTATATTATTACTATTATTGTTATTGTTATTATTATTATCATGTTTATTTATGAATACTAATATTTAAGATAAATAGTAATAATAATAATAAGGTTTAAATTGTTTGGTAAATAATTATATGTAATAAAAAGTATTAATAAAAATAATTTAATTATTTTTATACTATATAATACTATTACAAAAAGTTGATTATTGCCTACAAAAAAATTTCGTTGGTATTTTATTATTTTCTTATTAAACATAAGTAATAATAAAAATACTAGTACTATAATAATTATATGAATTAAACTATTTGGTAAATATTTAAGTTATTTTAATTATAAAAGTAAAGAATTAATTAATAACTAATACTAATAATAATAATTGAACTATTTTTATAGTAATAAAAAAATTGATTTATTTTTTAAAAAAATATTTCTGTATGTGATTACTGACTGATAGCAAAAAAAAAACATAAGTCTAAATCCAATCTGTCTGTAATCATAGACGGAATTTCATTTTGTTGCTATTGTGTCCGTATTCCGTCATTTTTCTTAGGTATTTACCCAGTTTTCTAGTAGTGTTTGTATGAACATACATACACATATTCAAGAGCTCAAGTGATACATAGATACATACTACAAAAAGCCTAAAAGACCTGATTTTAAGCTTAATATAACCCGGTTTTCAATCGGGTTCCTTATAAGCGAGTCCTAAGTTGAAATCCTGATATAACCTGGTTGTAGAACCGGATCATATTTCCATAATAAAGACCGATTTCATCACAAAAAACCGGGGGTTTTCTTCTAACTCATCACCGTTTTTTTTTTCATCATAAAGGTCGATTTTCATTTAAGCAACCGGGTTCTATTATGTAGCTAGATTTTTTTGAAACGGATATCGCAAACCTTATATAACCCAGATTCATTGCAACCGGCTCATTTAACTGCATTTTTTATATTTCTTTTATTTAATCTATAGACCTATTACCAAATACAATATGATATTCTATTTTTTTGCATTCAATAAGAAGCTCTGTAGGTATAAATGAAAAATACTGTAAATTTGCATAGACTAAATAATCATCCATAGTAGATTGATAGAAGCAACATCAAAGAAAAAACATGTCTGAGAATAAAGATCCATCATTTTGGTAATTTTCTACTACATAAAACTTTCATAAAAAACTAAAGAAAGAACATCTATGATCCATTTGTAGAGAGATTGTCCAAGACATCAAAATCAACTCTATATTCTGAAAAACAAACACAACAATAATGAGATTTTCTATAACAACATTCGATCATTAAACCAAAAGTAGAATGTTGTGAAATTAATAACTAACCATATATGTTTTTTAAAGGACCATGTCATTTATATAATGATTCAAAAATTCCCTGACCCACATAGCTACGATCGAAACCAACATCTTTTTCTCATGAGTGTCATCATTCCAAAGAATATCAGACTTTTGAGAAATAAAAATTAAACTATTAATTAACAAAACAGAAAGTTATTGCAAATTTACACTTGAACCAATGAAAAGATATTTAAAAGTACTTACTTTATTTGAAAATCCATATTGTTTGGTCAAGACAAAGTCACACATCCATCTCATTAAGTAATGTCCACTCTCTAAAACACCTAGTTCTTGGTTACACCGAAAATGTAATAGAAAGAAAACATTAATCAGACAAATAAAAGATCAATTTGTTTGGATGTAAGTGATATAAACTACCTCAGTGAGAATCCATCCAATTGAAGTTGATATGTCTTTTTCATATCTCGTGAAATCCCTAAAAAGATAAAAATCAATAGTATGGTGTTCAAATTTATTACAAACTAATAATTTTAAGACTATACTAATAAATTTCTTACATGTACACATGCTTTTTGAGCAAGCAGTAAGTGCCGAGCTTTTCTACAGGCTTCTTAAGAGAATCCAAAACGTACACAAAACGATTGCAGTGATAGATCATCACCAAGAGAACCCAATGCTTACTAGTAATTATTAAGAATGTTAGTATAAATGAACAAATAAGACAAATAAATAATAATAAAGATATCAATTTATGGTACTTTTGCAAATATGGTGCAATGAGAAACAATTTTCCATGATAAAGACGCATCGCATCAACAAGATAACTGACAACACCCTTAGGATGTTTTTGGCAAGCTTCCCCTAGTATCTTATATGGGTTTAGGAAAACACATTTGTTCACACATGTTCGAACCATTGAATGTAAATTCCTACAAAAAAGTGAGTTACATCAACTAAAATCTTTGAACCTACCTAATCATTATGGCAACACATAATAGTTTTTGAGGTACTTACATCTGCCAAGTTGTTATAATGGAAATATCTGTTTGTTTTCTCAACAAGCGAAAATAATCTTCACATGTAACCGAAAAATGATATGGCCTAACTTGAAAAATCCAAGAATCAGCTTTGATGTTAACCACTGAGTTGGTCTTCAAATGATCACGAAGAAACTCAATCGGTCTTGCTTTGTTGGTTGTTTGGCTAGGCATGTTCTTCGTACCACCCCTTGCAGTTGTTAGTATCAAACTTGTGGTAGTATTTTGTTGCTTTGTTCGTTGTTCCTATATTGATAAACCATTTGATTCATCTCACACAATTATACTTGATTTGTATACGATAGCTAAAAAGGTAAAGAAAAATGAAGATGTACATGGATGAGAACAATTGTAATCCGTGGCCAATTATACTAGATATCATCATAAATAATTTTATAATTATCTTTTGAGCTTAAAGTTTTAATTTTGTTTCATGATCTGTAAAAAAACATTAAATAATGTATCTTGATATATAGTCATATGTTAAAAACAATGTTTTTGAAAGTTAGATCAGACCTCTACAATTCGCATCCCATAGCAATAGAACCCAATTGTAGCTATAAAACCAGGTCATATAACTCTATAGAGAAATAAACCCGGTTGTAGCATTGGAGTCGGCTTGTACAATTCATACTTTAAACCGTGTTGTATTACTCTTCCTTTCATAAAACCTGTTTTCTACATAATATAACCCCGTTTTTTTTTAAATACGGGGTCCTATGTGGCGGGTTATATGTAGCTTTTTGTAGTAGTGATACATATAAAGATATTATAGATACATACACAAATCAACTAATAACATATGCATACATCCACCTAACATATTTAGGTGATGAGTATTATTAATTATGGGCGACCTAATTAAACGAAATCACTTCTTTATGTTTTCATCCAAAAATTCATGGTCTCATTAATTTGCAACAAATTAACGATAGATAAGTTTGTCATGATATCCATTCGTCCCACACCCTTTCGGTATTGTAGAGCACAACTCCACAACAATAATATCTTGTTTGCTCAAATGTATTCTTCTAAAAATAGTCTATTATGCCCCTTATCGACAACAATTTTTCCCCTAAATTCCTTCCATAAATTAGTTAATGAATTCTAAACTTATGTTCTGGACTTTTGGAGAACAACACATTCAAAATAAAGATAACGACAACACATTCAGGAGATATATATTTTGCAACTTGTCTCTGCATTATCAAATTTAATACGTTTCCTTTTTCAAATCAAGATAACTTTTTAGTCATGATCACTCATCACCCATATGGAAATCGACATGAAGAAGAAGAAGAAGAATGAGTAGAATGAACTGAAATTACGGTTGTGCCCATTTGTATTCATGGAGGTTGACACGACCCCTTTCTAATTAAAATAAGTAGAATGAGCATTGATCAACCACTTTCAGCTGACTTTCCTTTTCTTCCTTATATTTTATGTTTATTAATTATTATACAGTTTTTGGTGGGAATAGCACTCATACACAATTTACTTATCCAAAGTTTTATCTTTTAGGTACGTCCAATGTTAGGTACCAAAATCTCGTTTTCAAGAAGATAATTTTATCTCAATACATAAAATATATTCTCAGATTATTTTTTCAGTTTATTATAAAGATATAATCATATAACTTGATTTAATTTTCTTCTCATATGGTTACATTATAACAATTCTTGCGTGTTATTTACTGCTATCCTATCCATGTATACGGTATCCTTTAATTTATTTATAAATTTTTGATGTACTCTATAATAAATATTATTAAAGAATATTTTAAAATTTTGAGGAATAATGAAACAGTCTTCCTAAAACGTACAAGAGATAGAATACAAAGTATAAATTAGATTTTTTTACCCAAATATTGATTCAAAACGTTTAAATAATGGTTTCTGAAAATTCGATTAATAGCATTCAGACGGATTGAAAC
Organism: Lactuca saligna; assembly: GCF_052625555.1. NCBI lineage: Eukaryota > Viridiplantae > Streptophyta > Magnoliopsida > Asterales > Asteraceae > Lactuca > Lactuca saligna. Next base: position 32,667,004 of record NC_136425.1, on the reverse strand, counting down.
GATTCTCTCTGAATTTGAGGTTGAAAATGGAGCGACATTCTTTTCACCCTTTTGCTTTTAGTGGACATTATGTCCTCTCTTTCTCTTATTTCTTCTTATTTTATTCTTGTGAATATATCCTTTCTTTTTTTTTTTCTTTAATTTTCATTATCATAACATAAAGATTTCTATAAAATACAAAACCATATCGAATGATTTGAATATATGGAACTATAACAATTTCAAAATCTATTGCTAAATTACAAGAATCGATTTGACGTAACTTATGATTTTGAAGTATCAAAGTAGAAAAGGAGTGTGTGTGTGTGAGAATATATATTAATATATATCATATGTTTCAAGGGGTAGGGATGGTATAAATTATAATTAAGAGCAATTGTTGGTAAGTTAATGATGTGGGCGTTGGGAAAAAGGACGAATGAAAATGGAGAATGGGAATGCATAGTGGATATCAACTTCATGAACGGAATCATGTTACATCTACAAACAGCCTGTGGGTAAATTATAGGAGAAGATAATTCACAATGATGTTAGAAATATGGTTTAGTGGCACTTGGAAATCTAAGAATCGTGATAATCACTTTCAAATCGAAGTATTTGGGTGGTACTCCCAAATCCTCAATTGGATAAGACTCAGATAAAATCAAAGAGAAAGAAAGAGAGAATGAGATGGTGTAATTTTCGTGAGTACCAGAAAACTGACTAAAATTGGTTATATACATTCATTGTCTGAAAAACTGTCAAAACTGTCATATAACAGTTTTCTCAACAGTCAAAATTGTTATAAATCCGGGTTTGGTATAAAGATTAATGCAAAGTCAAAACCGGGTCAAATATTCAAAATTTGGATTTTCGATCCCAGCCAGGGGCTGCCGCCCCTTGGACCCCGCCAGGGGCTGCCGCCCCTTGGACCCCGCTCCAGGGGCGCTGCCCCCGGACCCCCGTTCGTTCAGGGGTTTCGACCTTAAATGACAGTGTACTTTGATACTTGATCAAAATTAAACAAGTGTGTACTCCACACCTTCCTTACTTGTTTAATATTTATCAAGATCATTTTTAGTTAACAAAGTAATCCCATTACACTTAAATAACATTGATGATAACAAATCACCAACAAATGAGATGTCAAGAAAATAACATTTCAAAGTTTCTTATTGTTTATCCTTCAAATTTGTTGTAAAAAAAGTAATGTTCTCAAAATATTGTTGATAAAACTATTTCTATTATAACTTTATAAGCTTTGTAATTGTGAGAATAAGCTTATATATGTTGAAAAGTGAATACTAAAATTTTAATTTAATTAAATGAGATACAATATGGGTAAGATAGATGTGGAATTATTGTATACGTACTCTTTAATTGACAGTTTTTTGAAAAAAAAAAAAACAATTGAGACATGACATATGATCATGTCTAATACTAAATAATACATCCAGTAAATAAAATATACAAATAAATTATATTTCCATATGAATTAATAAATGAAATGAATAATGTTTTTTCAAGGTTGCTTAATACCAAAAATCTACTTTTTGATCGGTGATTCGTTGGCCACTAAATGCCGAGATCTCACCTTATTCTCAAACTTCGTGGCTTGGTTGATTGGAGCTTCTTTAGGCTCATCCTGCATACTTATTGTGGAGGTCCCAAGTCCCACGTCCACCAAAGAATAGTTCTTTCTTAAGCGTCAAACTTGTGATTTTAAGGACTTTGCATTCGTAAAAACAAAACAAAACAAGACAAAAACACTTAAAATAGATATACGAAATAAGTGACTCAAATAGACGATCATCATAAGCCCTATCTTCCTCATCTTCCAATTCTATTAATCAAAAGGCTATCATGGACCAAGATCCTAAGGGATCAAACTTTTATATCGATGTATCGTACTCTCTCACTCAACCAGGTTGTCATAAGAAATAACTGCAAAATCTTTGTGAAGTGTTATAAAGAGCAAAGAGAAGTGTTATAAAGAGTAAAGACTTGCTACAACTAAACATACCATCTTCCTTGCCCTCATAAGAACTTAGGGGCGGACGCAGGATTTCATAGTAGAGGTTGCACGGAAAGATTAGGAGTTGCACAATAGTAGAAAAAATAAAAATTTTAAAAATTTTCGAAAATTTTTCCACTGTAACCGAAAAATTTAGGGGTTGCCGGTGCCACCCCGGAACCCCCCTAAATCCGCCCCTGTTAAAGAACCCAAGGTGACCTTTGGATGTTTTTGTATTTGACAAACCAAAAATTAGTTCATCAACTATCTTATATGCCAACTTTTTAGAAAACTACTCTTACTAGTGTCGTAACAAGTTTGTGGAGCTTTTTTTAAAAAAAAATTGACTACACTCTTCATTATATATATATATATATATATATATATATATATATATATATATATATATATATATATATATATATATATATATATATATTTTGTTAAGACGTTTAGGTATCCTAGTTAAATTACAAGCATTTATTGATTGAAATTTAATAGATCTCTTTGGTTCACGGATTTCAAAGGAATTTAGATGACATTGTGTGTGTATCACAACTTTGTGTGACATAGAGATGATTCACAAAGCTGTGTAAGATTTTTCAAACATTAGGGGGTTAAAAGAAAGTAGATAAATGAAAATTTGATAAAGAACTAGCCAAATTTCTTTGCATTATTTCCTATAATGTTAAGAATTGGGTCATGGTATGCAATTTCCATCATTTAAGAGAGACAATTAATAAATTTTTATACCCAAGTTTATAGTGTTGTAATAATATTGCATCTATATTTGCTTAAGAATCCCAAACATGTTCATGAGAACTCTACTGATAAAAAATGGAACGGGTTCAATGTATATGTAATATTAAGAAAATTATCAGTTAATGCACAATTGGTTTAACATATAATATTTGACCATTTCGTTTATTATGTCATGTAGAACTGTTGGAGTTTTAGATGAAACATGTATACTATTTCGTTTATTATGTCATGTAAAACTGTTGGAGTTTTAGATGGAATATGTATAAAATGGTTATTACAAATTGAAGACAAGCCTAAATACTAAACAAATAAAATGACATTACCACAAATGTTTTAGGCTCTAATCTAGCCATTTTCAAATGACCATACCTTCCTTGTTAAAATTCCATTATGTTTGAACTTTTTCCTTAATCTTAGTTCTCAAGGGGTCACAAATTGAACTAGTTCTTAATCTTCTATTTAGGCCTTCTCTGCATTATTTTCATTATAATGCACACAATGAGCCTCTTGTTTACTATTTTCATTATAGTGTATATATTAAGTTTCTTGTGCACTAAATCTACCAAATAACACATAAAGGGTCTCTTGTGCATTATTTCCATTAAAATGAACACAATGGATCTCTTATGTAATATTTCCATCAAAATGCATACAAAGGGATTTTTGTGCTATTTCCATCAAAGTGCACACAGTGGTTCTTTTGTGTATTATTTCCATGAAAGTGCACAACATAGGTCTTTTATGCACTATTTCCATGAAAGTGCACAAAATAGGTATTAAAAATGCATTTAATTAAACAAATAGAGTTTTAAATTCATAATGATTCATAAAATGTTTTATTAAGTGAATTTCAATATTTTTTAACATAAGGAACAAAATAACCTCCGGTCGCAATTATTGTTTCTATAACATCTTCATTATATTTTTGGGATATTAAATGCTAACATCGCCATTATAAGTACATAATTTTTTTTGTTTTTAAAATAGAGCTTGGATTCAAGAAAGTTTTGGTGAATTGAAGCTAGATTTGTAAAAAAATCCACATCAAAACTCTCTAGATTTGAATTAGGGGTGGAATAGTCCCCAGTTACCGGTTGAAAGATACCGATTAAAGTTACCGATTGAAAGATACTGATGATGATTACCGGTTGAAAGATACCGATGATGATTATCGGTTGAAAGATACCGACGATATTGTATGGTATGTGGTATTATGGGGGAACTCACTAAGCTTTGTGCTTACGGTTTCAGTTTTGGTTTCAGGTACCTCTTCGTCTAAGGGGAAGGAGCCGACGGCATAGCATCGCATCACACACACACACACATGATTCCATATCGGACACTCTGGGATTGTACTCTGATTTTCATTACTTTTGATGTCATGGTTTGGGACACAACATTATGATTTTGTAATGTGTTGCTTTATTGACAATGTTATGGTAAAATGTTTTATAAATTATTAATTGAAAAACGAAATTTTCGGGCTTGAAATTTGGGATGGTACAGTTTGGAAAGAGTGAGAGAGAGGGAGCCGCAAGGGTCCGTCGAGTGTTTTGTGTGTGTGTGAACTCTGATTCCCTCAAGTTTTCCGATGAGATCCTCCATGGTTTCCGATGACATTAGCTAATGGCGTGAACAGAGAGATAGAGGGATGTGCAACCGAAGTCGACAGAGGGGATTGACAAGCCATCGTGGATGGTCTCCGAGCAGTATCAGGAAACGATAGGATGAGTTTTCAAACGATGCCCAAAGTTATGTGCTTCTTTGTTCCAGCTTTGCTTACGATGTCATCGGAGTGTATGTGAGATCATCAGTGTTGCATTGATATTGACCAGGACTTTGACCTGGAAGGTTGACTTTGACTAGGACTTTGACCTTGGACCAGGGTGGACTTGGTTGTCTTTCGGGGGTCAGTTAGACTCAGTGTTGCATTGATATTGGTAGTTCGGGGAGCAAGGGGAGCAGGAGTTTCGTGAGTTGTCGGGCAGCAACTAGTGAGATCATCAGCAAGTTCAGCCAGTGCAGGTGAGCTTCCCTTTGTGTGAATGGGTCTAAGGCCACAATGTCGGCCCATGTAGTTATGAGTAAAAGACCCGGGGTTAGCCCTAGGCACAGTATGCTAGTATTATTTTCAGGACGAGGTCCAATAATAGCGGGCAGGTGCCCAAGGAATTGTTAATATGATAGTTTATACTTGTTGTCTGTGTGCTACATGTATGTGCCTGGTAGGGAGGTGAGTGTGGGCGAGGTCCCGTATCTCACCAGTAGCAGAGTGTGGATGGGGTTCCATATCTCATTAGTAGCAGAATAGGGCGAGGCCCGAACTAGAACAGGAGTGAGAGTGGGCTAGGCCCGTACCTCACTACCATTAGGAGCGTGGACGGGGTCCCATGACTCATCAGTAGCAGGACATGGGTGAGGCCCAGGATAGGCGAGGCCTTAGGACAGAACCAGTTGTATGTGTTAGTTATGAAATGTTTATGTGTTATTATTTGTTGGCGGGCGAGGCCCTGTGACAGGCGGTGCCTAAATAAAACAGATCTGTATCCGAGCGGGGCTCGAAGCCAGGCGGGGCCGTTGTAGCGGGCGAGGCCCAAGATAGTGGGCGTGGCCCAGTATGTGTAATATGTGGTTATGCATGGTATGTGGTAGGGTGGGGAACTCACTAAGCTTCGTGCTTACGGTTTTCAGTTTTGGTTTCAGGTACTTCCGGTAGCAGAGGGAAGAGCTCGGGGTGATCGCATGGCACACACCATAGATTGGACAGCCTGGGAATGTTTACTCTGATAATGAACATGTGTTTTGAAAACTTATACTCATAATATGTTTTGGAATGATGACTTTACTTTAAGTAATGATTTATTAAAAGAAATTTTTGGTCTTAAATTTTGGGTCGTTACAACAATCCTCAAATATCGATTCATGATTCCAATATTCCCAACCGACGAAATATGTCCGGTGTGCCGCAAGGCATGTTTGGACTCTTTTGGAGATCATACAATTCATTGCAAAGATCTCCTGGGATTCAAATATAGGCACGATATGGTTAGGGATGTTTTGGTCGATATGTTTAAGCGTACTGGGGTTTCCGTCAAGAAAGAGGCTCACGTGAATTTCCTGACTGACCCAACAGAGAGAACGTCAACCCTTAGACCAACTGATGTTTTGATTTTTGGATGGGTTGGTGGGAAACATGCATGTGTTGGACCTTACAGGGTATCCCCTATCGTAGGCTTGAGAGTGGGGGGTTTCATGACGGGACATGCTTCATTAAAAGCTGCCACATGTAAGGTCGCCAAACATGAGAAATCATGCATGGAAAATCAACATGTATTCATACAATTTGCTTTTGATATGTTTGGTTTTCTTGTGCCAGATACAATTTGCTTTTGATATGTTTGGTTTTCTTGTGCCAGATGCAATGGAGCTTCTTAGTAGAGTACAACGTATCATGCATAACAATATTATATCCCCTAGATCTATAGATGTAGTCTTCAAGAGAATTGGTTTTACCATACAAAAAGATTTAGCAACGCAACTTGTTGCCAGTTTGCCTTTCTATTCGTTGTACGATGATAACTAAGATGTATTCTTAGATTTACAATGTTTATAATGTAAATTGATTTCTTGCAATTAACATTTTTAATTAAAGAAAAATACCTACAAATAAAAGTAAGTGATTTGAAATAAATTATATTTTTATATTTTGTCATATTTTAGTATTATATATATATATATATATATATATATATATATATATATATATATATATATATTAGAAGTGCAGTTTGAATTTCTAAGTTGATAACTCATTTAATACATGGGTCTCTAACATAGTGTGTGTGTGTGTGTATATATATATATATATATATATATATTACAAATGTAGTTTGATTTTCTAAGTTGTTAACTCGTGTATTACATGAGTCTCTAACCTAGTGTGTGTGTGTGTGCGCGCTTTTATATATATATATATATATATATATATATATATATATATATATATATATATAAGATCATATAAGGACTATTTTTTGGGTGAGGGCACCTTAAAAAAATTTAAAACCATAAAATTGAATTTTTTTTGAATCATTAAAATTGAATCTTGGATCATTTTTATGATCAACGATTCACTTTTTATTATCTATGATTCAATTTTAATGATCCAAAAAATTAATTAATTTTTTTTCTCCAATATATATAGTACTATATTGGATTTTATGATTTATAGTTTTTTTGTTAATTTTTTAAAAGTATCATTACCGAAAAAAGAGTTATGACTGGAACCGAACTATCATAATGAAAAATAAGTAATTTGTTTCCAGCTAAGACATGTGTTTTCGTGCGCCTGAAGCCTAGTAACACGGGAAATGGATCAACTTAGATAAAGATTAGAGCAGACGGTATGGGCATTATGGCGTGCTCATTGTGCTGAGGTGACACCCTCAATGGCGTCGTGACGAGGGAGAACACCGCCCCCCCCCCCCCCCCTTCTTGTTGCATCTTGTTGTGGTGCTTCTTGTTATCTCCATGACAATAAGAAATGAGCTATTCTATTGGCTGCCAAATTATCTCTTTTTATCTCTCTCCTCTTAACATGGTGTTATAACACCATGAACACCACTCCCTCTTCTTGTTGCTTTTTGTTATAACACCACCACAACGGACCCATACCTAATGATCTTAGAAAGCTTAGAACATGCTTTATCTTTTGTGTATGTAGAAGTATGGTTATGCTCGTACAAGTACAACTTGTTAGTCTCAGAGCATGAATTTTTTTTTGTTATAACTTATTAATATTAAATATTTTTATTGGTCATTTAATAACATTGGTGAGTATAGATTATTTGTTTTATCCATTGATTATTTAATAGGAGTATCTATTTTGTGTAAGACCCGTATATTATACAGGTAGATTAAATATTAAAATTGAATTAATAAGTATTTTTTAAAACAAAAATTTGAAATAAAGAATAAATAAACATATTAATTACAATTTACTATCATACTTATTACATTTAATATTATATATATATATATATATATATATATATATATATATATATATATAAAAGTAAAAGTATTATGTGGTTTTTTAATTTTAATAATTTTAAAAAAAACCCTATAAATTGACATGTATATATTATTTATTTAAATATATAAAAAATGATAAGTATCAAAATTGATGAGAGATTGACACATTTTAAAATTATTTTCATTTATTAGGAATGATTGAGTGACCGATATACATTTATATTTTGTAGATTTAAACACTTATCCTTAAGCAGATTTTATGTTACCTTTAATTATATATACTTTTTTAAATGTTTAACATTTATGTACTAATTATTAATTTTTATTAAATATTAATGAAATTTTATTTATATAATGTAAAAATGTAATGATTTTATAATATTTTAAAGTTTTTTTTTTTATAACTATGAAGTATTTTTTCGTGTTAATTTCCTGAACGTCGTATTGAAATATATATATTTTTTTCACAGTGTATTTTTGTATTTTTTTTTTTAATTATTTAAAATATGATGTTTGTTTAAAAAATGACTAATTAAATGTGAGAATTTTCTATAACATTTTAAATAGATAGGGATAAATTATTTAAATTAAAAAAGCTATTAGAAGATGATAATCATTAAAAATTCATTTAATTAAAAGTTAATATTAATGGAAATGATGAGATGACAATAATTTTGAATCATGATATATCTTTATTATGTTTTTTTGGGGAGATATAGTATGAAAAAAAAAAAAAAAAAAAAAAAAAAAAAAAAAAAAAAAAAACCTGATATACAGATTGAGGATTAGAGTTGTTGGCTATTGGAAATTTTAAAATGCCGATATATACTATGTTGGTAGTTATTCGAGAATCATTGATGATAGTATACAATGATGTATATTCTAGTACTTTGGTTATAGAATTAGAAATTGAATTATGTATTTATCATATGGTGGGAGTAGATCTATTCTATTATTGGGACTTTCGTATTATTATTGTTATTATTTTGAATCATATATTTTATTAAATTTTAGTCATACGGGGATTCTGGAGTGTGAAGACGGAAGCGTATTACATATTAAAACTTGTTTATCTCTTTGGTCAAATGTACTTTCCTTAATCTAAGGAAATGTATGGATGAGGTTTCTTTAGTTAATTAATCACTTATTGAGACTTGAAATTGGTTAATGATTTTTAATATCTAATAAAATAAGTTATAATTTTAAGTATTTTACGTTTTTCTTAAGATTAAATAAACAGTTTCATATCTATGGTAACACAGCATATTATATATATATATATATATATATATATATATATATATATATATATATATATATATATATATATATATATATATATATATATATATATATATATATACACACACATAAGGTTAGGTTCATATGATACGACCTAATTTTGTGAGTCTGTGAGACGCAATCCTAGTCTCTCATTTAGTAGATAAAAACATTTTTAATATACAAAATAATTGAAAATTTTTGTAAAAAAAATTTCAAATATTATTTTCAGAATTTATATTTTCCAAAAAAAAAATAAAAAAATACCAAAAAAAAAAATAATTTTTCTATATATTCTAGTAGAATATTAGAATATTTTATATATCTGACAAATCTAGTAGAATATTATAACATTCTAAAAATCACATTAGAATATTTACAATGTAATATTCTATTAAATATTTCATATATTTTCTAAAAAAAACGTTAATATT